>NW_026555331.1:56919585-57252303 GCF_014898055.3 Talpa occidentalis | reverse complement strand
GAGTTCTTTAGTTTTCCTCCATTAATTCTTTGATCTCCTGCATTTTCTCTTACTTCCCTCTTTAGGGACTCAATTTCCTTCTTCTGATCTATCACTTTTTTAATCATGGCAATTTTAAATTCTCTTTCTGGAAGGCTCAGAAGTTCTTCCAAGTTGCTGTCGTTGCAATCTGGGGAGTGGTTTTCTTTTGTGGTGTGCTTCTTTCCTGAGAGTTTTAGGTTGCGTGTGGTTCTTCTACTCCCTACTGTCTGTTTTCTAATTTGTTGTATGCGTTGGGACACTTGTGTGCTCGGACTGACTGACATCTTGGGTGAACTTCTCCGCTCCCCTCTGGCTCTTCCAGGAGCCATCTCTGTCTTCTGGGTAGCTTTCTGCTGGTTTTAGGCAGTTTTTACTGAAGAATGTCCCTGTTCTCAAATGGCGAAGCGGGATGCAGTCCCTGCGCCTCCGGTTTCAGGCACACTCTTCTGCGCACCCGGTCTGCCCCGGACGTGGGTGCCTGCTCCCTCTGTGGGCTCAGACTGCTGGTCGGAAGGGGCCTGGCGTGGAATAAATTCCCGGCTGGCCACTGGGTCCTCCAGAAACCTTCTGCCCTTTTCAAGCCGACTTAAGAAATGTCCTGTTTTATAGGGTGTTAGTGACTTTTTTTTTCCTGGTCGCTAGGTGGCGCCAGAGATCTCTCCTATTTGTCCTTGGGGGGCTGTTTTTCGCCTCCCCCCACCCCGTGGGACAGAGAACAGAGCGGGAATGGTAGGGTACACCTCAACAGCTTTGGGGTGCTGTGTCTGCCTTGTGCCCCACCGTTGTGGAGAAACCACGCCCCGAATTTTCGTGCCCCGGGTCTCAGTTCAAAGCCCTCAGGTCCAGGACGCGGGCTGTAGCCCAGTTCAGTGTCGCGGGAATGGCGCCTTTTGCACCCGGCTCCCGTGCCTGGGCGCCTGGTTCCTGCTTACTCAGGGAGGGACCTTCACCTCAGTGAGGACCTCCGTGCGTCTCCCCGCAAGCCTAGGTCGTCTCCCCGCAAGCCTAGGTCGCAGGCGCGGGGACCTGGGCAGCCGCGATCCTGGTCTGCACTTGCTTTTCAAGTGCGCCAGGCGCGCCGCGTTTCCACGCCAGCTTACCGGCAGCCCGGGCTGTGTGCGCGTCTCCCGGGGTCTTTGTTCTTCTCTAATGGCGCCCGGAGCCGTTCGCTCCAGTATCATTCTTAATGGTGAAAAGCTGAAAGCAATTCCATTAAGATCTGGAACAAGACAAGGATGTCCACTCTCACCACTGCTTTTCAATATAATACTGGAAGTCCTAGCCAGAGCAATAAGACAAGAGAAAGACATCCAAGGAATCCAAATAGGAAAAGAAGAAGTCAAACTATCACTATTTGCAGATGATATGATAATATACATAGAGAACCCCAAAAAGTCCACAGAAAAACTAATTCAACTCATCAATCAGTTCAGTAAAGTGGCAGGATACAAAATCAACACGCAAAAGTCAGTAGCCTTCCTATACACAAACAATAAATCTGAAGAAGAAGAAATCAAAAAAACATCCCTTTTTTTATTGAAACAAAAAAAATCAAATATTTGGGAATAAATCTAACAAAAGAGGTAAAGGACCTATACAAAGAAAACTATAAAACACTGTTAAAAGAAATAGAAGAAGACACAAAGAAATGGAAAGACATCCCTGCTCATGGATTGGAAGAATAAACATTATTAAAATGGCCATCCTTCCAAAAGCAATATACAGATTCAATGCTATTCCAATCAAAATTTCAATGTCATTCTTCAAAGAAATAGAACAATTATTGATGAAATTCATATGGAATCACAAAAAACCCCGAATAGCCAAAGCTCTCCTGAAAAAAAAAGAAGGGAATGGAGGCATCACACTCCCAGACTTCAAACTATACTACAAAGCCATAATCATCAAAACTGCATGGTATTGGAACAAGAACAGACATACAGACCAATGGAATCAAATAGAAAATCCAGAAATAAACCCACAGATTTATGGTCAACTAATCTTTGACAAAGGAGCAAAGACTATGCATTGGAGCAAAGAAAGTTTGTTCAATAAATGGTGCTGGGAAAACTGGGTCGCTACATGCATAAGAATGAAGCTTGACCACTACCTCACACCATACACAAAAATCAACTCAAAATGGATTAAAGAACTAGACATAAGACCTGAAACCATAAAATATATAGAAGGAAATATAGGCGAAACACTACGTGATTTGCACATCAAAGACATCTTTACAGACACATCACCCAAAGCAGTGATAGTGAAGGCGAAGATAAACAGCTGGGACTACATCAAATTAAAGAGCTTCTGCACAGCAAAAGAGACAATAACAAAAACAAAGAGAAACCCCACCGACTGGGAGAACATTTTTGCACCCAACACTAATGATAAAGGACTGATCACAAAAATCTGCAAAGAGCTGATGAGACTTAACAACAACAAAGAAAAGAATCCAGTCAAAAAATGGGCAGAAGAGCTAAAAAGAAACTTCTCTGAAGAGGAAATGCAAATGGCCAACAGGCATATGAAAAAATGTTCAACATCACTTGTCATCAGGGAAATGCAAATCAAAACTACCATAAGATACCATCTCACACCAGTGAGAATGGCACATATTAAAAAAACTAGCAACAACAAATGTTGGCGAGGATGTGGAGAAAAAGGAACTCTTGTGCACTGTTGGTGGGAGTGCAAACTGGTCCAACCACTATGGAGAGCTGTGTGGAGATTTCTGGACCTACTAAACATAGAGCTTCCATATGATCCAGCAATTCCACTCCTAGGTATTTACCCAAAGGACACAGAAACATCAATTCCAAAGAGCACCTGCACTCCTATGTTTATAGCAGCACTGTTTACAATAGCTAAGCTTTGGAAACAACCCAAATGCCCAAAAATAGATGACTGGATCAAGAAGATGTGGTACATATATACCATGGAATATTACTCAGCATTCAAAAAAGATAAACACATGCAATTTGCAGCAACATGGATGGCACTGGAAGGGATCATGCTCAGCGAAATAAGCCAAAAAGAAAAAGAAAAATACCGGATGGTCTCACTCATAGCAGGAATCTAGAAAACTTAAATAAGGGACCAGGAAAACGAATAACTATAAGAAAGTGAAAATCATAATCAACAAAATACTACGAACCAGAGACACTTTTAGGGGGGCAGGGGTGGGAGGGGAGGGATTGGGGTCAGAATGAGGGGGCTGCAATTGTATGGGGAATATAAAAATAAAATTTATTATTAAAAAAAAAAAAGAATGTCATGTGAAGGTGGAGAACTGGAGAAATGTACCTACAAGCCAAGAAAGTTTTTTAACCAAAACTTTTTATTGTCTCAGTGCAATTAAGCAGAAAAAATAATTGAAATGCATTGACAATAAAAATGAAGGAGTAAAGCTATCTTCATTTATAGACTAACAAAGATCAATTACAGAAACCACTCCCAAAGAATATATAAAAAGAAAATACCTACTAGAATTAAGAAGGAAATTTAGCAAGGTTGCGGGATACAAGGTCAATATACAAAAATAAACAGTATTTCTATATAGTAGCAGTAAACAGGAAAAAGACATCATTGTCAATAACATTATTAACATTGTAGACAAATAATTTAGGGATAAATTTAGCAGAATACATCCAAAGTTTGTATTGGAAACAATAAAACATTATTGAGGGAAACCAAAGATTTAAACAAGTGGAGAAATATACTGGAGTTATGGATCACAAGCCTAAGTGACTATGTTGTTAAGATACCAGTTTTCCTTTGGACATGCTAATTTTAACTTTAAATGGAAAAGCAAAGAACCTAAAATAAGTAAAGCTATGTTGAAAACAATAAGTGAAATTAGAGAACTGACTTCACCTGGTTTTAAGATTTACTATAAAGCTACAACAATCAAACCATATAATGTTTATGTTAAGAGAATCATAGATCAATGGAATAGAATCTAGTGTTTAGATTTAGACTTACATGTGATTTGCAAAAAGATTTTTGGCAAAGGTGCCAAGATAAATTAATAGAAATAAAAGATTAGTTTTCAACAATGGTTCTTAAACAACTATACATTATATATATATATATATATATATATATATATATATATATATATATATATATATGAGTTGTTCAAACCCTGCACATTCCCAAGAGAGCTTGCATTCAAGACTGATCCTTGGAATATTCCAGGAGCTATTCTGCCTGATAAGTGTTCTTGTATGTCTGAACCATAGAACCATGATATATTTGTAGTGGGTGCCTGTTTTTGTAAGCATAAGGCCTTGGGTCAAACTGTACCAATTTGATCAGGCAAGTTTATCTTGACAATATGATTTATAGAGAGCACCTGATTTTTTGGGGGGGCTAAAAGGGCCTTGGTTAGAGTAGCTGCAAAATGGTACATAAAACTCTTTTTGAAAACAGTTGGGCAGTTTCTTATAAATTTAAATACACTTGGCATATGACCTAGCATTACTACACCTATAGTAATAAAAATCCACACACAAAGACTTGTCTGCCAATATTTTTTTGCAGCTTTTACCATTATTGCCAAAAACTTCAAGTGTTCTATTCCTGGTGAATGTATAAACATATTGTGGAATATCCATGTAATAGAATGGAATATAGCAATAAAAAAAGAACAAAGTACCAAAACACATGGCAATGTGGATGACTCTCAGCACATATTAGGTGCAAGGAACAAGACACAAAAAATGGCATACTCTTACTTTATGATTCCATTTATCTGACATATGGTGAAAAGCAAAACTAGAGAAGCAGAAATCAAATCAGTGGTTGCTAGGGACTAGAATTAGAAGAGAGAAATTGCAAAGGAATATGAAGGAAATTGGTATAATTATTTCATGACTATATATTTGTCAAAAGCACAAGCAAATTATGGTCTAAAAATAATCCATAGGGAATGTGGTTAACAAGATCCATTTTTGATTAAAAAAACTAAACAATTATAGATGGAGTTAAGTATATACTCAAGTGAGATGTTTAAGGAAATTCTTTGTGCCAAATACAATGCACTTAGTAAATGCCCAATCATTTGAAAAGTCTCTCCTAATGCATGTATAATATTTCACCATGTAAACATCTTAATCAATTGAAACATTTTCCTATTTAGAACATGTCAGAAATTTTAAATATTTTACTACTATAAATTGTGGCATACAACATAATTATATGGGTTAAGCGCTGGGCTGAGAAGCTGCCCGCAGCCTCTGCAGCGCAGGTTCGATCCCTGGCCACCAGCGAGGGTCCCACATGGCACACAGACCTCTCCTGCCGCCCACTGCTTCCCTCAGCAGTGTACTTCGTCAGTCTGCCTGTTCTGTTCCCTGCTCTGGCTCTGGTGAATCCTCTCACCCTCCCGCGCTTCTGACTGTACCCAGTGCTTGTATAAATAAATAAATAAATCTTTTTAAAAAATCATAATTATATGGGAGACTAGGCCTGAAAACCTACAATTCTGGTATCAGAGACATAACCATACACTGAAGAGAGGAAAGCCTCTTCAATAAATGATGTTGGGAAAATAAATAATTATGTGCAAAAAAATATATAAGAAACTGGATCCTTACTCAACTCTATATCACTACTTAACAAAAAAATTAGTTCAAAATGGATTAAAGACTTGGATATAAGACTTGATACCATAAAACACTTAAAAGAAAACCTAGGTGGGCCTCCCTGATGGTGCAAGGGGTTTAACACAGCACTGTGAAGCTATCTGCAGCCTCAGCAGCAGGAGTTCGATCCCTGGCTGGCCAGGGAGCAACCCACATGACACAGCAGACTGCTCCTGTCTTGTACACTATTCCCTGCAGCAGTGTATTTCAGTCAGTAGTGTATTTCAGTGTATTTCCTTAAACATCTCACTTGTATATATACTTAACTCCATCTATAATTGTTTAGTTTTTTTAATCAAAATGGATTTTGTTAAACACATTCCCACATTCCCTGTTCTACTCCCCAATCTGCCTCTGGTGAATCCTCTCACAACCCTGTACCTCTGGTCTATACCCCGTTCTTGTATGCATAAATAAATAAAATCTTAAAAAAAAAAAAAAGAAAGAAAGAAAAGAAAACCTAGGTGAAACAGTGCTGGACACAAACTGCAGAGATGTAATTTGAGGATGCATCCCCAATGGCAAGAGAAACAAAAGTGAAAATAAACAAATGGGACTACATCAATTTAAAATTTTTGACTCTCAAAAGAATCCATCACAAACAAACAAACAAACAAAAAAGGCAACCTACCTACAGATTGGGAGGATATTTGACCACCACATGTCTGAGAAGGGGTTAATTTCCAAAACACATAAAGTACTCACACAACTTAACAACAAACGAACAACCCAATCAAAAAATTGGCAAAAGATTATATAAATAGATACTTCTCCAAAGAAGATATTCAGGTGGCCAAAGAGACTAGGAAAAATGCAAATGAGATACTATCTCATTCTAAAGACTGGCCTCTTATAGCAAAAAGACCAGAAACAACTAGTGAGGGTGTGGAGGGAAAGGAACATTCGTCCATTGTTGGAATGTAATTTGTTGCAGCCTCTATGAAAAATAGTATCGAAATTCCTTAAAATAATAATAAAAGTGAAAATACCGTATGATCCAGCAATACCACTGCTAAGCACGTACCCAAAGAATATTAAAACAGTGATACAAAAATGTCTTATGCTCTCCTGTGCTCATGGAAACATTATTCACGTTGGCCAAGTCATCAAGCCAACCTCAATGCCTATCAACAGGATAAAAAAGAAAATGCAGCATATATACTCTGTGGAATACTACTCAGCTATTTAAAAAGATGAAACAGTGACTTTGGGGACAAAATGGATGAATCTTATAATGATTATGCTGAGAGAAATAAATCAGAAAATGAAAGACAGTTATGGGATGTACTCACACACAGGCAGAATATAAATAACCAAAGAGAATAAACTAGGAAAACAACAAGAATAATTCTTAGACTATAGGAATAATATACAGATTGACAGAAGGAATGGAGAAGCGGGATGGGGGTAGGGAGGTGACAGGGTTTCGGCTCTGGTGGAAGGTAAGTGAAGCACATTCACATATGAGATATGAAGTTATACTCCCCAAATTGCATGGTTATGTTAACTGGTAGCAGAGCAATAAAAAGAGGGGAAATGCGGGGCTTTACTGAATTGCCTCTATAGCCCAGTCAATAGTTCTGGAATTATCCCATGGGGCATGCATAATTGAGAGAAAAGTCTCATATCCTGTTTTTGTGCTCCCTACAAAGAGGAATTGTAACATGGTGGTCCCCAGGGCAAAGGGAGGTTCCAGGTTCCCTGTACCACCCAAGGAAGGGTGGAGCTGAGCAGGGAGGCAGAGAAGCTTGAGGGAAGACCTGGAGGAGGCACATGGAGCAAACAGACAAGTGAAGAAAAGGCCCTTACTTTTTTGGTCCTGGACTGGTTGAAACAGATGTGAGTGAGAGACCTGTGGGGAAGTTAACAATGGCAAACATTTTGATTTTGTTCTTTTCCTTCCAGATTTGTCTGGCCTCTTCTGCCCCTCTCCTCGAGTTCACCACCAGGAGAAGCCTAGGACTTGTGACAAGCTTTTGGACCAAGGGATCCTGCTGTGGGCCAATGCTATTTGGCTAGACATTTACCCACAAGGAGATGGGTAACTTTGGGTGTTTCACATGAAAACTATTTTATCTATTCTTTCCCTTCTTTTTATTGCACACTAATTGTATTAAAGTGCTTTTCCTTTAAAGGTCTTAAGGGCTAGAATATGTTTTACCCAATTAGAACCCATTTAGAGTGGGCAGGTTGGGGGACCTGGGATATCCCTCAGCCTGCCCAATAACAGAACCACTATTTTTCATAACAACTGGGTCATTGGGTTACTTAACCATCACCTACATATGTGAGGAAAGGTCTGGAAGTCTGGAGACTACCCTTATTCTTGCTTCATCACGCTGTCATTTCTCACCTATTGAAAAGGGTTCTATTTGCGTGTTATTCCAGTAACTGGCTTCTTCCTGCTTTTTTTTTTTTACTTCTTGTTTGCTTTTCAAATTACAGAGAAAAATTCTTGCCTCTTCTTTTATTTCCGTCTTGGGACTGGGGTTGTGAGGAATCTGACTTTCAAATGTGTCTTTCTCATTGCCCTTAAAAAGCAGGAACTCCAAGGGAACTCTAGGATTTGCTTTTAAGATTAAGTAAACTGGTATTTAACCTGCTGAGTTTCCAGGCTGTAAATAAATACTAAACTCATGGTTATTTCACCAGGATTTTAACTGCAGGCTCATTTGCTTCTGTGAAATTCTAAGTGAGACTCATTTTTTAGATGACTGGTGAAGAGAGACTACAAACCCTGTATTCTAAGCAAATGGTATCGCCTCCCAAGGCCATCCACCATCTGCCAGCCAAGTGTCTAAATTGCTACAGCTCAAATCCCACTCCAGTAAACAACATTAACCAAAAGGTTCACTTTGCTGAATCATTTTCAAGTTGTGAAAAGTGGTCCACACTGACATTCAGCATGGCACAGGGGAGGAAAACATTTTAGAGAAAGGATGACCTCAGTTTGAGTAATGTGCAGAAAAGTATGAGGATTAATAATAATAAAATCCTAATAAATGATTGCTTACTTGGAACTTACTCCTTCCTGGGCCATGAACTTAGTCATTTACCAATATCATCTTGTTGACTTCTCAACAAGACCCACTGAGGTTAAGGATGAACATTAGCCAGCACTCCAGATGACAAAAATGAGACTCTCAGAACCTCAGAGTTTACCTAAACTCACATGGATGGTAAAATGGCAAAACCACAATTCAAAGTCTGCCTTGCCTAAACCCCCAAACTATGCTTTGAACCAGTGGTCCTGTTACCAATCCCCCTTGGGATGAAGATCCATTTTCCTGGTGACAGGAAGCCAACAATTCAGAAACCAGGTTCCTTTATGTAGAGGGATATATTTATTTTGTGCAAGCAATGGAGAAGGGATAACTTGCATTTCAAAGTACTTTCTCCTTATATTAGTAGACCAGAGCCCACAAAGCTGCCTGCTCTAAATGAGTTCTGCCACCCACTGCATAAAAATATACTCTTCATGCATGAGACCGTCAATGACAGGAACTTTAATAAAATTAGTGTGCAATAGAAAGGAGAAAAAGAATATATTGATAGTTAAAAGTTTCTAATTGAACACCCAAAGTTACCCATCCCCTCATGGGTAAATGCAGAGCCAAACAAGGTTGGCCCAAACTTGTCACAAAGCCTAAAGGTACCTTCTGGTAGAGAACCATAGGAAAGGGGCAGAAGGGGGCAGCCAGTATGGAAGGAAAAGAGCAAAATCAAAATCAAAATAAAAGCTGCAATTGTCAGCCCACAGGAACACCCAGGGTCTTTCAGCCATGTCTCTTACAAGCGTCTCCTTCCATCCCCCCAAGTCCCTGGTACAAGTCCAAGGCCAAAAATCAAGTGTAGCTGCTTCTTCACACGTCTCTCTGCTCCATATGCCTCCTTCAAATCTTCTCCTTTATCTTTCCTTTCTTCCCAAGTCCTTTTCCCAGTCTTTCTTAGGTCCTCCTTCCAGCTCTGCTTCACCCTTCTTTGGGTGGGGCAGGGAACCTGGAACCCCATCTTTCTATGGACATCACACTGTTACAATTACAGAAATTGTTTCTAGATTGTAACAGAGAAAAACTGCTGAGTTTGGAATTAAAGATATGGGCATTCATCATTGAAGTTACTTGATGGTGCTAACCCTTAACTACATGCATGGGTATCTAACACCCCAGAATCTCCTAGCACCTTCTAGAGTTGTAATGAAGATAAAAGATAATGTGTCAAGGAAAGCATTGGAAATGGTAGAGTGCTGTACACACACATCATATATGTATTAATCACTGCAGCTCAGGTTCGCCTACTATCCAATAGTAGCACATTCCCGTGCAATCTTTGACAAGCCAAAAGAGTATAAAGCAAGGAAGCATTTTCTTTGATAAGGAAAAAATTTTTGAGTATTCACAGGTCCAAAAAACAGCTTACAAAATCATATCAAATCACACATAAAAGCTGAAATAATACTATTTGCAGTAAAGGAGGGGATGACATGGTACCTAGACAGCCTGTATAAGGTAGTTACAGGGAAAAAGCTTGGCACTCAGAATTCTACTGGGCCTCTACAATGGCTGCTGCAAGACATAAACTAATGCTATTTTCACTTTTTACTTGTGTTGGAAAAGAGAAAATCCTCTTCATATTTCATTCAGTTATCAAATACAAGTACTAATGTAAGTCTTTCATAAAAGCAAACGGCCTATGTAACTGAAACTTCTGAAAAGTGGGAACAGAACTCAGCACTCTCTAAAGCAACTTGGGTCTTGATCTTACCATTTTAGTACAAACCACACCAATCTCCAATTCCTTTGTTCCCAACAGCCAACACCTGTGGTCTCTCTGCAAACTGCCCTGGGGCAACTGAGGCTGCTATGTCCTCAGGGGTTTACTTGTGCAGAGGGGAAGCTCAAGTCCAAAGGTTCACAAGTGAGGGAATAAGAAAGGATGGCCCAGACTCAGGTGGTGACAACTCTGAAACATCCTACTCTGCAAAACTCCCTGCAGATCAGGACTCAGTAGAATTCAAGCTGAGGTTGCACCTTGCCTGGTTGTAACCCCTTTCTTACTTCCCAACTGATTTCTCCTGAGAGCCCTTCCTTAATGAGGTATCTTCCACAGGAATATTCCACTTACTGTCCTCTCTTGGGGTTACAAATCTCTAGTTTGAGGTTGTGATGGAATTTTAGACTATCAGTCTGCTCTTCAATATTTTTTCCTGACTTTCAGTTTATGAAATAGCCCCAGGCATTGGGGGAACTGGGAAGGAGGGAGGGTCAGGAGTAGACAATAGACCATTTGCTCAGTAGCTGCTGTATCTCTTCCCTGAGGCAATGAATGTTAGAACAGCTGTTCAAAGGGGAGGAAGGAGAAAAGAGGAGAAATGGAAGGTGGTAACTATTAACATTTCCAAAAAATTATTTTGCCACAATATTCAGTATCACAATTGCTTTTTTAGTCTTGCATTTTGTTTATTTGTGTTCTAGTTATTGGTTCTCACTGGCCAATATTTTAGTAATAAAATTCCACAACCCCACTTCTGTCACTATTATCTTTTTCTGCTCTTTGTATCTTTAATACAGTGTAGGGTCAGGAAAAAATGTCAGGCTTTTCTGCCCTCCCGCCATCAGGATGGATGACGGAGCCCTGCGGTCCTGAATGCATGCCTGATGGCGGGCACCTGGAGTAGGGTGTGGGCATAGGTAGATGGGATTCACCTGGGCTAAGACTGGGCTTTTAAGGGCGGCGTCACGGGGACGCCAGCAGAAGCCGAAAGAAAAGCTGAAGAGAAGCCGAGAGAGAAGCAAAGAAGCAGAAGCAGATAACGCCAGAGAGCCCAGAGAGAGTGCGGATTTGCTGGGGGCTGGGAAGACTGCCAGCCTCCTGGCCCCCCAGCACCCCTACCTGCCGTGTACCTGGTAATCCCAATAAAAGCCTGCAAAATCAGTGAGGACTCTGACTCCTCCTCTACCTGGTCTGCATGGGATCAGAAAACCTGCACTGTGTCCGTTCCTGCCACTACATACAGCAAATAAGAAGTTGTGGGAATGTAGCTGAACTTGGGCCCACTCTCCCATGCACACAGAAACCCAAACACTGTGAGACCATTTGCAAGTAGAGAAAGCACTTTATTTCGAGGTCAAGCAAAGAAATAGGAGCATGGCTCAAATCTAGCTCCCTAGTCATTATGGTAGGTGGAAGACAGGGAGACATAGCATTGGAGGGCAGAATGAAGGGCACCTCAAGAACCTCAAACCTGCATGCTCTAAATGGGTTCTGCCACCCACTGCAGTGCCATCCACTGCATGAAGACAAAACATACCCTTGGTGTGTAAGACCTTCAGTAAAGAACTTTAATAGAATTAATGTGCAATAGAAAGAAGAGAAAAGAAAGAATACAGTTTCCAAACAAAGGACCAATGTTTCCCATCGCCTCATGAGTAAATGCCCAGGCAAAGGGCCAAAGCAGGACCAAAGCAGGCCAAAGCAGTAAAGGCCCAAAGCAGAACCACTGAGGCCTAAAATCTTGCCACAAGCCTAAGGCACCTTCTGGTAGGGAACCATAAGAATGTGACAGAAGGGGCCAGGCAAGTCTGGACAGAAAAGAGCAAAGTCAAAATATAATTCAAGATAAAGACCGCCACTGTCGACCTCTCCTTGGGTCTCTCACCCACGTCTCTTCTAAGTGTCTCCTTACATGTCCCCCAAGTTACAGGGCAAACTCAATGGGAAATGGGATAGCTTGGGTGTGAGGACACACTTGTATGCTTTGACAAAAACTTGGAACAAGACCCAAGGATAGGGGCACACAGAAAGATTTTTCCTGTCTTTCAGTTTATGAAAGGGAACTAGGCATTGTGTTTGTTGGGATGGAGGGAGGCTTATTTAGAGGGAAATGAAAAGAGGGAGAGCACAGAGAGTGAGAGAGAGAGATCAATTTGTTAATATATCCTACCTGTAACGACATTGTGTGAACTGCGACCCCAGGTGCAGCGGAAGGCAGGAAGTCACACGCTCCCTAGGCCCACCTGGCTCCAAGCAGGGCTGCTTAACTCCACCCTTAGTTCCCAGCAATACCCCCTTCAAGAAGTCAAGAGTCATGGCAGATCCATGGCATGATGTGAGTTGGAATCCTTGGGCCTGGGATCTCTTTGGCATGGAGTTTGGGATGGAACCCATAAAACATCAGGGTGGAGTTCATTCAGGGTATACCCAGGCTAGGCCTTCTAGCAAGCGCAGCTATTTCTTTGCATATCTCTGCTCCAGGGCTCCTCCCATATCCTTCCTCCAGTCTCCTCTCCCAAGTCCTTTTCAACTTCCCCTGGTTGCTCAGCTCTACCCTTCATTAGGTGGGGCAGGGAACCTGGAGCCTCCTCTTTTTACAGAAATACACTGTTACAATAACTTCAAGGAGAAAAAAAGAAACAGAAACTTGGGGGTGTGCATGCAAACTGACCACTATTTCTCTTCCTGGGTCACATGTTCATCTTTGGGGAGTTTAACTTGTATTCTGAGGAGGAGTTGGAAAGCCCAGAAATCATGGAGATAAATCTAAGTCAGTGTCCTGGGTGGTCGTAATTGCACTCTGAAGCCCACTTTCAAAACCGCTTGTTAATTCCTCTTCCAACCAGTTTTCCCTGGGCAAGCCTGCTGCCTCTGTAAAATAACCAGAAAGGGTTTTTGAAAAAGCAAGTGGGAGGGAGCAAGAGTAAGTGGTAAATAGGTAGTTATGAGGCAAATCATTTGCAAAACAAGTTTTGACCACCTTTTGCAAAACAAACTCCTGACCACAATTTTAGAAACAAGACTCCATGATTTTTGATCCCTCCCTTTGACATCCTTGGTTTTATTTGTTTGTTTGTTTTTGGTTGTTTTTTTTTTTAAAGATTTATTTATTTATGCATACGAGAGCTGGGGTACAGGCCAGAGATACAGGGGTGGCGGGGTGGGTGAGAGGATTCACCAGAGACAGAGAGGGGAATAGAACAGGCAAATTGACTGAAATACACTGTTGAGGGGAGCAGCAGGTGAGACAGGAGAGGTCTGCTGTGCCATGTGGGTTGCTCCCTGGCCGGAGATCAAACTTGTGCTGCAAAGGCTACAGATTACTTCATAGTGTGGTGCTTACCCCTTGTGCCACCAGGGAGGCCCTGTTTTATTTTATTTTATTTTTTATTTATGTGAAAACTTTTTAGTAGAGTTGGTGTCACAGGGAGAGAGAGAAAGACAGAGAAAGAGACAGAGAGAGAGACAGAGACAGAGCGAGACAGAGAGAGAGAGAGAAAAGGATTTCAAATTCTAGTTTTCCAATAAAACTCCAAAATTACTGTCATGGAGGAGAATCGGGTGTAGGCCAGGGGGTGAGAGGATTCACCAGAGACGGAGTGGAGAACAGAACAGGCAGATTTATTGAAATACACTGCAGAGGCGAGCAGTAGGTGAGACAGGAGAGGTCTGCTGCCCCTTTGGCATTCTTATCTGAGGTTGGACAGGATTGGTAGGGTGGGAGGGGAGTCAGAACTCCTAAACTTTCTAGTGAAAAATAAACTATCTGACCACTAAGAAGATTAGCCTTTTGAGTAAAAAAAATATACTTTTCACAATATGACTATTTCAGTTTGGCTTATTTATTCAATCTGCAATAGAAAATTAGCTTTAAAAAAAACCAAAAACCTGAACTCTTAAAATTAGTGCATCCAAAATATTGAATAGTTATAGAACCAAAATAGCTGTAAGATACTATTTTGGAGAAAATATTGACACTTTGATCCTAAAATGAAAGCTACCAACTGTTTCACATCATATATTTAGAAGAAATGTGTTTATGTTGCTTTGATATTCTAATAAAATAAAAAGAGAATGGTTTGATCATCTTTAAAATGTCACATAATCTTTATTTTGACAAATGTCCTTATTGACTCAGAATTTCAAACCCAAGTACCTAGAGTGAGACAACACAATCATTTTCATGCCAGCAAACACCTTCTGGGACCTGGAAAAGAACAATCATCTTATAGTGCCTCCCCTCCCCAATCTCGTATCTTGTCCAATCCAGGCTCTAGTGATGCAGCGCCTTGAAAATCAAAACATCCAGTCCCTCCAACAGTTGTTTTGGTTGCACATTGGTAAATAGTTTAACTGGTTGCATTTTACTGTTGGCTAATAAATTTAAATTTTTAACTGATAAATGAGACATCTGGATTTGTTAGAAAATAATTTTGTGACTGAAATGTCCTGGCAAGGAAGGTTAATATGGGAAAAATGAAGATCAATTCCCTAGTTTGATGATTGAAAACTATTAAGTAGCGCTACCTCAGGGCCCATGTTAATGGTCAACAAAAGTAACCATCACTGTGAAGCCAACTCGAAGTCTAGTAAAAGAGATATTTGTTAAAGAGGTTTGTTCAGAGTCAAACTGAGGTTTCAGGCCCAGGTCATCAATACAAATTTCTCTGAATGAATGATTCCCTGATCGAGGAGTATTTGGGCCTGGTTTATAAAGTAGCTTACATACACATAAATAATACACAATTATTCTTCTAACAGAGAAAAGAATACATCTAGTTAATTTCTATCATTTTCAGTTAACTAAAGGCGGTTGGTTTCTAGCAACTTTATTTGGTAAAGTAGAAACACTTAAAAACTTCAAAACAATGCATTAATCTTGCAAAGCTAATTTATTTTTTCTTGTTATAACATGGCATTTTAATGCAATGTTACTTCAATAATACTTTTTTTATTTTTTAATTTTTATTTTATATAATTCTTACAACATTTTTCATTTTTGCACAATGTATACATTTTCATCTTGGTTATATTTCCCATACAATTGCATCCCCCCTTTATTTTGACCCTGATCCTTCCTCTCCCTGCCATCCCCCCTTAGTGTGTCTCTGATTTCTAGCTGCTGTTGATTTTGATTTTTACTTTGTATTAATTAGTCTTTTCCCTGGTCCCTTATTTAGGTTTTCTAAATTCCTGCTATCAGAGAGGCCATCTGGTATTTTTCTTTTTCTTTCTGGCTTATTTCACTGAGCATGATCCCTTCTAGCTCTATCCATGTTGCTGCAAACTGCATGTGTTTATCTTTTTTGACTGCTGAGCAATATTCCATTGTAGTATATGTACCACATCTTCTTGATCTAGTCATCTATTTTTGGGCATTTGGGTTGTTTCCATAGTTGCAAAGCTAATATAGCCATAGCGATGTGTGTTTGGGGAAGACATAAGGACCAAATAATATTTGAATATGTTATCCTAAAGTTCCTGTACAAATAGCAGTGCAGTCAAGCCTTTATCTCATGTTCCTTCCTGATAGGGATGGTCTGTGGGTATTTCACAGGAATCCTTTGTTTCTCGCCCCAGTGTTCCTCCAGTGAATATTGTTCTGATGACTCCATTCTCTTGCAGCAGCCCTAGAAGGGTGGAGGGAGCCATTTGTAACAGAACAAAAAGCCAAATTTTCTTGTTCCATATAAACTACCTTGTTATACCAGAAAAGAAGAAATACAAACCCATGAATGGAGAAAAAGATATCTTGTTTCTAGATACAATTGGATGAAAAAACTGAATCTCTTTTCAGAATCTCTTCAGCAAAAGATTAAGTGATGGTTATAAAAATAGTGCAATAGCCTGAGAACAATAAACTATTACAATCATTATGTATGTTACATATAGGAGAAAATTAATGTGCAGTATGTCATGCACAGAGGACACCTGTGTTTATATTAAGATAAACCCAAAATTACACAAGATCCTGTTATAGTTAGGGTTTTTTTTCTTCTTCTTTGTCTTGAAAACTTTCTGTAATATGGATAAACTACTCATAAAAATATAAAAATATACATTCATTTAAAAATGTATCCATTTTTAAATGAGTACTCAGGCACACATTATGGAACTGAGAAATAGAGTTGCTCCTTTTGTCACTGACTGCCTGGTCAGCAGTCAGGTGTCCTTGCCTCTGCCTCCTCTGCCTCTGCCTCCGGGTTCTTTAAATTTGCAGAGCAGGTCACAGCGGCCTGAAGAAAATTCCAGAAACAACAGAACTAGTCTCAAACTGCTTCACTATTGGCACTCACTGATGATTTTGACCTGATGATACAGAACAGTTCAGCTTTATAGTGTGATGTTCTTGAGACTACTCCTTGACTTTATTTTTTTAAAAGATTTATTTATTTATGCATACAAGAGCTGGGGTACAGGCCAGGGGTACAGGCCAGAGGTGCAGGGGGGTGAGAGGACTCACCAGAGACAGAGTGGGGAACAGAACAGGCAGACTGACTGAAGTACACTGCTGAGGGGCGCAGTGGGCGAGTCAGGAGAGGTCTGCTGCACCATGTGGGTGGCTCCCTGGCCAGGGATCAAACTCGTGCTGTAGAGACCATGGACAGCCCCATAGGCTGTGGCTTAACCCCTTGCGCCACCAGAGAGTCCCTTTCCTGGACTTTTGAAAACTTATCTGCTAGAGAAAATATCTGCTAGAGAAAATTAACATTTACAATGCCAACCATTCCAAGAAATTGTCACTGCTCGGGCAGGAAATGAAAACTAAGGATAGATATTGGTTTGTGGTTGGAAGGAGTTAGCTGGGTTTGAGCTATATGCACTAGAAACACCTGGACCATTTGGAGTATGTGGGCAGGACCCTGAATTTCTGTGCTTATGTGAAGGCAAGTTGGGACAAGATGGGGTACAAGCTCAACTCGGCCTCCTGGTTGTGAGTCCTGACAGTTTTCTGCCACTATGTTTTCCTTATGGAAGTCATAGTTGTAAACCTCAATGAAAATTTTACTTTTGGTAACATTTTTTCTTTCCTGCTTTCTTTCTGTGAACAAAATTTTTACTACTGGTAAATGGTAAGTAGCCTGTACCAGCTTGTTCTTGCACCATCCCAGATCCATGTTACTGCTTTGCTTTCTGGTCTGTGAAAGCGTCTGTCCTTTTCCAAGTAATGAAGCCGGTTGTTTCTGAAACCACCTGCTCTGCCGTCTCTCCTCCCTCCTGTTATACTGAAGTGAGAGGCCACAGACTCACTTGGTGCTCATGTTACCATTTAAGAGCCACAGGGCTAACTGTGACCAGAGCATATGGAAGCCAGTGGATGATGCGTCTTGCTTCTCTCTCCCATACTGATGAATATGTATACAGTCCCTTCATTTCTCCACCCTGAAGCTATCCTGGGAAACCAATAATTGCTCTTGCCATTAAACTTGACAACACATCCCCTTATATTTTTTCTGTCTTCTTGGCTTCACTTGCCTTTATTTCATTCTTACTTCTTTAGGATTGCATTTCCCAAATCAAACATCAGTTGGGATTCAGACTCTGATTTCTGAGGGAACTAAATTAACACATTAAACCCAAAAGTCCATTCTAGTGTAACTAGGCAAAACACCTGAGAGCCCATGTCTTCTGTATATGCCAGAGGAAACAAAGACACCAGTTTGAGCTGTGAACAAGAAAGGAGTTTATTGGGTTGGGCAAACCAAAAGCTAAGTGTTCTTTGAGACCAAAATCCTGACTTGGGAAGAATTGCTTATTTTATAGGGAATTTACACATATTCATGTGGATGTATATAGGGAGATTATATGTATGTATTGAGTTTTAGGAAAAGTTAAATATTTCTAAGAAGGGGCAGATGAGCATGCTTGTTCATGCATGTTATATGTGTCCCATGTTCTGTTGGGGGCAGAGAGTTAAACATTATAATTAAGGCATGTTGGATTTTTCACATCAATGGTACTGTAAAGCTATTGCACGTACTCTGGCAGCTGGATGGGAACTGCCAGGAAATGTTATACACATTGGTGCACAAGCAGACCCTGCAGGGTGCTGCCACACTGATCCTGCAGGAACACCTGGCGAGTCAGACAGTAGCAAGAGTGAAAACAGTAAGAGTGAATAGAGCGAGGATGATAATATTCCTCTTTGCATTAAGGTTGTGGTGTATCACTAGGAAGTAGGATGATATGAAATAAATATCTGATGAGATGAGAAGAGAAAGAATCATATAATCAAAACATGAAATATAAGACAGACTGCATGGATTCAAGGTCTGGCTGCACCCCTTACTAGCTTGGAAACTTGAACACATTACTGGGTTCTTTATTCATAATTTCCTAGTCTGTAAAATATGTAATAGTGCTTCCCTGGTGGTGCAAGGAGTTAAGACGCAACATATGAAGCTATCCGAAGCTGCTGCAGCAAGAGTTCAATCCCTGGCCCAGGAGCTACCCACGTGGTGCAACAGACCTCTCCTGACTCATCCGCTGCTCCCTCCCCTCAGCAATGTATTTCAGTCACTCTGCCTATTCTGTTCCCCACTCTGTCTCTGGTGAATCTTCTCACCCCCCACACCTCTGGCCTGTACCCCAGCTCTTGTATGCATAAATAAATAAATCTTTTTAAAAAATGTAATAATGTGGGCCTCCCCCGTGGCGCAGCAGTTGAGCGCTGGGTTGGGAAGCTGCCTGCAGCCTCTGCAGTGCCAGTTCAATCCCTGGCCATGGGAGGAGGGTCCCACATGGAGCGCAGACCTCTCTTGCTGCCCGCTGCTCCCCTCAGCAGTGTACTTCGGTCCTTCTGCCTGTTCTGTTCCTGCTCTGGCTCTGGTGAATTCTCTCACTCTCCCATATTTCTGATTGGACCCAGTGCTTGTATAAATAAATAAATAAATAAATAAATAAATCTTTAAAAAAATGTAATAATGTTAGGATCTACCTCACATAGTCATTGTGAGGACTGAATGAGTTGATTAATAGAACAATGGTAAAGGCTATATTAATGTAAACAGCTATCATCATCATTGTCAACATTACTATCACCATCATCGTTTTAAGGCCACAATGGCACTGGCAGAATGGGGGTGGGAGGGGAGGAAGATGAGCAAGAGATTAGCTGCCAGAGTCCTTAATTTTGATTCTCATTAAATAAGGGAATGAGGGACTGCAACTGGGGCAGTAGTATAACCCCAAGATCAAGTGGGCTACATGGGCTTGAGAAGATCCAAGAACATGGCACCCAGTGCCCCAACGCCCCTGGGCACAACACAGGTTAGTTGAAAACCTTTCCAAGAAGCATTCATCTTAGTCCTATATGTCATGTGACTCCAGTGGGCCAACATTGGTGAAGAAAGAGAAGTGATTAGCACACTGGCTCCCTGCAGCCTGCCTGTGTTGTGTAGGGAATTCAGAAGCATGGCAGTGGAAGGCAGGGAACAGATGTAGGAGTAGTGGTACAAAAAATTCTGAGACATTGGGGAACCTGAAAATTTTTGAAGATAAAAATGTCCAAAGATACATGACATTGAGATTTGACCTATGGCAGGAACTGAAGCTTCATTGTGGGTTATCAACAGAAAGATCAAGACTAGACCAGAGCTCAGCAGGCAGCAGTACCCACCATCCACTGAATCTGTGGAAGGAGGGATTTCTTAAAAAGTTGACCCTTGCCTGGAAAATAACACACAGACTAGAGCTGTCTGCCCTCATCCCCGCAAGGAACTGCCTATGCTCCTCCCTGCACACAGATACCAACTAGGAAAGACAAAAGGAGGGAGAGGAATATTTAAGAAGGAGGGATGACTCTGGAAAGTGAGTGAAACTTTAAGCAAAGATTCACCAGAGAAAACTGAATCATAATTCCCTAGAAAAGTTAATCTTCCTCTTCCTCTCACCCTCATTAATCAGAGAGGATTCTGATGCCTGAGGACACTGGCATCAGTTACAGAGCACAAAGGAAGTCATGTTGTCTTTGCACATCTGAAGAATTCTCAGAAATTAGTAGGGAGTTAAAAAGCATCATTGCAGAATTCAAATGCATAGTGTTTGTTCCTGACAATAAAACTCTTTTGGGGCCTCTCACATCGAATTTTAAGAGCTTTAATGTTTTTTTTTTTTTTTTTTTTTTTTTTATAGAGGCATGTTTTATTTATTTATTTGTTTGTTTGTTCGTTTGTTTCGTTTATACATGCACTGGGTACAGTCAGAAGCACGGGAGGGTGAGAGAATTCACCAGAGCCAGAGCCAGGAGCAGAGCAGGCAGAAGGACCGAAGTACACTGCTGAGGGGAGCAGCGGGCGGCAGGAGAGGTCTGCGCGCCATGTGGGACCCTCCTCTGGTGGCCGGGGAGCAGCCGGGGATCGAACCGGCGCCGCAGAGGCTGCGGGCAGCTTCGCAACCCAGCGCTCAACCGCTGCGCCACCGGGAGGCCCCAAGAGCTTTAATGTTTTAAAAAAAATTCCCTGGATATTAGTCTTATCCATTTAAGACAACTTCCACTCATTGTTGTCAGGTTTTCTTCTGAAGATGGGTTGGGAGGTAAGGGAGGTGGAGAGTAGACATTTAAGATGCCTATAACCAAAAAAGAGGGAGGGTCAGTTGAGTTCTCTCTAAATAGGCAGATGCTCTTCCTCAGATCTCACTGGGGTAAACAGCACATATCTCTTAAGGTCAAGCAAGTACAGAATCTCAAGCATGAATAATTAATAAGGATGTACAAGATGTCAGAACTCACGTTCCCTAGATTTGCTAAGATACAGATAAATTGGAAGCTGACAAAAACAAATTGTGTTTAATAACCCTTAAAGACGTGATCCTTGAAGCATTCTACACCACTCTGCTTTCCCCTTGTCCAACTTCTTCTATCTTAATTTATATTTGACAAAGACTAGTAAGAAAAAAATGGTTGAACTTAAGTAATAAAATCAGTTACAAAACCACTTACTTTATCACATATTTAATGTGCTCCCCTCCCACTTTTTTATATATAACATTCTAATCTCTCTATTGGAGAAGCCACATAAAGTATCATTTAGTTTCAGCTGAGAAAGCATCTTCAAGTGCCAGCTCTGCGTTCAGCATCACAGAATGACTCTTCCTTGCAAACTTTCTTGATTAAGTGAAAGAGATGTGTGGTAGAAACTAACCTTACAATGAACAGGAAAATAAAATGTCCTTTGATATCTCAGAAGCACAACTACCCCAGATGACGCATTTTTGTAGCTGAGTCAAATTTGTGAAGCTTGGCCTCCCTGGTGGCACAAGGGGTTAAGCACAGCACTATGAAGCATCAGTAGCCTCTGCAGCACCAAGTTCATCCCCCACTGACCAGGGAGCAACCCCCATGGTGCAGCAGAGCTCTCCTGTCTTGCCTGCCGCTCCCCTCAGCAGTGTATTTCAGTCAGTTTGTCTGTTCTCTTCCCCACTCTGTCTCTGGTGGATCCTCTCACCATCCACACCTCTGGCTTGTACCCCAGTTCTTATATGCATAAATAAATAAATCTTTAAAAAAAATTATGAAGCCAAGAACTCATGTCGCTACAAGATTTTATATTAACTCTCCAGATTTTTGGTTATTATTTCTCTTTGAGGGATCTTCACTTTTCTATTGTTACTATTATTCATTTGCTTTCTCAAATTGTGCTAATTTGTTCTTTCTTCAAAAATACATGTGCTTGGGCCTCCCTGGTGGTGCAAGCGGTTAAGACCCAACCTATGAAGCTGTCCACAGCCACTGCAGCATGAGTTCGATCCCTGGCAACCCATATGGCGCAGAAGACCTCTCCTGACTCACCCGCTGCTCCACTCAGCAGTGTATTTCAGTCAATCTGCCTGTTCTGTTCCGCACTCTGTCTCTGATGAATCTTCTCGCCCCCCACACTTCTGGCCTGTACCCCAGTTCTTGCATGCATAAATAAATAAAATCTTTAAAAAAATACATGTGGGGCCTCCCCTGGTGGCTCAGCAGTTGAGCGCTGGGCTGCGAGGCTGCCTGCAGCCTCTGCAGCACCGGTGTGTTCCCCGGCTGCCAGCGAGGGCCCCACAAAAAAAAAAAAAATAAATAAATAGATAAAAATAAAAATACATGTGCTCAATCCCCCAAGTAAAATATTAGTAATGGGTGAGGTTAAGGTTGGGTCCTAGATTAGTATTCTAATTTTAGCCATATGACATGACAGAAAATACCACTCACAGATAAAGGACACAAAGACAAGGACATCATTATGAAGGGTATCAAATGACAAAGTATGTTGTTAGAAAAAATACATTGATGCTAAGCTAAGATTTTTTGTATTCTGACAGAAAAATTAAAATTCTACAGTTTCCAAAACTGAATGTTTCTATAAAAATTGACAAAGTTAAAATGCCAGTTTTGACACAGATTGAGGCACATTTATTTTCCTTGAATTCATCATTTATACCTAGCTATTATGCTCTGCAGGTTTGTTTGTTTTGTTTTATTTTGGGAAATGTCTGCATGGTTTAACTTTTATTAATTTCATAGTATCCTAATGTGGAATGTGTTTGGATGAGTTCAATAAAAAGCCATAACAGATAAAAAATAAAATAAATGTGCCCAGTTAGGGTTCAACTGTGTATGTCTAATAACTAAAGAAGAGAAAATCCCCTGGTGGCACAAGGGGTTAAGACACAACCTATGAAGCAATCCGCAGCCACTACAGCACAAGTTCCATGCCCCTGCTGGCCAGGGAACAACCCACATGGCATAGCAGACCTCTCCTGACATGCCCACTGCTCCCCTCAGCAGTGTATTTTGGTCAATCTGCCTGTTCTGTTCCCCATTCTGTCTCTGGTGAATCCTCTCACCATCCACACCTCTGGCCTGCACCCCAGTTCTTATATATATGCATAAATAAAAAAAGAAAAGAAAAAGACAAAAAAAAAAAAAAAGAAGAGAAAACACAAGTTACTCCTAAAGGAATTTAATACAATAACTCCCCGGCCCCCAAAGAGGTTAGTTACATTATCAAAACTCAAGTTATTATTTAAGTTTAAGTGGGTCCCAATATTTTTGCCACCTCTATAACTCTACCCAGAGTTAAATTATGTCTTCAGTACATGTCTCTCTTGGTGCTGTGCATGACAAAATAATACTAACTACACAATTTTTCTTCAGAACCTTAACACAATATCCAGAAAACTAAATTAAGGGGCCTCCCTGGCGGTGCAAGGGGTTAAGACACAACCTATGAGGCTATTCGCAACCTCTGCAGCACAAATTTTATCCCTGGCCAGGGAACAACCCACATGGTGCAGCAGACCTCCCCTGACTTGCCCGCTGCTCCCCTCAGCAATGTACTCTGGTCAATCTGCCACTCTGTCTCTGATGAATCCTCTCACCCCCACACCTACGGCCTATACCCCAGCTCTTATATGCATAAATAAATAAATCTTTAAAAAAAAACTAAATTAATATCTTTTTTTTTTTAATCTCAAGTAGTTAATTTAGACAGATGTTAAGAAAAATCTGGGACTAAAAGTAGGAGTAAAAGGACCACATTATTAAGGCAAAAGGGGAAAATACATATTATAAGCTATCAGCCATTGAGTATAAACAACATTAAAAATTACATTTTTGATAAACTTGGAACTTCTGATCATAGAGGAAATCATGTATCATTCACTAAATGGTATTGGAACATATTACCAATTATTTGTATGACAAATTATAGTAATTTTATATTTATAACACCAAAATAAATTCCATGTGGATTACAGATTTAAATATAAAAATAAAACCATAAAATATTAACTGAAAATAGGAGTGAAGATTTATGGAATCATTGAGAATTTCTTCATAACGATTGTGCCCAAAAGCAAAAAACATTTCAAAATATTGTTGATTATATAAATATTCAAAATTATGTATATTAAAGAGCCATTGTGAGTAAATTCAAACAATACAAATAATTCCAAAAAAAATATTTGCAATATATGACAAGGAAAAAATTGAGACATTAAAAGACTCAAAAACAAACTGGAAAGATAAAAATAGTAGTAGAAAAATTATAAATGAAATAGGAGATGAAATCAAACAGCCTCTAGGCATTTGAAAAAATGTACAAAGCATGTACAAGGAAATGTATGTTAAAACAAAAATGAGATATTTTTCATTTATTAAATTGCCAAAGATCTTGCAAAGTTAAAGTTGTAAAGACTGGCAGATATTTTAAAAAAAAGAACGCTCTGAGAAGTATAAAGTAATATCCATTTTCAGTCATTTTGGAAATACACATGAAAAGATGTAGAAATATTTTTGCACCCTTTCCAATACTTCCACTCCTAGAAATAAGCTTTACAGAGTAAACACAAATGATAATTTACTAATATTTATCTGATACAGAGCAGACTGACTCACTCACCTCTGTTTTCAAATCCCTTGAAGCATATTTTTGTCATTAAGTATAGATTTACATAATCAATTTCAGTGACCTCAGGGCATTGCAGTTTGTGGGCGTATGGTAATATTTATCTATTCTCATGCAGATAGATATTGAAGATATTTCTCTTTCTTATTTATATAGTTTTTACATCATTGTTCATTTTCAAACAGTGTTTGCTTTCTCCCCCCCCCACCTCAGGTGTAGTCCCCACAGAATTTCCTTCACCAATGCACCCCTGCACCATCACCTCAGTCCCCTGTGCTCCTCCCTCCAATCTCTCCCCCTCCTCTGCCACTGCAGGATGTCTCTGGCTTATAAGTGTCTGTTTCTTTTTGTTTTTGTGGTGTTGTGTTTTATATTGTTATTATTATTTTTTAGCCTGATGTCTTATTTGGTTTCCCTATATTTCTCCTATAAGTGAAACCATCCGATATTAGTCAAGAAATGGGCAGAAGAACTTAAAAGACACTTCTCCGAAGAGGAAATGCAAATGGCCAACAGGCATATGAAAAAATGTTCAACATCCCTTATAATCAGGGAAATGCAAATCAAAACCACATTGAGATACCACCTTACACCAGTAAGAATGCACATATCAAAAAAACCAGCAACACTGAGGATATTTCAAGATTTTTTTGTGTGTAAAAAATGCTTCTAGAGGGACCTCTCTGGTGGCCTGGTCTTAAGTCTCAGAGCTATCAGCCCCCAGCCTGAGTTCTATCCCCAGCCAACGAGCTAACCCACATAAAGCGGCGGCACAGCGGACCTCTCCTGTCTCCCCAGCTGCTCCCCTTAGCAGTGTACTTCAGTCTATCTGTCTGTTCTGCTCCTCACTATGTCCCTGGTGAATCCTCTCACTACCACCCCCAACCTCTGGCCTACACCTCAATTCTTCTATGCATAAATAAAAATAAATCTATGAAAAATGCTTCAAGAACATCCAGTTTAATAAATCTGTGTACATATTGCCATTTACTTGAGATTAATTCATTGATATAGGATGACTAAATCAAAGTATGCCCATTAAAAATATGAATATGTAGCTTTAAGTTGTCAAGAGTACTAATTTTACTTACTACTAAAAGTAAAAAGTATACCAGTAATGTACAGTATTTCCATACTCTTGCTTCTAAGAAAGTTAATCCTTTTAAACATTATCTTTCTTATAGGTAACAAGTAATAAATACCACGTTGCTTTATTTGGTTGTGCTTTTTTTGATACGAAATACAAATTCGCCTATTTTTCTGCTCCCATTTATCCTATATTTTATTCTTACTGTTTAAAAATTATTACTATATTAATATTTCTGTTTGCAAATGGATTAAAATAGTTTTTTCAAATACAGTTGTTTGGATCTTTTTCTGTGCAATTATACCTTTAATTTTTTTTTAAAAAAAGATGTATTTATTGGGCCTCCCCGGTGGCGCAGCGGTTGAGCGCTGGGTTGCAAAGCTGCCGGCGACCTCTGCGGCGCCGGTTCGATCCCCGGCTGCTCCCCGGCCACCGGAGGAGGGTCCCACATGGCGCGCAGACCTCTCCTGCCGCCCGCTGCTCCCCTCAGCAGTGTACTTCGGTCCTTCTGCCTGCTCTGCTCCCCGCTCTGGCTCTGGTGAATTCTCTCACCCTCCCGCGCTTCTGACTGTACCCAGTGCATGTATAAACAAAACGAACGAACAAACAAACAAATAAATAAATAAAAAAAAAAAAATGCCTCTATAAAAAGATGTATTTATTTATGCATACAAGAACTGGGGTACAGGCCAGAGGTGTGGGGGGTGAGAGGATTCACCAGAGACAGAGCAGGGGACAGAACAGGCAGATTGACTGAAATACACTGCTGAGGGAGCAGCGGGCAAGTCAGGAGAGGTCTGCTGCGCTATGTGGGTCCCCTCCCTGGCTGGAGCTGCAGTGCTTCATGGTGCTGTGTCTTAACCCCTTATGCCACCGGGGAGACCCCTAAATTTTTTCTTTATGGTTACTAAACTTGATGCCATTTTCAGAAGTCTTTCCAATCCAGCAAAAATAATTGAAATATTCACTACATTTACTTTTTAAAAAAATGTTTTCTTACAAAAAAAATCAAATGTACACAAAATGGAGAGGATTATACATAAACCATCATAAAGTCAACTATTATCAACCAGTACAATATTTGCTATATTTGCCCCAAGTTCTGTTTTACCAGTTTTTCAGCTAATGCATTAGAACGCAGATTCTCAGCATCATATCACCCCTTTATCATTCACTCAGCATCACTAAAAACAATTTTGTTATATATCCCACAATAACAATTTTGCATATAACAAAATTAACTATTGGTTGGGATCACATATCCAAAAAATCTTTTTGTAGCTGACTGGTTTGAATTGTATTGAAATAAGACCCACATATTATTTTGGATTTTATTTCATTAGACTTTTAACCTAAGAAACATATCTTCTCTTTTCTTTTTCTTTCTTCTTGTCATTGTACTGTGACAGGAACCAGGACAATTTTTTTAAAAGATTTACTTATTTATGCATACAAGAACTGGGGTGTAAGCCAGAGGTGTAGGGGGTGAAAGGATTCACCAGAGACAGAGTGGTGAACAGAATAGGCAGACTGACTGAAATACACTACTGAGGGGAGCAGCGGGTGAGACAGAGGTCTGCCGTGTCATCTGGGTCAGCTCCCTGGCCAGGGATCAACTTGTACTTAATAGTGCTGAGACTTAACCCCTTTCACCACAGGGAGGTCCTTCAAAAAAAAAAAAAGTAGGGTCACTGGCTCTTGTGGGACCAGGCAAGGTAAGGCTTAAGGAGTGAGTGAAATGGTGAATGTAAGGAGAGTCCTGAAGTATTTCAGAGCAGGTTGGTAGAATTGGAAGCCTTTTACTTGGCCCATAGTTATTTTATGCAACAAGACAAGTGAACATATTCAGAAAATGGGCTCTGGAAACAGAGAAAAACAGCATAGAGAAAAATAAGGAGAAAGGTGGTGTCCAAATAACACTTCAAAAGTTGGCATAGGTTTGGATTTATTACTTAGGGATTTCTACCAAAATTCACCAAAGCAAAATCTATGATCCATTTTGGCCCTGCTCAATGGATGACCTAAACTCCCACATTGCCAGGTTTTAAACCCTAATTATTCTTGACAATAAGAAATGAAGTTTGAATTAAAATCTGCTGAAGTAATCCTTGTGATTACTAAAATCATCACTAAGAGACCTTTTCCATAGAAGATATTGGTAAGAAAGATTTTAGTAACATGATGAGTTATAACAAATGGTGATGTCACAAGTCCAGAATTAACTACATGGTACACTCTAGAGTTACATTAGACTATCCTGTTTGAACAATGTGAATGAGACAAATCAAGTTGTGAGGTAAACGATCCAAGATAGAATTCTCAAAGACCTAAGTGAGATATTGTGAAGATTGGAGCTTTGATTCATGTAAAGTATTTACCATAGTTTCGATGCATTGTGGGTCTTTAAGAATCATTGCTGACATTTCTATTATTATAAACTTCCATTGGCATTAGGCCAAGGGGAAGGAGTTCAGCACAGATGTATCTATGAAGCAAAGTATATCTCCTTTGTCCTTCACTGAGGTTGGCTATTTCTAAAAAATTGTTTTCAAATAAAGATATAATTAACTACTTCTCTGAAATATTGTGACAATTTACTAATTAATACTGTAAAGTGGTTTGAAAATGTCAAGTAAAATAAAAATCCTATAAATTGTGTAACAGCTTTCCTTTGAATTATGTCTTCAAAATAATATAACCTGATTTAATTAAGCAATATAAAGTTAAATAATAAAGAGCAGAGGAAGAAATAAATTAAGAGACATTCTAAGGAGAAGGGCATGTTTTCAGATAAAATTTGAGAAGAGAGGGTGAATCGATGAGGCAGAGAGACACTAGAAAGCTGTTTCTCTTGTGAGAAGACAAGATCTTCTTAGACAATCTGCTGCATTCCCTGGGATCTCATTAAAACATTAAATGTATCAGCATCTCAAATAACAGTGAATATTAATGGTGATCATCAGTGAGACACAAAAGAGCACTAAATTGTCCCTTGGGACAGTAAATGTAATCATTACTAAGAATTGTTGAAGTCAAATAAAAGTTGAAAAATGTAATAAATTGTGGCTAACACTGAAGATTCTCACTCCCTTCTCTAGTTTAAAGTCTTTGCTGGGAAGCACCTGCCCAACCAAACCCTCTACTTCCAGGCCACCTTGCAGCTGAGGGAGACCATGTGACTAGTCTGGCTGATTGAATGGGAACAGAAGTTACAATGGGTCATTTCCAGACTAAGGAAGAAAATTAGTAGTTGTATTCTTGCCATAATCATTTTATTTCCTTGTGCCCTTGTGTCTTCTGTATGTTGAAGACATTGGCATCAAAACCCAGAAAGATCCTGAATCAACATTTTCCACTTGAAGGAAAGCAAGCTGGTAGAATTCAGCAAATTAAGAAACTAGAACCAAGCAGGAGTGACAAATAAAGTTTTATTGGTCAAACCACTGATATTTTAGAGTTGTTAGTTACTATTTTTAGTGATATAATGCCATCACTAGTAACATATTTTCATTTCTGAAATTATATATATATTTTTAAAGATTTATTTATTTATGCATACAAGAGCTGGGGTACAGGCCAAAGTTGTGGGGTGAGCAGGGTGTGTGTGAAAGGATTCACCAGAGACAGAGTGGGGAACAGAACAGGCAGACTGACTGAAATGCACTGTTGAGGGGAGCAGTGGGCAAGACAGGAGAGGTCTGCTGTGCCATGTGGGTCACTACCCTGGCCCGGGATCAAACCTGTGCTGCAGTGGCTGTTGATAGCTTCATAGTGCTGATGCTTAACCCCTTGCACCACCAGGGAGGCCCCTGAAGTTATATTTTTGACCTTAACACCTAATTGTTAGAATAATCATTATCACAGATTATGCTAAGAACAGAGTGAACAGGCAGGGAAAGATACAAGCGCTCCAGCAGAAAAGGTGCAAGCTCAAACTGAAGGAGAGTGTCCAGCAAGCAGGCAGTAGGGTTAAGATGAAGATTTTGAGCAGTGGTCCACTCTTTTTTTAAAAATGATTTATTTTATTTATTTATGCATACAGAACTGGGGTGTAGGCCAAAGGTGGTGGGTGTGAGAGGATTCACCAGAGACAGAGTGAGGAGCAGAACAGGCAGATCTACTGAAATACACTGCTGAGGGGAGCAGTGGGCAAGACAGGAGAGGTCTGCTGCGGCATATGGACCAGCTCCTTGGCCGCAGTGGCTGGCAATAGCTTGATAGCACTGCCCCACCACGGAGGCCTAGCAGCGATCTACACTTCAATAGAGCACTGAGGTCAATTAAGATAAGAAAAAAAATCTTCAAAGTAAATTAGATTTCAGAACTCAGATGTATTAGCTATCTTTAGTAAGTGCAATTTACATTGAGAGGTATTAGAATAAGTCAGCCTGTAACAGATTGAAGATTGAAGTGGAACTGAAGTAGAGAAAAAAATGTAAAATGCAGTTTCAAGAGACTTGGTATTAAAGGAATAAAAAATAGGATAGCTAGATGAAGCTGTAAGGATGAGGGAGAGACCTGTTTTGCTTTGGTTTAGGATTGGAGTGGTTGGTGGCTCCTCCTGGAATTGCTATTGTAGAAAGAGAGAGCTGTGTCATACAGGAGAGTTCCCTAAAGAAATGGGAAAGCTTGGTACAAAGTCAATGTGGAGGCACTTACCTAAGATGGCAGGAAAATGCTCCCTCTAACAAAAATGAGGCAAGAACAGCCACTGCAGCAAATTAAAGCAGGAATGGCTACTCGCTCTCACTCTGGGGATTGCAAAGAATTTAGAGAGAAGGGCGATCATGTTTCAATCATTTTTTTTTAAAAAAGAAATGGAATAATGTCAAAGCAATGAGCAATCAAATAAGACAGAAATGTGTAAGACCAGGCATGGGAGATAGCTGCAAGAATATAGAGATAGAGATAGAATCACAAGTAAGGACATAGGTGAGAAAAGTAGTAAAACAATATATAGAAGGAAAAGATTATTTTTTGTAGATGTTGGCAATATATTCAGTAACTATCTTGCAAAATTCTGAAGTGAAAAAAAACTAATTATAATCAAGGAACTACATTGTGCCAGATAATAGACTAGTTTTACAAATATTTTCTCATTTTCCCCACATCACAATTTCATGATGCATCTATTTTGGGATTCTGAGATCAATTTCCAACATGTGTGTGTTGGGGGAGAGGGAGGATGTTTCCTATACCAACAAAGCAATGCTTGGAACACCCACAGGGTATCCTATAATTCAAGGCAGTTTGACACTCTTTACCCAGAGATATCATTGGGTTCTACTGGATAAGGACTCGGTCCCAGCCAGATGGAAGAGCTGTATAGGGCAGGGCAGGTGGTAGAGGTGCAGAGCTTCTGTGCTACTCTTCCAGCACCTCCATGTGCTCACCAACCTGGAAGCACTCAGATTTTTATGAAGACTTCATTACATAAGCATGATTAATTAAGTCATTGGTAATTCATTCAATATCCAGCCCCTCCCCTCTATCTAGAGCTCTGGAGGTGGGACTCAAAGTTCCAAACCTCCAAATACATACCTGATTCTCTTGAAAACTGATCCCTAACCTTAGGCACTTTCTGAAAGTTGCTTCATTAACTAACAAAAGTCATGTTAGTCATTGTCATCACTTAGGAAATTTTTAGGATTTTAAGAGCTCTGGGCCAAGAAAGGTGGATGAAAGCCAAATATTTATTTCTTATAAATACCAATATTGCAGTATAATTCCCATTTTATTGTTTTTTTTTTTAAAGATTTATTTATTTATTTATACAAGCACTGGGTACAGTCAGAAGCGCGGGAGGGTGAGAGAATTCACCAGAGCCAGAGCAGGGAGCAGAGCAGGCAGAATGACCGAAGTACACTGCTGAGGGGAGCAGCGGGCGGCAGGAGAGGTCTAGCGCGCCATGTGGGACCCTCCTCTGGTGGCCGGGGAGCAGCCGGGGATCGAACCGGCACCGCAAAGGCTGCGGGCAGCTTCGCAACCCAGCGCTCAACCGCTGCACCACCGGGGAGGCCCAATTTTATTGGTTTTTTTTTAATTTATTTATTTATGCATACAAGAACTAGGCTACAGGCCAGAGGTGTAGTGGGTGAGAAGATTCACAAGAGACAGAGTAGGGAACAGAACAGGCAGATTGACTGAAATACACTGCTGAGGGGGGCAGTGAAAGAGTCACGGGAGGTCTGCTGTGCCATGTGGGTAACTCCCTGGGCAAGCATTGAACTCTGGCTGCAGTGGCTGCGGATAGCTTCATAGGTTGTGGATAGCTTCAACAGTTGCATCTTAACCCCTTGCACCACCAGGGAAGTCCCCCATTTTATTTTTTTTAACTTGAGTGAATTGGAATTCATTTCAGTTATTAAGTAATAGAGCTAAGTTCAAACTAATATCTGTGTGACTTAAAAGTCACATTCTCATTATACTTCAAACCTGCTATTGCTTTAGGCAATAAAAGAACATTCACACTGGAGACAAAGCAGAATTGATATATTATCTCTACAACCACCTTTGAGTCACTATGCATAGCACAATGCTTATATATCTTCAAGTTCTTCAATAAGAGACTGTAGATCTGTTTAACTTCCTTACGTCCATTTTTCAATATTCATAGCAGGATAAAATGAAAACATCATAAAGAAAGGTGAACGAGGGGCGTCCCCAGGGGCGCCGGGGGTTGAGCACAGTGCTGTGAGGCTATCCGTAGCCTCTGCAGTGCTGGTTCGATTCCTAGCCAGCCAGGGAGAGTCCCACATGGCAAGGCAGACCTCTCCTGTCTTGTCCACTGCTCCCCTCAGCAGTGTACTTCAGTCCTTCTGCCTGTTCTGCTCCCTGCTCTGTCTCTGGTGGTGAATTTTCTCATCCTCCCGTGCCTCTGACCTGTACCCCAGTGCTTTTATAAATAAATAATAAAGGTCTTAAAAAAAAAAAAAGAAAAGTGAATGAAAGAGAAAAGCCAATCTTAAAGAAAAACAAACAACGTACCAACAAATAACTAAAATGAAAAGTAATGGAAAAGGAATAGTAGAACGGTCCAAATAATTACCAGGTTTGTTTGTGCATCTGATGATAATGGAACTTACACCACTGTCAAGTACACAAGAGTACACATACCCCTGGTCCACAGCAGATCTTGAGATTTTTCAGTGGATACAGCTATAAAGTCTAAACAGCATATTGTTGTTGATAAACTACTATCAAATATTCCCCAAATGCTTTATTTTTCCCAAAACCTATATCAAGTTTTAAAATTACACTTCCATGTTCACACTAAAAACAATGATTTTTGCCTAAGTTGATTTTAACCCTTTTTTCAGATTCCATTCGAGATGCCCTAAGAATCTTTCTTTTAAAGACCAGATTTTAATACACACAACTTTAACAACATGGAGTTAAGAGTTTGGAAGCAAAATAATGCATATTCTAACAAAAGTTCACAGTTTTAGGTATCAAAGGAAATCATAATATGCATAATGCACAATAAGCAACATTTGCAAACTACACGTATGGAGCATGAGTACATCTGGTATAATATTTAATTCTAATACTTTCTTTGTGTTATGCACTCAGCATGTCAAATAGTACCAGTTATTTCAGTCTCCAAATTAACAAAATATTTAAATGCTTACTCCAAGTCTATAAACAACAAAACCCAAAACCAAGAATCAAAGGAAAAGGCAATGGTGTGAGTTAAAGTTACAAGACCAAATTTTATACTTTTTAAATTTAAAATTGCTTTTTTAAATGTCATGGATTTTTATGAAATTTAAGCTAACAAACAAAGGAATATTTACTTCAAATCCAATTAGCTGGGAGTTATTAATCATAAGAGATTATCAGCCTAGATATCCTCATACGCATAAAAGCAGATAAACAATAAGTACACAGTAGAGACATAAATTACAATGAAATAGGGATTGGCCCATGGATATCTTAAATATTATTTACTTGTATTTATACTTAACAGCAAACCAAAATTAAATTCTAAATCATTCTTATTTTAGATAAAATTTACCACCAAAATTAATAAAAATCACAAAGAAATAACTTAAGTGACTGGAATTATAGCTGTTTTTGAACTATATTTTACTTTTGAATACTGATTGATATTATGAGGAAATCACCACACTTACACTTTCTCTTGCCTTTCATTTATTTATCTTTGTAATTAAATACTACCATTGGGGGGCCTCCCCAGTGGCGCAGCGGTTGAGCGCTGGGTTGCGAAGCTGCCCGCAGCCTCTGCAGTGCTGGTTCGATTCCCGGCTGCTCCCCGGCCACTGGAGGAGGGTCCCACATGGCGTGCAGACCTCCCCTGCCGCCCGCTGCTCCCCTCAGCAGTGTACCTCAGTCTGCCTGTTCTGCTCCCCGCTCTGGCTCTGGTGAGCTCCCTCACCCTCCCGCGCTTCTGACTGTACCCAGTTCTTGTATAAATAAATAAATACATCTAAAAAAATTAAAAAAAAAAAAATAAATAAACTATTAAAAAAAAAAAAAAACTACCATTGGGCTGTAGAGGTTTACATTCATCCCAATTCTAATAATAATCCCCATAGATGTTTTGTCTTGAAATAAAATGATGCTCACTTTTATTCTTTTTATCAAATCCTCTCCCATCCTAAATTATTTTAATTTATTTCAAATAAATCATCAAGTAATTTTTCCAGGAAGGATTCAGCAATACTAAGTGTTTTCATGTTTGCAAATAACTAACTGCCTCTTCCTTTCACACTTCATGTTTCATGGACAACTTTGATACATGTGCTGTCTTGGGTCATACTTGTCTCAAAGCTAAGCTTCTTTTACTCCATTGTTTTTGGGCTTTGACTATTGCTATGAAGCAATCTGAGGCCAGCCTGAGTGTTGCTCTGATAGATGCCAGCTAGGAAAATGCTGTATTCATTTTATAGGTTAAGAAACTGAGGATCAGTTTAACTTCCTTATGCCCATTTTTCAATATTCCATAGCAGGATAAAATGAAAACATCACAAAGAAAGGTGAACGAAAGAGAGAAGACAATCTTAAAGAAAAGCAAAAACATATCAACAAATAACTAAAATGAAAAGTAATGGAAAAGTAATAGTAGAACAGTCCAAATAATTGCCACCCTTCCTCACACCTCTGACCTACACCCCAGCTCTTGTATGCATCAATAAATAAAATTTTTTTAAAGATTTATTTATTTTCACTTACAAGAACTGGGGTACAGGCCAGAGGTGCAGGTGGTGAGAGGATTCACCAGAGACAGAGAGGAGAACAGAACAGGCAGATTGACTGAAGTACACTGCTGAGGGGAGCAGTGGGCACGTCAGGAGAGGTCTGCTACGCCTTGTGGGTTGCTTCCTGGCCGCTGGGGATGGAACTTGTGCTGCCTTGGCTTCAAACAGCTTCATAGGTTGTGTTTTAACCCCTTGTGCCACCAGGGAGGCCCTAAATAAAATAAATCTTTAAAAAAAAAAAGACATTTGGGTTGTTTCCAAAGCTTAGCTATTGTAAATAGTGCTGCTATAAACATGGGGGTGCAGGTGCCCTTTGGAATTAATATTTCTGTGTCCTTTGGGTAAATACCTAGGAGTGGAATTGCTGGATCATATGGAAGTTCTATCTTTGGTAGGTTGAAGAATCTCCACACAGCTTTCCATAGTGGTTGGACCAGTTTGCACTCCCACCAGCAGTGCAGGAGAGTTCCTTTTTCTCCACATCCTCACCAACATTTGTTGTTGCTAGTTTAAATAGATGACTGGATCAAGAAGATGTGGTACATATACACCATGGAATATTACTCAGCATTCAAAAAAGATACTCATGCAATTTGCAGCAACATGGATAGAGCTGGAAAAGGGATCATGTTCAGCAAAATAAGCCAGAAAGAAAAAGAAAAATACTGGATGGTCTCACTCATAGCAGGAATCTAGAAAACCTAAATAAGGGACCAGGAGAAAGAATAACTATAAGAAAGAAAAAATGAAAATCAACAAACAACTATAAACCAGAGACACACTATTGGGGGGGCGGGGAAAGGAGGGTTTGGGGTCAAAATAAGGGGGGTGCAATTGTATGGGGGATATAAAAATTTTAAAAAAGTGCAAAAGAAAAAAGAAAAAAGAAAAATAAATTTAAAAAAAAGAAACTGAGGATCATAAAAGTTAAAAGACTTTTCAAAAGCCATACAACTTAATAAGAAGATTGGAACTAGACTACAGGTCCCTTGTCTTGCTAAACTCAAGAAATGCGAGAAAATATACTAGGGTTAACCACTATTTTTTTTTCTCATGAACATCATATTTGCACATGTTTCAGAAGGTGGTCATTTCTGACTTATTTCCTCTACTGCTTTGGAGGGTGAAAGGGCCAGCAATGGAACATGGAATATGGCTGCCAGCATTGATTTTTTTCTTTAAGACATAAGATAAAGTTTGTAATTATTCAGTCACAACTTAAAGTAAAATCACAGTGTCACAGTGAAAATAAGATGAAACCTGAATATGAATATAAAATATAAAATATGTGTTTAATATGTTTAAAAAATCAGAAAAAGAGAGAAGCTAAGTTATATGAAGACATTCACCAGCCACCCTTTAAAAGCCTAATTAATCACAAAGATGTGAAATGTTGAAATTGTGTTATGCATTTGAACAAATGGAAAATCCACAAAATCCATCTGTATATTATAAAATGAGATGTTAGGAAGTATCTATTTGTCTATCTAATCGCCCACTTTGCAATAAATGCTTTTTTCCCTTTTTTTAAGATTTATTTATTTATTTATACAAGCACTGGGTACAGTCAGAAGCGCGGGAGGGTGAGAGAATTCACCAGAGCCAGAATTCACCAGAGCAGAGCAGGCCGACTGACGAAGTACACTGCTGAGGGGAGTAGCAGGCGAGGTCTGTCGCGCCATGTGGGACCCTCTCTGGCGCCCGGGGATCAAACCGGCACTGCAGAGGCTGAGGGCAGCTTCGCAGCCCAGCGCTCAACCGCTGCACCATGGGGGAGGCCCAATTATTAAGCCTTTTTAATCTTCAAATAAATTTAAAAGTTTAACACACTATGATCATTTTCTATCTCTTTTTAGTAGTAAATATATGTAATCATAAGGGCAACACTGTATATAGAGTAAAGAGAAGGGGAAATTCTGGTGAAAAGGGCTCTCTTTCCTTGAAGTAAATAAAAATGCAACATCTGCTACATCAGTCACCAGTAGGAAAAAAAAAATGTTTTTAATTTATTTATTTAGGCACACAAGAGCTGGGGAGCAGGGCAGAGGCGTGGGGGGTTGGTGAGAGGATTCACCAGAGACAGAGTGGGGAGCAGAACAGGTGGATCTACCAGTAGAAAATTCTTTTTATGATATCTAGTATAATGGTTGTTGCTACTGAAATTATGTTAACTACATAATTTTTTAATGAACCTTGTCTACATGTTCATGTACTTACCACTAGGTGGCAGTGGCGCCATCTAGGGTAGCATTGACCTCATAAAATAGCTTCACCTTGGTTAATAACAATGCCTTCTCTACAGCATCTGAGCTTCCAACAACTAACACGCCTTATTCAGATTTTTTGTTGTTATTAAAAGGCAACTGAGTTAACAAATAAAATATGAATAGATGCCTATTTCCAAAAGATATAATATTAGAACCAAGAGTTTAAAGAAAGATAGCCCTGTACATAACCATTGAATATTTGCTGGTTTGCTCTGCATCCAATTGCATTGAATAGCACTTCACTAACCAAATCAAGTTAGCACAGATAGCATTGCTGGAATGTTTAAATAGGTTTTGTCACCACTTACCTTAATTTAGGTTACAAAATTACCCTGACATGCTTCATAGAAGCAGGAGCTTTCCTGATTTTGCTCCTTCAGGTGAGTTAAACGACTTGGTGCTTGCTTTTATCAAGACAAAGATCACATTTTATCCGACTAATGAGTTTTGAAGCATAGTTTCTCCTTGCAGGACTGCTACTCTTCAAAAATAGATGAAGAAATTCTTGCTCCAGCCCTTTGCTTTTTCTTTTACACTTAAACCTGTCCATGGTTCCAAACTGTCACCTCTGTTATGAGTCACACTGATTAAGAATCAATGATTTCTTAAATTTATCTGTAAGCCTCTTTAATACATTTCCTCTTTTGAAGTTTCCTTTCATGTGGCAATTCTTTTTGTTCTACACTTTCATTTAATACATTCTATTGGTGAATTAGCAATTTGTGGATCTTTTCACATCTCTCCATAAAGAAGTTTCATTCTCTTGTCTTTCATTATCCTTCAATATATTTTAAAGTACACAGAGGGTAATGATGTTAGAGTTTCCATAGGTAACGATCATGACTTCATATCTTCACCAGTATCAGTTCCTGCAAAAAGTGTCTGTTTATTTTTAAAAACTTCCCTCGCAACTTCCCTATCAACTGTCTAAGATTGTTTTTAGCATATCATCTTTCTATATCATAATTTTTTTAGTTAAAAAATAAAACCATGCATTTAAAAGAAAAAAAAAAAAAAAGCTGTAGCATCAGCATTGGTGTCCAGAAAATATAGGGAATTTGATAGTACAAGACACAAACAAACAAACAAACAAAACCCAAAACAATGAAGGGCTGCTGTGACCTTAAGTAGTATGCAAATTGCTTTCTTTTAAGTGGTAGCATGATCAACACAAATGGTATTTCTGGATCTTGGCACATCAAACTACCCACAGATGAAGGATAACTTAATTGCTTTGACCACGGTCTGAATCAAAAGAGCTCAGTTGGCAAATATAAAAATTGCTCCGTGCTCTTAGCAACTGTATTTGAGTAAGGAGTCATTTCATTTTAATGCTCAAAGTCTAGGTAACAAAGCCACCCAAAAGTAGTGAAGCACACCATACAAGCCAGGGTTACAATCCCTGAACAGTGTCTAAGGCTGCAGAGGACACATTGATCTTGTCAGCTCCTTCCCTGCACATAGGAAATACACTGTCAGCACAGTGCCTACAAATTCAGATCACAATATATTGAGAGTTTATGTCTTTGGAGGTTAAGCAGTTAAGAATTCAAAGATTTGTTGCCTGTACCATTACCTTTAAATAACCTCTTAAAAATCTTTCAATAATTAATTTTTTCTGAATATCTAATGTTACTGTTAATCATTTAACTTATTTCTCACAATTTCATCTAACAAAGTATTTCCAATATAGACTCATTGGAGAATGAGACTGACTATATTTTAGACTTTACTGCATAACAGCCCAAATAAAGTAAAAATACATAGAAGAGGAAAAATATGACACAAAGAATAGGAAATTTTCCCAAGCCTTGTATTAAATGTGATTCCAACCATGTAACGGTAAAATGTGAACTATAGTTCTCCATTTCTTCCAACCGGTTATCTTTGAAATGATGTTACTTTCATATTTTCTAAACTTTGTAATATAAACAGCCAACTTAATTTTTAAAAAAAAATCTGCCATCACTGATTACCATAGCCAGGATCACAGACATTTAAATCAAAAGTCACCTGAGTAGGAAGAGGTTTAAGTTTTTTCAATAAATTATTTTTTATAATGACTATAAAAGTTATATAGTACACTGAGGCTAGCTGGAACTAGATACTTTACTGTACCTGAATTGCGGGGAATACTTTCTGAGACATAAAGCTGACAATCAGACATCTGAGTGTGACTGGAAAATAGCAGTCCCTGAAAGATTAAAGTGTGAATTTTGGTAACCTCAAAGGCAAAAGCCATTGTTCTTTCACTTTTGAACCAGAAGATAGGACTGGCCGATGATAATACAGACACATGTAAGGAGATCTAAAGGGTACACACACAAAAATCACTTTGTCAGAGTTGAAAGTAAGATTCTTACTCCACAGAAATCTTTATTTCTTCTGCCCTTAAAAAAAAAAAAAAGGATCTGTAGCTATGCCAAAACATAGTTTAATTTATAAAATAGAACAGTAACTTTTTATTGACATTCAATAGTCACAAATATTGCAATAATTCTTTGTGTCAAAATTTTTCTTCTAAAATGTAATAATTAGTAAAGAAGGGCAGATCTTTGTGGTCAAGCAAAAACAGATATCGTTCATAAATATAACTATTTTAAAATGCACTCTTGGTGCAAACAATGTGAAAGGAAGTGGTTTTAGGTAATGAAATTTGGGGTGGGACAAAATTACAGAAAGCAAATGTTTAAAGCTAAGAAAACTATCATTACATTTTTATTTTTTTATTACATTTTTAAACAGAAGAGAATGAACAATGATGCAAGAACTTAAAGAAACTATTAGCATTTTATTTATTAAATATTGATTGTTTAGCTCTTTTAGTTGTAAAAAGAAAACTGCACATATTATAGATAATAAATGTTACTGTCACTCATAATCAAAGTATTTATCAAAGTATTTAAAATACTAGTAAAAAAAATATACTTTTGACCCTTCAATCCCTACCCAAATGGAACCAGAATTATTCAGTATGTGTATTTCAGATTTTTTTCCTACATGTAACTACCCACAAACATTTTTTATAGAAGGTATGACCAGATTATATACTGTATCTTGCTTTTTTCAACTTTACTATGTGTCAGAAATACTTTTGGGGTCAATGTATATATAGATGGAGCTCATTTAGTCTTCATAATAGCATAATGTTTATAGACTGGAGGCACCATCATTTATTTAATCATTTGCTTACTTAAGAACATTTAATTTTTTTCATATTTTCTGCCATTTCAGAAAATCTATATATGTACACATATTTATATTTCTTAGATTTCAGACTCTAAATCACATACTCCAAAACTGTTATCAATTTTCACTGTAAACATTTTCCTCACAACTCTACATACTGGTAATTTTCTTAAATTGGTCTATTTTTAAAATTGTTTTAACATGCATTTTTATTTATTTAGACAGTTTCTTGTTGTTTTGTAGAAGCTCTTTACATATTTGATGTGTTTATTTTCTCCTTCTATTCTGCCATTTGTCATTTAATTTTGTTTATTGTCTCTTTCTTTGCAGAACAGGACTTTTTTTTTTGATGTATAGTTAAATGTGTTGATCTTTCCCTGTGGGAGTCCTTGCTAGGGGTAGACTTTCTATTCTAAATCTATAAAACCAACTCAACAAATATAGTAAGTTTAGTATTGTATTACTTTACATGTATTTCTCAATCCACATAGAATTGATTTCACTCTGATTCTTATAAAACAATAAAACAAATTTAATTAAAATATGTCTTCAAACATTTAGAGAATAATAAAACCTGTGGTCAACAAATAGTTGAGGTTTTATTTTTTTAAACTTTTTTAAAGATTTATTTATTTATTTATTTATTTATACAAGCACTGGGTACAGTCAGAAGCACGGGAGGTTGAGAGAGTTCACCAGAGCCAGAGCAGGGAGCAGAGCAGGCAGAAGGACCGAAGTACACTGCTGAGGGGAGGAGCGGGCGGCAGGAGAGGTCTGCATGCCATGTGTGACCCTCCTCCGGTGGCGGGGGAACAGCCGGGATTCAACAGGAGCTGCAGAGATTGCGGGCAGCTTCGCAACCCCGCGCTCAACCGCTGCGCCACCGGGAGGCCCAATAATTGAGGTTTAAAAAGCAAAAATAATTCAGACAAATTTGATTACCTTTCTTGATAAAAGTAACTAAATTAATGGATAAGGGAAGGTAAGATGTGTAATAAATCTAGACTTTTAGCATATATTGTCTCCATAAACCTTTCATAAAATATCCGTTCAAATTGGCTTCAAGATAAACACCATCAACTGAATTGAAAACTGCCTGATGGACACAAACAACAGAGATAATAACAGCATTTGTGTATGCAGACACAGGTAGGAAGAAAGAAATACCATACTGGGGTTAATGATGGATCTGGATTAATGGAGCTTTCATATTAATGATCTGGAAGGAAGAAAGAGGGGCCTCTTTGTGGCCTATGAGTTAAGTCTCAGCATTATCACCAGCATGGCCTGAGTTTGATCCCCGGCCAGGGAGCTAACACTTATATGACCTATTCTGCCATATGTGGGTTAATAAATCCCAGTAAATCAGAAAATCCACCTGTTCTGCTCCCCACTTTCTCTGAAGAATCCTCTCACTCCCCTTCATCCCAACCTCTGGCTTATAGCCCAGTTCATTTATGTAAAAAAAAAAAAAAAAAAGGAAGAAAGAAAAATCAATCATGTAATCATTAACCTGGCAATTGTCACTTTATTGAAAAGTGATTGAAGAGGGTGGTCCGCACATTTGGATTTTTTTTAAAGATTTATTTATGCACACAAGAACTGGCGCACAGGCCAGAGGTGCAGGGGTGTAAGGAGTCACCAGAGACAGAGTGGGGAACAGAACAGGTGGACTGAATGAAATACCTACTGCTGAGGAAAGCAGCAGGCAAGACAGGAGAGGTCTGCTGAGCCATGTGGGTAGCTCCCTGGCCTGGATCGAACTCATGCTGCAGTGGCTAAAGATAGCTTCATAGTGCTGAGACTTAACCCCTTTCGCCACCAGGGAGGTCCACATTTGAATTATTATGGAAGATTACTTAATTCTTATTTGCATCCCAAATAAGAATTTTGAGCCAAATTTGTGGCCATGTCTCTATTGGTGCACAAATTAGCTCAGATCACACTTTTGTGGCCACTACAGCTAAAGACAAATTCACTTTGTAACACAGAGGTGGAGCAAGCCACTACAAGCAGGATTGTAGGGATATTCAGGAGAAAGGAGAGGCAGTAGGAGGTCTGGGCACAGATGGCCTGGGAACAAAAAGGCATATTGATGGTCCCTTGGCCTCCAAACATGGCCCTGGGGTGAAAGAGACCCTAACATCTTCCAGCAACTGAAAGTTGTACAGAAAAAATAAATACAATCCAAACCAACAATAATTAAAGGTGACTGAACTGGTGTCGATGACACAGTCAAAAATGCATAATAAAATGTTAACGTTAAATTCACATAACATTTTATTGCTTACAAAATGCTTCCACATAGTCTCATTTGATTAATGCCCTGAGGCAGTCAGGATAGGGATGATTAATAGATACATTTTCCTCCAGAAGCTAAGTAAGATGAAGAAAATTGCCTAAGATTATATAGTTACTCTGCTCAGGATCTGTTACACCTACTCCTACCTTTTAAAGCAATTCAAGAGAAGTTAGTCAGGTTGGACATATGTAAAAGTCATCATTCAAAAAATTCTTTTTAAGAGAAATGTTTTTTCTCTTAAAACTGTGTCTTTGTGAGACAAGCACTTTTCACATACACAAATACATTAAATATATTCTTTGACTTCAAATTTGCATACCTAACTTTCCTCAGACATTTTCCCTTCTATCCTCTTTTTTCTCCCCTCAGGATCCTTGTTCTTGAAAATAATGGGGAGGACCTCCCTAGTGGTACAAGTAGGTAAGCACAGCACTATGAAGCTATCCACAGCCTCTGCAACACGAGTTCGATCCCGGGCCAGTCAGGGAGCTACCCATATGGGCGCAGCAGACGTCTCCTGTCTTGCCCATTGCTCCCCTCAGTGGTGTATTTCTGTGGTCTGCCTGTTCTGTTCCCCACTCTGTCTCTGGTGAGCGCACTCACCCCCTGCACCTCTGGCCTGTACCCCAGTTCTCATATTCATAAATAAATAAATCTTCAAAGAAATAAGAAAATAATGGGGATATGAGAAGCAACACAAGGGAGTGAGACTGTTTAGGTTCATGGATTACAGAACAACTTTCTGGGAAAATCTCAATTTCTCATCAGTAATGGTAAAGGGAGATTGTTTTTTATGAGTAGCTAAGAATCTTGAGGCTCTTATGTCATTTTGGGATTGGCTTTTCCATCTCCATGCTATGTATGTAGTAAATATATATTTTCACAAAGGCCATTATACCACAAGAAACCTAGAATCTGGTTCCTTTGCCAACACCATTGTAAGCAAATGATGGCCTTCCCCTTTCAGGTAGCCTGAATAAAACATTTCACTTAAAGAATGTATCTCCTAAGACACTCTTGCATACATGCCTTGCGGCTGTTGATTTCCTTTCCTTTTTATAATGCTTGCTTACCAGTGATAAATATAGCGCAAATGTGTGTGTGTGTCGGTGTGTGTGAGTGCACGCGCACATGTATATATTTTCCAAGTGGACAACTCAAGCAGTGCAGTTCTCAGTCAAATGCATTCACAGAAAAAACAAGTTAAATGTTTCTTAAACTTAAGTTAAAAGGATTATGCTCAACATTGCATTGCTAGAATAGATCAAATGACCTCATCAAAAATGTTTGAGAAGGTGTCAAACTTATCCATGCTAAGTTTCAAAATTTAACTGTGAAAAGCTCTCTAGCTAACCATCTGTTTATCTAGTTCCTCCTATATATAATCAAATTTCTTTCAAACAGAAACTCATACTTTGACAGAGTAAATGAGTCCAAATATTTGGCTTAATAGATCTTCACTTTAATTAATCAAATAAAATTAATCTTTCAACTGAAGTGAAGTTTACATTTGTCTGTTTGATCTACAATATTTTTGAAGGATATTCATAATATTTTGTACACTATGAAAAGCATATCTACTTTTATTTGTATTTCAAGCAGCTGGCCTATATATATAATCATAGAAGAGAAATGTTTTTAATTAATATATCATCTCTAATTTTTCCTGGATTTGAATCTTATAAAAGGAAACAAAGTGAGCAAAAAAAAAAAAAATCCCATTTTGGGTTCATTTTAATTCACAAAGACTTAGGTATCCATGATCTTATTATGTGGATTGGATTTTGGGGAAATAATTTACTTCAGATGTTATTTCCAGCATAATCTGAGTTTTTTTTCTACTTTTCTTTCTTTTTATTTTAATTTTTTTAAAGATTTATTTAGTTTTATATAAGAACCAGGGTACAGGCCAGAGGCACGGGAGGGTGAGAGAATTCACCAGAGACAGAGTGGGGAGCAAAACAGACAGACTGACCAAAATACACTGCTGAGGGGAGCAGCAGGTGAGACTGGAGAGGTCTGCCGCACCATGTGGGTATCTCCCTGGCAGGCCGGCAATAACCCGTGCTGCAGAGGCCGTGGGCAGCTTCACAGCTCTGTGCTCAACCCACTGTGCCACTGGGGAGGCCCATAATCTGATATTTTGAAAAACCATGAAATGAGAAAACCATTATGTAAAGAAAATGGACTATTGAGAAAAATGGGGCAAACTTTTTACTGTTGTTGATGAGTAAAGTTTTATAAGGAACTAGAAGAATTTATGTTTCAACGCACTATTATGTCACAATAGTCTTCTTTTCACCATACAAGGTGAACATGATCCACAAAAAGTAAATGAAGACATGGCATTTACTAAAAATAGTGTAATGAAAAATATTTTGTGGCTTAGTATATCAGAAATTTAATTGAGCATTTTTCACTAGTCAATTAATTCCTGGGAGCACTTAAGTATTTAGAAAGTTACAGTATCTTTTACACAAAATAACTAATTCAAATCTTGATGTGAAATTTTGATTTCATTTCTTCCATCAAATTATACATTTGTGATAAATTGAAGAATTGCATCTCATGATTAATCCTTATAGTAACAGTCACAATCTGAATCTATAAAAACTATGGGGGGATGGCAAGTAGAGGACATGTAGTAGAGGAAACCAGTGGACTAAGGTGGAAAAACTTGGTGGTGGGTGTGGTATGTAACACACCTGAACAGGCAGGAGCCTGTATTTCTGAATCGTAAGCATTGTGGTAAACCAATGTCATCTTTTTTTTTATTATTTTTTTTTAATAGAGGCATGTTTTATTTATTTATTTATTTGTTTGTTTGTTTTGTTTGTACATGCACTGGGTACAGTCAGAAGCGCGGGAGGGTGAGAGAATTCACCAGAGCCAGAGCGGGGAGCAGAGCAGGCAGAAGGACCAAAGTACACTGCTGAGGGGAGCAGCGGGCGGCAGGAGAGGTCTGCGCGCCATGTGGGACCCTCCTCCGGTGGCCGGGGAGCAGCCGGGGATCGAACCGGCGCCACAGAGGCCGTGGGCAGCTTCGCAAGCCAGTGCTCAACCGCTGCACCACCGGGGAGGCCCTAAACCAATGTCATCTTAATTAAAAAAAATATTTTTGAGAATTTAAAAAGTAGGGCCTCCCTGGTGGCACAAGGGGTTAAGCACCGCACTATGAAGCAATCTGCAGCCTCTGCAGCACGAGTTCGATCCCCAACCGACCAGAGAGCAACCCACATGGTGAAGCAGACCTCTCCTGTCTCGCCCGCTGCTCCCCTGAGCAGTGTCTTTCAGTCAGTCTGCCTGTTCTGTTCCCCATTCTGTCTCTGGTGATCCTCTCACCCCCCGCATCTCTGGCCTGTACCCCAGCTCCTGTCTGCATAAATAAATAAATCTTAAATAAAATTTTTGAAGTAAAAATTCAAAAAAGCAGTGTGTGTAAACGTAACACTTTCATTTACAAATAATTAACTTTCAGGATTGTGCCAGGCAACTTTTAACGATGGAAAATTTCAATTTTTGTTCTCTAGTCATATCAGTCTATCACTTAAATAATTTTTGAGTCGTAAAATAAATGTGTCTCATATCAGAGTATTATCAGTAGTCAAGTAATTACCATATACCGTGATATTCTCCGTACTGCCAGGAGATGGCGCTGTGGGTTTAAATCGCATCCGTAAAGTCCCAAAGCAGAATGTATCTTTACAGCTTGTTTCTTCTTAAATTCGTGGGAATTAGGCAAACTTTAAAGTGTCCCATTTTTTTTTATCCCAAATTCTTTTTTATTTCTAATGTTTTCCAACATTCTAAGAAGATAACTTTCCAGTGGGGAATTTCTTTAGGGAGAGTTACTGGACACAGAAGTTAAGTTTCAGGTAACCAAGCCGGGAGGGAAATCTTCAGAAACTTTTTCCACTTGTTTCCCTCTACTTTTGCATATCATGTTCATTGTTTTCTGGGGTCTCAGCAGTGCTAGGTTAGCGCCAAGATTTTTACTCGTCATGCCGCGCCCCTCCGGGTAGAAGTCGCAGGGCTGGAAGGACCCCGCGGGAGGAGAGCCGGCTACGCGGACTCGTGGGCGGTTTTGCGCGCCCGCGTGAGGCGCACAGACTTGCTGGAAAAGTTGCTTCTCGGAAGCTGAGGGTTTCCCTATAGCATGTTTTCAAACATAGGCTAATTTGTCACCAAACAGTGGTGAAGAGAACTTCTTTTCTTTAAAATACAGAGGAAAATCTTCTGAAAGAACTTTTTATCAACAGGTTTCAACTCTTCCACGATCGAAGTCCTTGAAATTGCCAAGTACTGCGGATCAATTTTAAGGTTGGGACCTTGGTTCCCTGCCAGGGATGTCCCACCTCCCTGCGTCCTGTATTTTGCACCCTCGTCCTCATTAGTCCCTCTAATCTCCAAGAAGCACGTGGACCCATAGCATCTCTGCACTGAGTTGAGAGTGAAAAAAAAAAAAAATACTGATGACAAAACGACACGAAAAGGCTGAATTTCTGGGACTTTATGGGCTTGAATCGCCCTGGCCCACAGTAGATTCTGCGATCTTCAACCTGACGGTGTCCCAGGATGGTGAACAACCCCCCTACCCCCCGCCTCCCTCTACAATACACACACACACACACACACACACACACACACACACACACAGCTGCCTAGACTGTGTAGGCTGAACGGTACCCAAAGGCTAACAGACAAGTGGGGAAGGCGAGGGTCCGGAGTAGGCAAATTCAACTTCAAGGTCAGAGAACCTCTCTTTTAAGGGTTGCAGAAGTGCAAAGAGTGCCCGGATTTGTCGCGTAGGACGCGGCGGGGGAGAACTCGGAGACCACTCCTAGGCACTTTCCTCCCGAGGAGGTACGGTTGCGTCTCCGAGGTCCAGGACAGACCTGATCTTCCAGGCAGCACTGCTCCAAGACCCAGGAAATGCAATCGGGAGAGGGTGCCATGGCTTTCAGGGCATTTGTGTTTCCATATCATTTCACCAGCGAATCTTCCTGTCATTTTGCCACACTTTGCTTCTACTTTTCAGAATGTTCTCCAGTAGACACACACACACACACACACCACACTTCTCCCTTTCAGAAAACGTATACACATATACTTCCCAGCATTCCGGGGTTCTCCTAACTCCTTAAATCTGGATAAGTAATAAGTTGTTAATTAGACCTATAAAACAACAAAAGGGAAATCTTGGTTTTACTCATTAGAAGTAGTTTAGATTGTGTTCCGTTCTTTTTTGTTTGTTTGTTTGTTTTAGGCTCCCATGTCAAATTTCAGAAGAAAATACTAATAAAAATGTCATTAGGAAATTTAAGTATGCCCTAAGAAATTAGTTTGGTCTGAAACTCCATGCTATAATTTCTCTGCGGTGCTGCTTCCTGAATATTTTAGAATCCTTTCAAAGGCTTAGGTATTTTCCCCTCTGCTGTAACAAAATTGTATTCATCTTTGCACAACATGTTCTCCCGTCTTAAATCTGATACCCAGCACTCGGCAGAGAATGTTCCCTGTCTTTATGTGTGGTGGTCAACCGGCCTCGTTGAGCCAATCAGCCAAGCACTCGGACACTGTGCTGGGTGCTCCTGCTCCACACCTGTGGGCCCCTTGGGTCCGCACACGGGTCTCAACTGCCCTCACCCTGCTGCTGGCAATGGAGAAAGTCCTGTGCGTTCACTGTCCCTCAGCTGCCTGGGTAACTCACAGTGACCTTTTCTGAAACTGCACAGAGTCAAGTATTTCACTTTCAAGGCTTCTTCTCAGGGGTCATTTGTGGGTCAGGAGTTTGGCCGCTGCAGGCTACTTTCCCACACTTTCTTCTCAAGCAAGAAAGTGTTTTTATTAGCTTCCCTTCTGCTGCCTTCCTTAACTTGCTAGTTACATCAGGAGCCTGGTCCTTTCCCCACTTCTTGTCGAAACAAAGTTCAACAGATTTCGCTAGCTGCTGCGGCCAGAGGGCCCGAAGGGAGCTGCTGACGTCAGTCCTTGGCTGGACCGAAACCAGGCGGCAAGATTCCACTCAAGTGAGCAGGAAGAGCCTAGGCCGTGACTTAGGACTGCCGACGATTAAACAGGTAACGAGACACCAGGCAGATGTGTTTTCATTGCCCTGTAAGATAAATGCAGTGTTAAGTGTCTGACAACTTCCCAGAAGCAATCAGCAAAAGTTTACGAGTGCATAAACCTCAAAGACCATTCCCCGACGGTTGTTATAAGGCCCACTTTTAGAGCTTCAATAAATTCTTCGGCAGTTTCCCAAAGCTAAGTTTCCAATAACTATTAAGCAGCCACCTCCTCCGAGGAGACCGGGGGGATTTTCTCGAGCTGCCAAAGGAAAAGATTTTTGACGTCTATTGAGTGAAATGAAGTTGCGCAAAAGTTTGTTCTGGAAGTTTGGGTGGACAGAAGGTCGCGTAGGTAGGGTCGAGGAAGGCCACAAAGTACACTCCAGTGCTGAGTTTTCTGACAGTGGCCAAGGGCAGGGGAAGATCCCGGCTCTAGCGCGGGCAGGTGGCACATTTGCCTCTTTGGGCAGTCGGCCCTGATGCGCCACTCCAACTCCGTTGGGCGCAGCACTGTACGGCGCGGGTAGCTATGCCCGACTCCCCACCAGCCCGGGCATGATAGGGTCTTCGCTCTTCTAGTGCCTACGGAAGAGCCGGCAGGATTCCGGGTGTCCCATCAAAGTGCCAGAACCCTGCGAAGGCAGGTTTTATGGAGAACTGAGCCGGACATCTAGGGACTGTCACCACGACGGGCCCAGCCTCGATCCTCCGATGAGTGGTCAGAGGACTCTGCTAAGTTCGGATTAAGGCACACATGCTTATAGAGAACCTTTGTTTATGATGCCAGTGAAAACAAAGCTGCTAATTGAAAAACAAAACAAAACAAAACAAAACACAAAAAAACCAGTAACAGGCGCTTGTCTCTAGCTTCCTAAACAGAGAGGTTAACCGCGGCGAGCCCTGGGGAAGGGCACGTGGGAGTGAAACGGCGAGCCAGGGGCCGCCCCGGCACGTGAACTGCGTTGGGGTCCGCAGAGATGGGTGCGCCGGTTCAAACCTTCCAGAACACCCCGCCTGGGTCCCAGGGTACAAAGCCTCCCGCAGCCCCCCGACCTCACCCCGCTCTTTTTCATTCTTTGGGTTCCAGTAAATCAGATGGTGCTAAGGTAACCCAAGACTGCGTAGTATTTCCGTCCCGGGGAGACTGAGCTTCAAGCAATTATTTTGGAAAGATACCGCTGGGCCCCTTTTCATCCTTTCCAGGTGAAAATGCGGACGCTTCTGTGTCGTCCTCACGCTTCCTTTATGAAATAAGGCGCCCAACTGTTCTGATATTACCATTCAAAAACAGGTTCTGTGGCGAACCTCATTTGTGAATCTATTACAGAGATTAATAGATTATTTCTCCTTTTTCAACTAATTCTCAGTGGGGAAATTTAACCATATGGTAAGGAGAGAATTAGAATTTCATCACATTAGAGCAAAATGTAATGAAAAGAGTCCAACACCTGGGGCCAACTCTGAAAGCCACAATTAAAAGGTTTTTAATGAAACTAGAGAAACCAAAAATTTCACAGGCTTCAGTATTTTTGCCACATAAGAAAGATTTATTAGGAAATATTGTTTTTACTTATGTCATAAGGATGAAAACCAGCCACTAAATCCCATGTGCTCGCAGACATTGAACTCAGGAGCGAGAGGACAGCGTGTGCCGCTTCCCCTCCGAAGAGGAGCAGTTGTTTTCACAGTTGTCCCTTTCCTAGCCCGTCAGGAACCACCGAGGCAGATCCAGATGTCCCCGAATGGCTTCCTAGCTGTGGCGGTTACGTTTCCGGTAAATAAACATACACAAATACCCCACTTGGTGCGTGAGAAGGCTTGACTCTTGGTGAAGTTGTCTCTTCTAAAACCACAGGGTTTTAATCTTGAGGAAAGTTTGAGAAATCAGTTTCTTCCTGTTTAGGAAACCGTGTACCCCGTAATGATCACTGCAGCCGATATTTGGAGAGCTTTGCAAAAGCACCCCCCCCTTCCTTTGAAAATCGAATGGACTGCATAATCAATTTGTTTTTCATTTTGCTTTTTTTCCCCAATCAGGATAAAAAATTGAGTATTGGGGGGTGGGAGGGTTGGGGGGGTGCATGTGTTCTAAAGGGAAGACAGCTTTGCTCTCTTCCTAGCTGGAAGTCTTGTGTGAATTTCGGGCACTCCAGCGAGGACATCACCCCCCACGTCCGCCCACCCCCCATCCCGGAAAAGTCCCATCGCCAAATCCAGACCAAAGCCTTCCACGAACAGGGGTGGAGTATAATTCTCTTCCGGAAGGGTAATTTAACACAAGATGAGACAGCAGAGGCGAGGGAAGGGCAGTGGGGGTGGGGTGCAGTGGGTGGGGGCGTCTGCTTTGCACAGGACTCCCAGGCTTCGCCGCCGATCTACAATTTGCTGAAGGAGCAAAGAACATCCTCGGCTCTAAGTAGGGCTTTTAGTGTGCTCATTGATGAGTGAAAGTCGCCACACATGTCAAGCTAAAGGCAGTTGTTGGGTTACTAACAGGACCCAGCGCCTTGCAAACATATGCGCTAAGCTGTGTATACAGATGGCAGGCAGAATAATGGAGCAGGCGCCTTTTATAAAGCTCTAGCTGCTGCCTGTCTTCAGACCTGGGAAATGAAACTATTCAGACTCACGGCCAGATAGCGCCCGCGATTGTTTGTTACCGTTTTAATCCTATTAATTAAAACGTTAACCTGATTGGGTAGAAAGCTCTGTCCCAACAGGCGAGTCTTCTTCATAATAACCTACTCAGAGATAATGATGTAAAAGACTCCCCCGTCTGTGGCGGCGGCTGGTTGATGGGTCCGGAAATCTCTTGAAGGTGAATCCAAGCAAGATAAACGGTGCGGAGAGGAGGCGCGGGGTTGGGCTCAGAGCAGCGGCGGCGTCGGCGGCGGCTCCACTCCCTGCGCGCCCACCCTCCCACCATGCGGGGCCGCGGCCCATGGTGAGCCCCAGCAGCCGGCACCATCGGCTGGAGACGAAGAAGACGAAGAAGAGGAGGCGGCGAGCGCGGGGGAAGGCGAAAAAGAAAAAGAAGGCGAGAGAGCTGCCAGCGACTGCGGGACCGACGCGCGCTCCAGCCCCGGACCCCGACTCGCGCGCGTCTGCGGCGCCGCCTGACTCCCCAGCGGAGGCGCCGGGGGCCGGCGCGGCGGGCCGGGGCTGCGAGCCGGCGCCGGACCATGGAGCGCGGGCTGCACCTCGGCGCGGCCGCCGCGGGCGAAGACGACCTTTTCCTGCACAAGAGTCTGAGCGCCTCCACCGCCAAGCGCTTGGAGGCGGCTTTCCGCTCCACGCCCCCGGGCATGGACCTGTCCCTGGCGCCGCCGCCTCGGGAGCGCCCGGCGTCCACCTCCTCGTCGCCCCTGGGCTGCTTCGAGCCGGCTGACCCCGAGGGGGCAGGGCTGCTGCTGCCGCCGCCGGGGGGAGGCGGCGCGGGAGGTGGCGCTGGAGGTGGCGGCGGCGGGGTGGGCGTCCCGGGGCTGCTCGTGGGCTCTGCGGGCGTTGGGGGGACCCCAGCCTGAGCAGCCTGCCGGCCGGGGCGGCCCTGTGCCTCAAGTACGGCGAGAGCGCGGGCCGGGGCTCGGTCGCGGAGAGCAGCGGCGGCGAGCAGAGCCCCGACGACGACAGCGACGGCCGCTGCGAGCTGGTGCTGCGGGCCGCCGGCGCCGACCCGCGGGCCTCTCCAGGCGCGGGAGGCGGCGGCGCCAAGGCGGCGGAGGGCTGCTCCAACGCCCACCTCCACGGCGGCGCCAGCGCCCCCCGGGGGGCCCGGGCAGCGGCGGCGGGGCCAGCGCGGGCGGCGGCGCAGCAGCAGCAGCAGCAGCAGCAAAAATCCAAAGAGCAAAAGGCGCTGCGGCTCAACATCAACGCGCGGGAGCGCCGGCGGATGCACGACCTGAACGATGCGCTGGACGAGCTGCGCGCCGTGATCCCCTACGCGCACAGCCCCTCGGTGCGGAAGCTCTCCAAGATCGCCACGCTGCTGCTCGCCAAGAACTACATCCTCATGCAGGCGCAGGCCCTGGAGGAGATGAGGCGCCTGGTCGCCTACCTCAACCAGGGCCAGGCCATCTCGGCCGCCTCGCTGCCCAGCTCGGCGGCCGCCGCGGCGGCCGCGGCTGCCCTGCACCCCGCGCTCGGCGCCTACGAGCAGGCTGCCGGCTACCCGTTCAGCGCCGGGCTGCCGCCCGCCGCCTCCTGCCCGGAGAAGTGCGCCCTGTTCAACAGCGTCTCCTCCAGCCTCTGCAAACAGTGCACGGAGAAGCCTTAAAAACACCCCCGAAAAACACAAGACCAGCCCCAAAGCTAGAGGAAAGTGAGAAGCTGCCCCCACCCCGTTTGTTTGGGTCCTCTCGTAGTTGTTGAAACACTTGCAGAGCAAACAAAGCAGAGGAGGAGCGTTAGAGACAAACGGGACGTTTAGCGTTGACATCCCCAGAATCTTGGTTTTGGGAGTGGGGAGGGAGGGAGGAGGGAGGTGAAGTTGGGGTGGCGTATGGACGTCTTTATTTTATTTTATTTTTTTTCCTCAGAAAGGTGGCCACTTCGCTGGCAGCCTGGACCTAAAGGAATCAGTTTTCCTTCAAGGTTAAAAATAAGTTGAGAAGTAGTCGCTTGGTTATTAAGCGTGGAAAGTATTAAATGGCAAAATACTAATCCTACTAATAATTGTGAATTTGGCTAGTTACTGAAGGGGAGAGGAGGAGTCGGGGGTTGGGTGGCTGGTGGGACGGAGTATTCATTTAGACAAATCAGAAAGGGCACTTGAAAATAAATTTTGATTCTGAGCCAGGAGAAAAACTTGAAATGTAGACTTATTTAAGTGAGGGAAAAAAACAAAACAAAGAGACAAGTTGCAATGAAAGACTTGTATTTTTTATTGTCTCTGAACTTTAATCCTGTGAAAATGCTCAAAAGTTTTGGCAAGAGTGATATTAAAAAAAAAAAAAAAACTGACTGTGGCTGAAAGAATTGCATTTAAAAATATTTATGTGCACCTTGTTACTTTCCACTCTGCAATGATGTATTAACAATTCATGGTATTTATTTGTTATTCTTCAATGAGCCTTCCACATCAACAGTATTGATCATGTGTTAAGGTCATGGGTCTTCTGTGCAGATTTTTTTTTTAATGCCTCTAAAATTCTGTTTTATAAATTAACTTATACTGTGTGCCAAGTGTTTAAAAGGTTTATTTGCCAACAAGTATGAAGAGACATATTGATGTACCTGAGCTGCTTAGGTTTATAAAAAGGTCACCTGGATATTTTCAGTTGCATCATCCCTGTATTTAAATTGAGCTTTAATAAATTGCTTCAGTCCAAAAATTACAGGAAAGGTGTATTCTTAATTGATGAATGGATTGATCTCTTTTTGGAAAGGGGACTCCTTTGCATTCTGAAAGGGATAGACATCACAGCAATAGGCCCTATAAGTAAGAACATGCTAAGCAAATATTTTTCCCTGCTGTGCATTTTTAAAAGGTCTAATTTAATTGCTTTTAATATATGTATATATAAGTTATTTTAACTGTGGAGAATTATTTAAGTTAAAAGACTGGTTTGATTTGTCTATGGTGTGAAATCCTTTGTTATTTTTCTAAAAAAATAAAATTAAAATTTAAAAAGAGTAGAATGAAACTAAGGAAGAGCAAGAAGCTATTTACCCAAAGTGAAATTTCAGTTTTAGTTTGCATGGCTGTTTGCCTGCCTTTCTATCCTATGAAAATCAAGAAAACCTTTTTTAAAAAAATGGAGTCCTGTTATTTTCCACTCTTTGCAGATAATACAAATTCAGTTTGTCAGGTTGGATGGTGAGTTGGGAGCTGTGATGGATCTACTGGCGGGTTTTGGATGTGTAAAGAATGATATATATATTAAATAGGTCAATCAGACTATGACAGCTATGTACGACCATTTGTATGTGTATCTATGTCAGAAAGAATCTTTATTAAAATATTTTGATCAAACATTTTATTATGCTGTGCTTTGTGGAAGGAGCAATCACCTCTCTTCTGAGTTACTCTTTGACTGAAAGGTAACAAAAAGGAAAGGATTTTCAGAGAAGGTGGAACTGAAGTTTTGGCAGGTATACATAATTAGGAGTAGCCCTAGTTCAATTGTTTACTATCAGAAGGACAAGGTCATTTGGAAGAGAGACAAATGGAGTCATTGGTGAGACCCAGTGGAGGTTCAGAGTTCCTGCTGCTGGCATGAACTTTGAAGGCCAATCTTTCTCTGGGATTCTTTCCCCCCTTGTATGGCATTGTTAACCATGCCAGGGCCCATCAGAGGGCAAAGTTTCTTAAAGAGTTGTATCAAAATTTCCATCTCCAACTGTCTGAAAACCAAGGACAAGAGATGGATTTGGATTCTCTGAGGATAGATTTTTATTGTGACTTTCCAACTCTTTTGTGATAGAGCTATCAACCAGGTTGAATTGTAAGTGTGAACAATGCCCATAGACTTAACAGTGTTGCTTGTTAATGAGGTTTTTAGAGACTGTATTTGGATTTGGTTGGGCATCGACTCTATTATAGATTGTATAAGCTTGTATTTGGATCTTAATCATGATCTTAAATAGAAAAGGTTTGATTTCATTGTAGTAGGGGTTTTAGAGGTGGTGGTGAAGTTACAGTGTTGCCTCTGTACACAGGATGCTAGATGCATTTTTGTCTGTAAAGCCGGAGCCCCAAATGCCATCAAACTTAGTGGGGGGCGAGGGGGAATATTTTCTGCTCCACTTGCCATCAAAAAAGATTAATCAGAACCTGTAACTTTTCAGAAAACATAATAGCAAAGGGCCTTGAAGCTAGAGCCCTCCCAGCCTGGGAGTTGGGGAAGAGGGAGGGAAGAGACCAGGGTAGCCCCCAGGCAGGAGGAGACCCGTCTCTCAGCATTTACCAGACAAAGCCTGGGTGCGTCTAATTATGATTATTAAAACAATTTCCATGACGATGTCTAATATTATGTTAATTTGAAAACAACTGTGTATGAAAACTGTCGACTATAATACCTAAATTCATTTAATGAAACACATCGTTAAGGCAATTAAACCTCCTGGATGTGATTAAGAAACATAATTACGACACTGTTCTGTGCCATAATTGGGTGTCTTTAATCAAGGGGTAAAGTGATCAGCAACACAGCCATTAGTTTGTATTGTTCTGGCCCTGCTGTCCATCATTCTGATTAGGAATTAACCACAGCCACCATCAGATTTTTTTTTTCTTTTTGCATATTAACATTGTAGGGGACACATTTGCTGCAAGATTTACTGCTTAATATTTCTCATTATTAAGAAGGCCTCTTTGAAATACTTTTCCTGCAACCTCTGTACACTTCAACTATTATTAGAAATTGTACAAATTGCAAATCTTGAACTTCAGGAGAAAAAAGAAAAGCTCACTTTCCTTTCACCCTTTAATTGCTCAATCTCTAGTCTTTGTCCTAAAAGAGACTTGAAATGAATGAGGTTGGGGCAAAGGAGATCATGGTGAGAATAAGTTGAAATGTCAGACGAATATGTACAAGTATTAAGAAGTTGCAGGGTTAACTGTTTTCATTTTCATAATTTCAGAGAAAGCATCTATCTTTCCAACCCCAGGAACTGATCAACGTTTGGTTCCTGGAAAAAAACATAGTATGTCTGAAAGGAACAAGAGAGGGGTTTGGGGTGATATATTTAGATGGCCCTTCCTGCCCTTACTGTAAGCTTCCCAAAGTTCTTCTGCAGCAACTTTTGAAGAAAAAGAGAGAGAGAGAACTCTTTGGTTGGTGAGATAGTTGTTCCCCCCAGGAGGCAACCCTCCTAGGCACTTTCGTTCTGAGGTTTGAGTCCTGAATTTGGGCCCATTACAGAAAGTTGGCCCATACATGCCTGGGTCCCAGATGTCTTTCCAATATGGAGCATCACGATGGAACTGGATGGCTGAACACCACGGCATTGGTGTGGTTCTGTGAACATGTCCTGGACCAGAACAGAGAGACTGGCCGGTAACACTGCAGCTCCTGTTGGAGTACATAGGCGCACTGTCAAGCGCATGCCCTGGGGAGGATCAGGTTACTTGTGTGCTAGGCAACTCAGAGTAGGCAGATAAGGCCAACCAAGAAACCAATTAGTTCCAGAATCCAATTAGCTCTTTATTTCATCAGTTCCCTTCTTTAATTTCTCTCTAATTTCACTTTCCTTCTCTAATTTCTAATTCCTACGTAGGTTCCATCTCCACCTTGACCCTGGGCACCGCCAGGAGTGCGCGGGCATTTTGGGGACTCCTACATGACCAGAGAATGATCATCTTTAAAGAGCTCACCTAGTTACCCCCTCTCTCTTCCTCCCCTTTGTGGTAGTGGTGGTGGTGGTTTGTGTGTGTGTGGGTGTGGTGGGGGTTTTGGGTGAAGCAGGGGTAGTGGTGGTGGTGTTTGCTCTCCACATTCCCTTGCTAGGCATAGCCTCCAAGACCCCGTGTTGAACTCAAATTCTTACCTCCTATGGCAGCCATCACACCCACCACTCGTCTTTACAGCAGACAGCTTACTAGGAAGGGCAGAAAGTCACAGGCTTCCCTTCTCCACGCACTCGTGGTTTAAACGCCCGAACCGAACCCTTGTAAGCGCCCGGGACCCTGAGGTTGCTCCAGCATGAGTGGCATTGACTTTTCCAATGTAATGACTTATGAAAGATATAATCATGTGTTAAATTGAATCCTCCGTTTAACTGTTAATGGTGTGCTCTGGGCACATTTACGTATTAGATGCTATGGTAACTAATTACCACTAGGAAAAAGGATAATACACTTCCCAGACTTTGAAATATAATGATGAGAGTTCACTTCCCGGCTCGTAGCACATCGTGGCGGCTCTGCCTGGTGGAGCCACAAGAGCCAGTGGAGCCCCGAAAGTGTGCTCATGGAAGGCGGGAGCTAATGAATCCCGTCAGGAGAGGGTCCTTAGTTAAAACCTTTCTTGACGACGTGATTCAGATGAGGAAGTGGTGGTGGGGACGGGAGGGTGGGGAGCAAGGAGGGCGGCCAACTACACAAAGGTACGTCTAAACAAAATTAAATGGCAAGACATAGACAACAGATACACAAGTTCTCTTTTAATTAAAATGCAGGTCAGACTAAATTATCCGGATGCCAAGCAACTTTACATGACCGATTTGTTGTCGTGTGGGCAAAATGAACAACCCCGTCTCCTGTTTGTCCCGGCTCTGCTCTGTTTTGGCTTAGAACTCAGATGCCCCTGGATTTGCCAAGCCAATGAGCTGCAAGGGCGCAGTAGATGGAAGAGGCGAGGATACGAAGGGGAAACCTGGAGGCAGTAACTAAGTTAGAGTAAAAGCAATTAGCAAGGTAAGAGCCCTGTTCTCCCTTCCAGATCTCTGGTTCTCCTCATCTATCATTACTTGTTTACTGGAACCTGCTTTCTGTAATCTGTGCGGAGCCAGCGCGCAGTCTATTTGGCCCCAGGACCAGGGCAAGTTTCTGTTCTGGGGACCTGGGAGAGCCGGAACGAGGGGTTTTCCAGTCTGCCACTCGGCCCCGGAATGCAGACAGAGCCGTGTCCACAATACGAATGCCCAAGCGCTCCTCAGCTCGCGCCGCGCCCCGGGAGGGACTTGGGCTCCGCAGCCGCAGAGCACCCCTTCTCCCGGTACCTCTCCTGGACTGGCGTCCTGGGCCCCTCCTGCGGGCGCAATGCCACCCAACCTCTAGATTCTTCGGAAAAAAAAGCAAACTTCAGGGGCTCTGTCTCAAACTCTTTTGAAAAGTGGGTTTAGAATCGGGTTGTCCCCTCCACCCCCTTGGCCTGCTAGATTCAAGCGCAGTTGCGGGGCTTGTCTGGAGCACGCCAGAGCCGCGCCAAGCCCCGCAACTGTGTGAAAGCGCCTCAGTTTTAAATCCCAAAGAGCTCTTCGCTTCCTAGCAAGTCAAGAAAACTCTCCGTTCGCTGTCCCTGAGGTTTGAGTAAAATTCTACATTTCCTCCCTAAATTACTCCTCTTAACGTCATTCTGGAGGCTTCTGGACTATTTCAAAATTAGCAGGTACCCCTGAGGGAGTGTGCATGGTGATCTTGCTTGCTTTCCTTTCCCCTGGATTCTCTAATTCCGGCAACACAGAAATATAGATCAGAGAGTTCTGGATGAGAAATGACTGCCTGGGAAAGTTAGACTGCAAAAAAGAAAGGATTTTGCATCCTCCCCACCTAAATTCCCCCCACCTTTCCATACGTGATGGACAAGCCTATCTTACATGTCACTAGGATGCTTTGATGGGGAGTTGGCTTTAATATTGAACAATGTGATATCATTCTCCTTCCCAGCTTGGGAAAGAGTTAATACTTTCCCAAAGACCATAGTTGCCCTTGTCTTCTCAACCTGATTCAGAGATGCAATAAAATATGAAGCAAATTTATGATCTGTTTCAAGCATTTTATTGCTGTATTTTTAAATTCATATATGCACATATAAGAACTATGATCTGTGAATAATTTGAAGTGCTATAGTAGAATGATACATTTTAGATAAAACATAACCATATCTTTATATAATTGTCTCAGATTAAAATAAAAAAGAAAAATAGATTTCTAATGTGGACCAAACTGAAAAACTAATGACAGCCATAAACTGCTAACCAACCATAAATTAACATCTTCATCAAATGCTCAAATGGTATCAGTGGTTATATAAAGCAATTATTATTTCTTCTTATAAGTTTTAGAATAAAGTTCAGGGATATTTAAAGGATCCATTATTTACTAAAGCTATATAATCTTTAAGATTTCATATTTTATTAGGAGGATGGTTGCAACTCAAATCTGTTATGTTAATAGAGATAGAGATGTTTAGAGATGAGAGAATTTAAATTTAGACATAAAAATGCTTCATGGCCTAACCTCATTTTATTCATTTATTCTGCTCTGACAATTAAGAAGAACTTGGTGTAAGGATTTCTTTGTTCAGTATCTTCATCTACTCATTTAAAAGAGAAGACAAATAATATTTTATTATGAGAATCAGATTATGTACTAGCTGATTAAAACATCAAATCATGCTGTCTATTCAATTAATATAGTTACATTTGGCATACATAGTCTCTCCTTGCAGTTATGGTCAAAATTCAGGTGCCAGGCTGGGCCTGTGCCCCTCATCTGAGACTTTCATGAAATGATTTTCCCAACCAGGCCTCCACAGAAACATCAAGAGCCATAGAGGAGGAAAGGAAATCTATATATTAAACACCTCATAAACCAGAAAGCAAGGTTAAGAGTAACTTACTTTATTTTTCTTTTGGAGTAGCATAAGGTATACATCTCTTTAAACTGTATATTTTTCAGGACAGTGAAATTAAATAAAATCTGGAATTATTCAGCAAAGAAAGCTCTTCATAAAATTTAGAAAATTACATTTTTAAAGGAACAGAATAATTATTTGAACTACATAGAATCTTCAAATTATTTCTGACATGTAGTTTATACTTAAAGTATGTTGTCCAACTAAAGCTGTTGTGGACAACCATCTCTAAGATCAAGGATTAAGATCATCAACTGGTTAAGTTTTAGGATCACTCTTAATTTTTGTGCAAGTATTGTTTAGTCTAGAGACTGTCTTCCTTTTTTCTTTTTTCTTCTGATGAATATTATCAAGGCTTTTTGGTAAGCCTAAATTTAATTCAGAAAGGAAAGTTTTCAAAAAATAAATGCCTAATTTCAAAACATGGAGTAAAATATTACTTCTACACTTTAAGATTCATTAAAAAAACAAGAGCAATCACTCAAATACTTAAAACATAGTCCATTCAAAGTAAAAACAAAGGCATTTATAAAACTTTAAAGATAATGGCTATTTCTTAGAAGTTATCAAATGAAAGCACATTTCATTTAAATGTTAAAAAGACAAAATCATTAGCCACAAAAGTGAGTTGTCAGGTAATAATGATATATTTTATGTTAACTACAATGGCTAGTTCTTAGACATAAAAGTTATATGGGATAAATACTCTCTTGCAAATAAAAATATCCAACTAATATGTTTTATATCTGTAAATGTTTAAATTTGACCCAATCGTGAATCATTAGATATTATTACCTTTTCTGTTACTTCTGTTTCTCTAGATTTTCCTATAAGCGTAGACTGTTTTAAGGGAAATAAGATGCTTCATGAATATATCAGTAAACATTTACTTTCTCTGTAGTCTGCAATAGATCATGTCTTTCCTAATAAAAATGAATGCATTTAGGAACTGAGAATGTAATCTACACCTCAAATAATTAACAATGAACTATATCAAATACTTTTAAAATTATCCAGTATAACCACTGAGTATTTTTTCTATCCAGCTACATTCTAAAGAAAAATGCATATTATTATTCACATGATCATGGCTAATTCCAATAATTTGGCAATTTTTAAAATTTACCCAATAAATGTTTCTTTGAATAAAATTGGAAGCAAAGAAAATTATTTCATATATGTCTCATTTAATGACATAATTTACCTTAATTATTAAACAAAACTGAACTGACTAGTTTAAATGAGGAATACCTTAAGAGTCTAAGACCAATTCTTGCAAAATGTTAATGACTAACAGGAGTGTTTTTATAAATGCCAAATGTCCCAGTGAAATGCTGTATGTCAGTTACTAAAGGAGCCATGTTTCATTTCATCAACAGCATTCTGTATTATATGCTTTATTTACAGTTTGCATTTCAGCTTTATGGGTAATTAGAATACTGTCCAAATATTATTCAGCCTCGCTCTTTATCTGTAGTCATCTTCAGGAGACCACATCTAATGGAATCTCTCACTTACTCATTGTTCTTTTACACTTTATACTTCTCTCCACAGAGTAAGAGTGATTATTAAGAATTGTAGCCAAGCAAGGTCAGTTTGGTTAAGATTAACCTCCTAGAAAACTTATTAGTCACTGATATTGCTTGGATCTGTTTTTTATATCCCAAACAAGTAAGTTAAGGCATTCTAAATACAGCAATCTATATACTTGAAGGGAGAGCATCAGAGAATAAAACTATATATATGGGGTGCACAATAGGCACATGGGGCTATTTAGACAGCAAAATCTTTTCCCAAGTAATTTGCTATTTGTAATCAAATCTTCTGTCACCCAACATGTTCCAAGTAGAGAAATAAGGAGACATTGTCATTCATCTGTGCTTTAAAAGTTGATTTATTGAATTCTTATTGTAAAAAAAAGGGACAGTAAATAGATTCACAAAGAGCTCACACCTAACAGTTTTTAAGATAATCTGCTTACTCATAAATCCATATGTATATAGCATTCTAAAATCAAAAGACAATGTTAAACAAACAATTCAGGTCAAAAGTATTTTATGTTACACAGCATTCTTCTTCCTAAAAAGAAGATATTTAAATGTAAGTATTGCCAAATTAACTCCTATTTAAAATTGTGCAGTAGAGTTTTTCATGAATGAAATTCATATTATTCAAGAAAACATTATAAACAAATATTTAAGCTAAAAATTCAAACATTGATGATGACTGATTTAGGTTAACACTATGGAGTAAGTAATAAATTGCTTTAGAAAAAAATACTAGAGTTTTATGTGATCATAATTTAAAATAATGCTACAGGGAATGTAATCTTGTCTTGTGAACTTTTCCTTAATTGAGTATGTGAATATGAATACTTAATAACACAGTTCAAGTAAATAATAGTTTTCAATATTAGTGAATTTAATATGTTAAAACTGCACATTCTCAGGTCATATAATTTTTTTAATAGGATTACTGACATTATTTTGTACTAAGATCAAAATGAAAATGGTTTTATTGTTCCACTGCTAAAATAGAAGATCTTTATAGGAAATATTATCTGGATTACCTTTGATGACAAAATAAACATATGCAATTATGCCAATTTTGAGTATGGAAGCTCCTTTTCCTTACACTTGTGGCCCAAACCTTAATGGTGAAATGGAGAAGATATGAAGTATGCCAGGAAAGCCAAGCAAGACAGATAAAAGTTCCCAGTACAGGTTGCTTGCTTACTTAGTGATAGCTTTAAAAACAAACAAACAAACAAACAAACAAACAAGCAAGCAAGCAACTTCAGAGCATTTAGCTTTTGTTAACTGATTGCTTCATTACTGTTGGTCATTGACATGAGACAGTATTATTAGTCATTCATGCCCTTTAACTTGAAACTTAGGTGACAGTGGAGAAATGAAGTTAGGTTTTCATCCTAGGTAAAATAGATTTTTTAAAATTAAAGTTTTGGAGCCTCAGTGACTAATTTTTGTTGTTGTTGTTTGTTTTTTTACCATACAATCGTAATACCTGATATATATGTTTTAGTGTATATAGTTTTATATATATAGTAATTTCTCATTACAGAAAAATATACTTCGGAATGAGTGATGTAAGGTTAGAACTAGTGATAAATTAAAATTTTAGAATAGTTTAAAATATTTAATTTATACAACTGCATTCATAATAAATTAGTTGTGTACATATTGACCTCCCAGAAAGATTGTGTATGGAAAAGGCAGATAATACAATGTACAGCATTATTTCTAGGATGCAGGAAATGTTCAATTGAATAAACAAATTATGAATTAAATAATGATTAAAATATTATTCTCTTTAACAAACACATAAGAACAGTTTTTAAAAGGCAAAATGGTATTAAAGTACCTCCTTTACAACTTCGTGTTTGCATTTTGCGTTGTACTTTTCAAAATAAGTTAACACATTGATGTGTTTAATCCTGATAATGAACTTAGTGTCAAGAGGGCCTTATTTTTATTTTGCAAATAAGGAAACTGAAACACTGAGAGAAAATGTAACTTATTGGTGAAAACAAACCTCTATGTCTTCGCTAGATCCATGCTTTTTAACTTACTTCTCCATGACATTTTTTATATTCTTAAACACTCTTCAGTTACTAGATTCATTCTGTTATAAGACTCTCTTGTTTTGTTTCTACTAGTTTATTGTTTTTATATAATCATTTCTTATCTATTTTACTTTTTTTTGGTTTGTTTTTTAAGATTTTTTTTTTTAAATTTATACAAGCACTGGGTACAGTCAGAAGCACGGGAGGGTGAGAGAATTCACCAGAGCCAGAGCAGGGAGCGGAACGGGCAGAAGGACTGAAGTACACTGCTGAGGGGAGCAGCGGGCGGCAGGAGAGGTCTGTGCGCCTTGTGGGACCCTTGCCCGGTGGCCAGGGATTTAACCAGCGCTGAAAGGCTGCGGGCAGCTTCCCAACCCAGATTCAACTGCTGCGCCACTGGGGAGGCCCTTATTTTACTTTCTGTTCTAAATTTTTTACATATTTCTAATTATCAAATTAAGCAGAAATTAAAATGGAATAATATCTTGTGTTCTCTCTTCTGCAACATTACAAAAGTGAACTAAGAATTTAAGAATATGGAGACTTCCACCACAAACAATATGACTGACTAGACATCCTAGTATAAAATGAATATGGAAGGTGAGAAATAAAGTCTAAGGACCTCGCTCTGTGAGAAGAGAGAGAGAGAGAGAGAGAGAGAGAGAGAGAGATGAGATCAAAGATCTCTATACAAAGCCAAGAACTTAAAAATGCAACATCCTTAATAGATGAACTAGAAAGAAATCTTACCACAGAGCAAGATTGTAGGTCTACTTACCTGACTCAGTGATAGCTCAGGGTGATGGGAAAAAAACTCAGAAAGTCTCTCTTGTCTATTGTCAATGATAAGGTTGCATTCTAATTGATTTAGGGCTAGAGCACAAACTACCGATGTAGCTCATACCCCCGCTCAAAATGCTCCAGCTGAAAATTTAAAGTTATTTGAGTTTCTCTCAGTAACATCAGTAGTCAGGTTAAAAAAACAAACAAACAAACAAACAAACAAAAAAAAACAAACACACAAATTCACAAATACTTTCTGAAGGCATCGACTTTAAATTCAGGTCTAAAAAAATTTCAGAGAAAAAATTCCAAGGAATATGGCTCCAATAAGCAAGCCATTGTGAGTAAGAGTTAAAAGAAAAACAAACTACAGAAGCAGACCCACAGAACACAGCTGATTTGGAAATAGTAGATGCAAAATATAAAATTGGTTTTTTTAATATATTTAAAGAAGTAAAAGAAAATATTGAGTACATGATGAAGGAAAAAGATATCAAAAATGATCAGGAAAATAGGAGGAAAAAAAGAAAATTCTAGAAAACTGAATTTAAGACTAAATTTAACAAACTGAGTGGAAATGAAAACCTGAATTCTGACAAGTTAGGGGCTGGTACACTTAATCAAAATCAAGCCTGGTGTTCCCGTGGGGAGAGAGGGTTGTAAGGATCTGAGGATAAAATACATAATATCACAAAGAGAATGAAGGCTCTATGGACTAAACATGATTGTTGGGGACATGGGTGGAGGATGTGGTTTGTAGCAGCTCAGGGCAGAGGGTAGCTGGGCATAACAATAGGAGGGTAGGTTTGAGTCTCTTTCAACTTTTGCTTTGGCCTCTCTCTCAGATTAACTCATTAACCAAAAATTTTCATCGCTAGGTAAATAGATCATTAAAGTATGGTGGGTGAACACTATGGAAATCTTTGCAACTGTTAAAAGCAATAGATTTAATATGTACAGCTTAGTAAGAAAATTATGAAAGATATGATTTCTATAAAATGCATTTATATAAATTAAAAACATATGAACCCAAGAAAAAGAAAAACATATACATCCAAAACACAAGAATATTCAGTTATAATAGGGATGGTTTGGTGGTAGAGATAAGAGATAAAACAGAATGCATAAATAAAAGTCAGAAGAACCTTGGAGCAATTATACTTGTGAATCATGAACTAAGGGGTTTAAGGAATATGATTACTCAATCCTATAAACCTTAAGTTAAAATAAAAAGAAAAAAACCTCAATGAATGAGTAAAAGAGCAGATTAGAAATAGTGTACTGAGAATAAACTGGAAGAGATCTGAAGAAACAATGTAAATTTAGAGATAGAAAACCAGGGGAGGCAAGGTCAAGCCACATGAAATGTAGAACAAGGGGATCTAATATAGAGTCAGAGAGATGTAACATTTATTTATTTATTTATTTAAGATTTATTTATTTATGCAAGCACTGGGTACAGGCAGAAGTGCAGGAGGGTGAGAGAATTCACCAGAGACAGAGCAGAGAGTAGAACAGGCAGACTGATGAAGTACACTGCTGAGGGGAGCAGAGGGTGGCAGGAGAGGTCTGCAAGCCATGTGGGATCCTCACCCAGTGGCTGGGTATGAAACCGGCGCTGCAGAGGCTGTGGGCAGCCTTGCAACCCAGCGCTCAACTGCTGGGCTACCGGGGAGGCCGAAGATGTAATATTTAAAGAGATAATAGTTCAGAACATTCTGTAGTAGATAAAAGCTATCCATTCTCAGACTCAAGAAACACCATGACATGTAAGCATGAAAAACAGAAAGAAATGAAGAACATCAAAGACAAAGAGAACAAATGAAAGCCATTAGAGAGAAGACACAGACTACTCCCCAAATAACTAAACTTATTAAATGCCAGCCACTTGATAACAACAATGGCAGCCTTAAGAATGTGCAAGAACTTCAGAGTGCTTTGAAGAAATAACTTTTAACCCAGACTTGTGCATCTATCAATAGTAAAATCTCTTTTCAAGAATGAGGACAATAATGAAGACATTTTCTTTTTTTTTAATAATTTTTTTTAAAAAGATTTATTTATTTATTTATACAAGCACTGGGTACAGTCAGAAGTGCGGAAGGGTGAGAGAATTCACCAGAGCCAGAGCGGGGAGCAGAGCAGGCGGAAGGACCAAAGTACACTGCCGAGGGGAGCAGCGGGCGGCAGGAGAGGTCTGCGCACCATGTGGGACCCTCCTCTGGTGGCCGGGGAGCAGCCGGGTATCGAACTGGTGCCGCAGAGGCTGCAGGCAGCTTGGCAACCCAGCTCTCAACCGCTGCGCCACTGGGGAAGCCCTATAATGTTATTTTAAAAATCACTTTCCTTTTAAACAACATTAACACATTACTGAAATATTAGAAGTTCCAATTAATGCAGCATGAATTAACTTTTATAGCTGCTTTCTGTGTTTACATTAGGTATGATCATTCATATCAGAAGCCAGGTAGTCAATTGGTAATCTGGTATTTGAAATAATTGAATCAATAACACAATGCTAAATTGCGGCATATGAAATTATACTGCATTCCATAGTGTAATTCGAAATAATACAAATAAACCCCAAATTCAAAAGGTGAGCTATCAAGAATACTGCCATTTAGTTTCTTAGCTTCCAAAAATGAAAGTATTTCATTCATGGTTAATTGCAATATTGGCACAAACTTTATAGTTTATGCTAAAACAAAATACTACAGTCAATCCTGTAATGATTTCAATATTTGCTCTTACAATAAAGCCAATATGAATGCCTAACACAATTTTTGAATATATAATAGGTTTTGAGTGTACTTACATATTAAATCTTCAACCATCTAACTTGAACATGAGTGGCCTTACATAACAAAAAATGTTATTCTATTGAGCCATAGTATACAAAGTAATAAAGAACACTTATTGATTAAATATTAAAGTGAAGTTGAAGCATTTAATATACTAAGAAACTCATTTAATGTAAACATATTCTGGCAATACAGATATTACTGATAATATACTTGAAGGAAATATTTTTATCTAGTCTAGCTCATGGAAATTTAATTTCCTTCCTGAGAATTTGGAATTTGTTAGACTGTGTCCATTTCCAGCACAAATTTCCAGCAATACAAAAAGTATATTTTTTTATATATTAGTGAAGAATTTGAGTGACTATAAAAAGTGCTAAATCTATTGCTTTGAAAGTACATTTTCTATGACAGGTGAAAATCACAATATGTGGAAACTTATAGAAGTTATTTTAAGTTTATTATTCAATTGACTTTGAGATCTTTTTTATACTGTCATCGTTGCATTTTATGATGGATTTTGTGACTAATACAAACCAGACTGATCTCACAACAAGCTGAAATTGGCACTTTTTAAACAAACAAATGCACAAATCAATTACATTTGCAGAAATGAAAAACAAATAGATGAGCTGAGGATAGGTTTCTTTCCTTTTAGCCTTTTATGATTTCGCTTTGTACCTAAATAAAACATCTGAATCTGGATGCTCAATACCAAGAAAAAAGCGATCATGGTTTAGCCTGACAGGTTTATCATCAATTATTTCTAAATCAAAGTAAGTTAAAAGTACAATCAGGGATAGCTTTATTTCAGCAATTGCCAAAAATCGTCCTGGACATTTGCTGGCTCCAAATCCAAATGGTAATAGGTAATACTTCAGCTTTTCCCCTCTTTTGTAAAAGGTGGTTTTAATCTTACCATCTTCTACGAAACGATCAAATCTAAATTCCTGTAAAAGAGAATATAGAATGTTAAATTAAAAATTTATGAGAAATAGTTTGTGTTCAGATTTGCAAAGTTGCCAGCTCTCCCTGCCTGTCTCAAAAGGCTCTTAAATACAGCAAACACCAGAAAGTAAAACTTGACTAAGTGCAAATCATGTATACTTTCTTTTTTCAATTCTTTTTATTTTAAAACATGTCATCACCCCCTCTGCTGGCTCCCCATCTTCTTCACTTGTGATAACCTCATTTCGGTTACCAATATTCACTAGTTTATTTTTGTTTTGCTTTGTCCATTCAACTGCTTTATTAACTTATACTGCACAAATGGGAAAAATCATCCCACATTTGTCTTTATCTTTCTATTTCACTTTGCATAATCTCCATAAGTTTCTACTATTTTGTTGCAAATGGCAAAATTTTATCTGTCTTTATAGTGGGATACTTTGGGTCTCTCCTGGTGGCACAGCAGTTGAGCGCTGGGCTGTGAAGCTGCCAGCAGCCTCTGCAGCGCCAGTTCGATCCCCGGACACCAGTGAGGGTCTCACATGGCATGCAGACCTCTCCTGCCGCACCCGCTGCTCCCCTCAGCAGTGTATTTCGTCAGTCTGCCTGTTCTGTTCCCCATTCTGGCTCTGGTGAATTCTCTCACCCTCCTGCGTTTCTGACTATACCCAGTGCTTGTATAAATAAATAAATAAATCTTTAAAAAAATATATATAGTTGGATACTTTTCCTCGTCTTCTTTATGCAATTAACTACCAGTGAGGTAATGCATTCTTTTTTTTTTTTTTTTAAGATTTATTTATTCATGCATACAAGAACTGGGGGACAGGCCGGAGGTATGGTGGGTGAGAAGATTCACCAGAGACAGAGTGGGGAGCAGAACAGGCAAACTGAATGAAATATACTGCTAAGGGGAGCAGAAGGAGAGGAGAGGTCTGCTGCATCATGTGGGTAACCTGGGGATCGAACTCAATCTTCAGTGGCTGCGAATAGCTTCACAGGTTTCATCTTAACCCCTTCTGCCACCAGGGAGGCCCCGAGGTCTTGCATTCTTTTCATATCGTAACTACTATAAATGCTGCAATAAACACTGTGGTGTGCATAACTATTTGAGCTGATGATTTCAGATTCTCTGGATGGGTACCCAGATGTGGGATTTCTGGATCATACTGTGCTTCTATTTTTATTTATTTATTTTTTTAATACAAGCACTGGCTACAGTCAGAAGCGCAGGAGGGTGAGAGAATTCACCAGGGCCAGATGGGGAACAGAACAGGCAGACTGACAAAATACACTACTGAAGGGAGCAGTGGGTGCGGCAGGAGAGGTCTGCGCACCATGTGGGACACTCTCCGGAAGCTGGGGATTGATCAGGCGCTGCAGAGGCTGCGGGCAGCTTCGCAGCCCAGTGCTCAACCACTGAGCCACCATGGGAGGCCCTATTTTTATTCTTTTGAGAAAGGATCGCACTGCCATGGCTATGCCATTTTCCTTTTCATCAACAATGTGCATGAGTCCTCTTTTTTCATATTCTCACCAACACTTGTAGACACTTAGTAGACTTTTTGATGTAAACCATTCTCACTGGTGAATGGTATCTTCTTGTGGTTTTGATTTGCATTTCTCTAATAACAAGTGATGATGGATATTTTCTGATCAATGAACATTGGTCATCTATTTAGTCTCTTTGGAAAAATGCCTGTTTTTTTTTTTAAATCAGTTTTTGTGTTTGTTTAATTGGATGAGTTCTTCATATATTTTGGATATAACCCCCTTCTTGAATGTGTGATGTACAAATATCATATCCAGCAGGCTATCTTTTTAATTTGTTATTTTTTATGCTTTGTTCAAGTTTTTCATTTGGCATAGTTCCAATTTTTGTTTTTCTTTCATTTCTCTTGCTTTTGGGGCAAAGTCCCCAAAGATATCTCTCTATCATTAACGTAATGGAACATACAACATATGTTTTATATTATAAGTTTTATGATTTTGGGTTTATATACATGTCATTTTATTTTGTGTATGGAGTTAGAGAGTGATCCAGGTTCATTCTTTAACTATGGCTGTCCAGTTTTCCCTACACCATTTGTTGAAGAGATTTTCCTTTATCCATTGCATGGTCATGGCCTTTTTATAATAAATTAATGTCAATATATTTGTGGATTTATTTCCGGGTTTGATTTTGTTCCACTGTTCCATGTGTCTTTTTTTAATACCAAAATGATTTTAATGATGGTTGCTTTATAATATCATATATAAGCTTTCCAAAAACACAAATGTGGGCCTCCCTGGTGGCGCAGGGGTTAAAGACACAGCGCTATCAAGCTATCTCCAGTCAGTGCAACACGAGTTCGATCCCAGGCCAGGGTGCTAACCCACATGGTGCAGCAGACCTCTCCTGACTCGCCTTCTGCTCCCCTCAGCAGTGTATTTCAGTCAGTCTGCCTGTTCTGCTCCCCACTCTGTCTCTGGTGAATCCTTTCACACACACCTTCTTCCCCTGCACCTCTGGCCTACATCCCAGTTCTTGTATGCATAAATAAATAAATCTTTAAAAAAACCACAAATGTTATTAGGAAATTACTTTCCCATGTCAAATTGAAATCTAAAAACCTATATTACTTTTTTTTCTCAATTCACATTTCTCTTCTATGCTGAGATCCCAAAGTAGAGAGGTGGTATTTCTAATTTTATTGTCTAAGATGAGTCCTGACTTATGGGCACTTGATAGACCAATGTTGGGTAAGAGGTAAGAGTTACTTTATTGTTGTTATTGATACTAATACTTTTCTCTCTCCTTTTCCTGTTAGCTACTGATGGATAAGAACTAACAGGATTCAGTGATAATTTCTGGGTTAAATAATAAGATTCACATAAAACACTCGAGAGGGACTAAGTTACAAAATCAGTCTTGCCTGATTTTTGATGTACTGAATTTCTCCGATGACAATTGTATTAAAATGAACTCTTTTTGAGTTAACTCTAGGCTGGCAGGTTTTCTGTATGTTTTCATAAATAACATAAATTACTTGTTACATATGGAGCTGGTTTACTTGGGTGGTTGGCCCACCATCTTAATTTACTCTCGCTTCAGTTTCTAAAATGAGACTGAGTTACCTTTTTTCAGTCCATGGTGAATTAAACCACTGATTAGATTAATGTCGGTGGTATACATGAAAAATAACCATGTTTTCCTGTACTTGGTGCTCATTAGCATTAGACCTGCAGAGCACACAACTCTGAATGAACTACATGAAATCAGTGTCAAAGAAGCAGGTCAGGTCAGACTGAAAGCATTTCAAGTTATAATGAAAACCCTAAAATTCAGGGATGGGTCCTGATTCCACCACAAATGATGTAATTTTCTCACTCAATGCCAGTAGTGAAATCATTTCATTTAAAAGTATCATTTATACATGATACTTATTTTGATAACTATTCAGGCATATGGAACATATTTTGGGTAGTTTCTCATCTTGTTGAAGTATATTTTCCACAGGCAGTTCTGGAATGTATCCAGAAGGATCTAACAAGGGTTAAACTAAAAATACCTGTTCATCATGCTAGTAATGACTAAGGACACTCTTTGCTGACATCCACTTTATTACTAGAGATAAAGCTACTAGCAGGCACGCTTTACTGATGAACGTTCCCACTGCTGTGCCTCAGGCCTGCTGGCCTGTGTTCAATATTGCTGCTTCCTCCTTCTCAGTGACCACCAACCTGAGTAGTTCAGTGCACTCCAAGAGCTCCTGGCCATGGCTCAGTTAATATAAATCAAATTTGACCATTAAATGATTTGTCAGAAAAGGTCTCACTCTAGCCCTACTGTTTAAGCCAGAAATGGCAAAAAGAAAACTTAGTTGGGTTATGACTTCATAGTGTCATTTTTTTTTCAAAAAATTTATTTTTATTTATTTATGCATACAAGAGCTGAGGTGTAGGCCAGAGGTGTGGGGGTGGGGGATTCACCAAAGACAGAGTGGGGAGCAGAACAGGTAGATTGACTGAAATACACTGCTGAGGGGAGCAGTGGGCGAGACAGGAGATGTCTGCTGCGCCACATGTGGGTTAGCTCCCTGGCCAGGGATCGAACTCATGTTGCAGTGGCTGGCCATAGCTTGATAGTGCTGAGACTTAATCCCTAGTGCCACCAGGGATGTCCCAACTTCATAGTATCTTGATATCAAGAAGCCAGATACTATGGCTTTCCTGTTATTCTTCACAAAAGTGAATGTTCTGCCCTCTAAGAGGACACAGTAATGAACACCTAACCCATGAGTAATCCCCAACCCCAGTGTTTCCATTCAATTCTCTCAAATTTCTACTTAATCAGTAATGCCTCTCCTCTAGTTTTCCACCACTTACAGTTGACTTCCCTCATAATAGGTATTTTAAAAATTCCTATTCAGTTATTTATATTATAAAACAAGAAGTGATTCAATTCACCACTGGGGCTACCAAAGCAAGTAGGTGGTGAATTAAATCACTGATTAGATTAATGTCAGGGTGTGTGTGTGTGTGTGTGTGTGTGTGTGTGTGTGTACATGTATATATTTTAAATTTAATCTTGATTTTATTTTATTATTTTTTTTAAGATTTATTTATTTATATATAGAAGAATTGGGGTGTAGGCCAGAGGTACAGGGGTTAAGAGGATTCACCAGAGACAGAGTGGGGAACAGAACAGGCAGACTGACTGAAATACACTGCTGAGGGGAGCAGAGGGTGACACAGGAGAGGTCTACTGCGCCATGTGGGTTTAATTCCCTGGTTGGGGATTGAACGCAGGACACAGTGGCACTGCCATGATAGTGCTGAGACTTAACCCTTATGCCACCAGAAGTCCCCCAGGCATAAATATATATATATATATATTTATATTTAAAAACATCACTTTTTTAAAGATTTATTTATTTATTTATACAAGCACTGGGTACGTCAGAGGAGGGTGAGAGAATTCACCAGAGCCAGAGCGGAGAGCAGAGCAGGCAGACTGACGAAGTACAGTGCTGAGGGGAGCAGCAGGTGGCAGGAGAGGTCTGCACACCATGTGGGACCCTCGCCAGGTGGCCAGGGATCGAAATCTAACCGGCGCTTCAGAGGCTGCGGGCAGCTTCGCAACCCAGTGCTCAACTGCTGCACCACCAGGGAGGCCCATAAATATATTTTTGAGTTAAAGTTTATTTTCAGTTCTTTTCCATTGTCAAGCAGGAACCAGTAGACAGAACGACTTGTAGTTGCTGCTGACTTTAGCCAAACAGAGAAGGAAGGAGTAGAAGAGCCTTACTGGTGATACAGTGCCATAAAACAAAGGGTAGGAAGCTCAAGAAGCACTCATTGAAATAAGTTAAATATAGGATTTTTCATGCTGACTTAAACTCTGCACTGACTAGAATAGCTCAGTGTTTCAGATTTAAAGAGGGTCAAGTAATGCAATATATTAAATGGATGAAAATAGATAAATCCTATGAAAAAGGACACACTGAAATTCACCAGTGATTGTTGTGGTTGACTCCTTCACATTCCTTTTCTGTATAAAATTTGTCTAAGTGTCAGTCATAGTAATTATATTGCTCTAGTCTCTGACTGATCTATAGTAGGTTGTGTGAACCAACCTTGTCAGTACAAGAGGGGAAAAGCTTAGGGGTATCTGGGAGAATTTCCCTTCTTGTGAAGAAAGAAAAACAGGTGGGAGTAGTTATCACCTTTCTCTTCTGCACCTAGTCATATGTGAACATGGTTAGCAATCCTGCCATGAGAATGAAGATACAGCTAACCCCCGGGAAACAGCAGAGCCAGAACATCCCAGGAGATGGGAGTTATTGGACTTTCTTATTCTTATTCTCAAAGCCCCCAATATAGTGTTTTTCACATAGTATAGCTTCCATATATATTCATTGAATTAAAGAATAAATGCATGAGGAAAAAAGCAATCTTCAAGTCTTTGAAGAAAACAGATATTGAATGAGTAAATAAACATGTAGGGAAGGAAGAGCAGATGAATGTTCAGTGTCTACAAATAGAAACGTATAATATTTAGCCCTAGAAATCAAAGTTGAATAAGGCAATTTTCTGTACAGAGAATAATTTTTTGGTATAAATGACTAATAAAAATGGCATAACTTTAATTTGTGTTCTAATTATTCTGTTCAGTTTATCAGATTTTTTTGACCACTTCCTGAATGCAAGGAACTGAAGTTAAAAAGACATAAGTTATGGTCTTGCTGAGGTAACTGGCATACAATAAGATCAAGTTTCATCATTCAATTCATAATTTTGGTATAAGGTAAGGCTTCCTAGAAATAAATATGCTCAATATCATGAATAACTAATGAAGGGGCTGCCCTGTCGTCCTGGTTTAGAGTCAGTCCTCTTGGGAGCAAGATGACAGGACACAGAAGCTCCTTTTTAACTCCAAGACTTGGTTCCACTCACGTTAGGCTATAGCCAGTTTGTTCCAGCTTGAGAGAGTGTGCACATCTCTCCCAAATTCTGTCTTCGAGATTGTTACATTGATAACATGAAGTCAACAATGGGGGGTTATTTACATGTGAAAACTGACAAAATCAGGGCATTTCAGAGTGCTGGTTTACCAGCATACTGTTCGTTAGTTTCAGCATAGTAGATTTAAAGTGCCAGTGTACTGATACGGCAAAAGCTCTCCCAACATGAAGCATCTGGCTAAATGTGGTCATGTGAACAGGGTCATTAAGCTCTTAAGAACAGCGGCCTTTTTTTAGTTCTGTGAAATTTCATTATGGCCAGCATTGTGTTTTTCAGGATGGTAGATACTCAATGTATGTCCATGTCCTTGAAATATAGTGGTGAACAGTCTGTAATCCAGTTTGAGATACAGAAAAAAATTAGAGTATTTCCTCACTTGTCATAACTAGCATATCTACATATGTGTGTATATTTATATATATATATAAATATGTCTTTATTGATGTAGGATTGCATTATAATATATAGGTTTCAGGTAGGCATCATGATAAATCAATATCTGTATATACTATATTGAATTCACCACTCAAAGTCCATTTCTATCCTTTATTATAAAATTGACCTCTTTTACCTGATTGACTTACTCCCCTTCCTCCCTTTCTGGTTGCCACTATTTGGCTTTAAAATCAAAGTGTTTATTCTATTCAGGTAATTTGTTTACTTCTCTATATAACATGTGAGTGAAATCATGCGATACTGGGCTTTTTCTGACTGACTTAATTCACTAAGCATAATTACTACCTTCTAGACCGTTCATGTGGCAATAACTAGTATATTCTAAGAACAGTGATGATAACCAAAATAATATTGACACGACAATTTTTATAGAGATTTAGAATGTTTCCAAGGACTTTTAAGTTAATTTATCACTTTATAATCCCTATGCCTCTAAAAGGCATAGCGGGTAAATTTGTGTGATATTGTTAGAAAGTAAGACCTTTCAATATCGGCGCTTTTGACTCTGATGGCTTTAGAATTATTGGGTCATTTCACTGTGCCCTTTCTACAGGGAGCTTCTGATAATGTGTTATCCTCTTAAATGTTTTTGCTGTTTCTTTCTTATAGAGCAACAGTGTCCCATGCTTAACTTTGTACCTAAGCACTGGCCATAGAAAGATTAACCAATAGATCTGCTCTTCCATATCATGGCTATTGTAAATAGTGTTACAATGAACATAGGAATACCGTTTCCTCTGAAATTAGTGTTTTTGTGTTCTTTGGGTAGATACCTAAGGAGCAGAATTGCTGGGTCACATGGCAGATCCATAAGGGCTAAACCAGTCTACATTCCCACCAGCAGTATATAAGGGTTCCTTTTTCTCCATACCATTGCCTGCATTTGTTAATTCTGGTCATTTTAATATGGGTCATACAGGTGTAAGACCATATATCCTTGCAGTTTTCATTTGCATTTTCCTGAAATAAAAATAGATTTGTTCTTCTCCACTGCTTCAGTTTTGGAGACTGCATTTTGGCCGAAAAGAAATCATCATCATTTACTGATTATTTGTGAGCCAGGTGCTGGAATTCTCGGTGACGATAAACAAAAATTTGAGGGGGTTTTCAGAAAAATTTAAAAAGCTCTCCAGTCCTTTTTAACAGACAGATTAATTAGATTTTCTCTGATAGCATTTAGACCAATAAAGAAAAAGAAGGAATTGGAATGAGTTGTTTCCTTTGTTCTCCCGCATTAGTTTAAATTTCACTTGACAATTTGCTTTCCACATAGGCAAGAACCACCTGAGTGTTTAACATTACAATAAATTAAGCAACTGAGATTCAGGAAAATAATTATTCTTAACAGAGGTTGCATCCAGGTAGCTTATAGGTCCAATTTGGTACCAAACACCTTCTGTCTAGCCTCCATTATGTTTTAAACTTTATTTTCCCAAACATTTAAAAACTTAGCATCACCCAGAAATCTGTGTTTTTTTCTTAATATTTAAAAGGAATAAAAATTATTTGGGTCACACCAGGTCCAGATACTTACAGGTATTAAGTGTTGGTTCAGAAATAGCCAGCTGGTCTCATTTAGATGTTCCACGGTTCTCCTTTCACCATAGTTCTTACTCCCCCAGAATTACTATCATATTTGTACATGTTACTTCATTGATTTGATGTATTTAGGTGCAGTACATATATGAATATGGAATATTTATCCTGAATTAAAATATTAACTGAAGCGTATTTTCACTTTCATTCCCTTCATTCATTCCATCATCCCCTTATTTATTCACCTTCAATGGATACTCTCCCGCGTGCCAGGCACTGAGAACACAGAGAAGGCCATGACAGGGTCTTTCCCTTCTGGAGCTTAGAGCATGTGGGAGAACAGACAGGTAAACAAGCAATTGCAAAACACTGTGTGCTTGCACCGTAACAAAGGTACACACAGGCCACAGTGTGGGCAATGATTTTGGGGAATGAAGTGGGAATCAGAAACATTGTCAAAGAAGAGGTGAACCTCTTGGGTGACAAGTGAGGAAGGATATTCCAGAAATAGAGAGATGTGTGAAGGAAGATCATGGTCTGGTTTTGGAATGTAATATTGTAGAATCTCTTGGGCTTGAATAGCCTGAAGCCATGTCTTATTGGGTTGGGAGAACCTATGTTCTGATAAGATTTTCCAGTCTCTGTGTTTTTTTTTTTTTAAGATTTATTTATTTATGCATACAAGAGCTGGGGTACAGGCCAGAGGTGTGGGGGGGGGCGGTGAGAGGGTTCACCAGAGACAGAGTAGGGAGAACAGGTGAATTGAGGGGAGCAGCAGGCGAGACAGGAGAGGTCTGCTGCGCCATGTGGGTCACCTCCCTGGCTGGGGATCGAACTCATGCTGCAGTGGGTGGGGACAGCTTCATAGTGCCATAGTGCCACCAGGGAGGCCCCAGTCTCTGTGTTCTCCAAGAATAACTACACCTATATCTGGAGTTAGTTATCTTCATGTCTTTGACCTAACCATTGTTATCTGTTTTCTATATCTAAGACCTGGACTTCCTATTCAAGTTCTATGAGGTACAAGACAGAAAGGTGGAAAGATGTCCTTCTCATGGGCTCCTGAGCCAGTGCTCTCAATGACCAATGGCCAAGGATATCATTTTCCTCTCTTCTTAACTGTCAAAATGTGCTGGTGTGGGATGGGCATCTGTCTATCAGCATCTCCTTATTGGCATCCTTAGTTGTTAAGAATAAAAGTAGTCTATATGCTTGACAGTGGTAAGTTATTATAGAATGATTACATATGCCCTTGCCAAATCATAAATAAATGATTCTGAATTATATAATTTTTTCCTGTGCCAAGAGTTATCAGTATACCATAACTGATTTCAAGAATATAAAACTAGTGAAAAAGGAGATCTAGTTAATTTTAATATTTAATATTAATCAGGTATAATTTGCTAATGTTAAATCTAGTAAGAAACAGAGTTAGAACTATTCTATTGATGCAAAATAACCATTTATTTTATAAATATTAAATATTTATGAAATAAGCATTTATAATATTTATAATATTGCAATTCTTCCAAAAGAATATTGTTCTTCCACAGATTTAATAGGAGCATTCTGCTTACTGATTACTATTAAAATCAGTCAATTTTAGGGTCTTCCTGGTGGCCTAAGGGTTAAGTCTCAGAACTAGCACCACTATGACCTGAGTTTATCCCTGGCCAGGGAGCTAACCCACATGGTGCAGCAGACCTCTCCTGTCTCACCCACTTCTTCCCTTTGCAGTGTACTTCAGTAGATCTGCCTGTTCTGCTCCCCACTTTGTCTCTGGTGAATCCTCTCACCACTCCCACACCTCTGATCTATACCCCAGTTCTTGTACACATAAATAAATAACAGAATAAATCTTTTAAAACAATCAGTCAATTTAATTATGCAGTTTGGGCATGGCTATGTAGTATTCAAAGAAACAATGTAAACCAACAGAGTTTCAATGTTAAATTTGATTTTTAAATTCCTACAAGTCTAACTCATGACTTTTTCTTTCATAGGGTCAGGAGCCCAAAGAATAGTACTATAAAAAGGATAGTAATTTGGTAAAAACTTATTGTGTATTTACTGATAGCCACAACATTGATTTTACTACTATAACATGAATAATAAATTTAATGATTAGTGGGATAACCACAATGAAAATAACAAGCAGAAGTTAAATAAATAAAAATTGTAGGTAAAATGAAACTTTTACATTTTTTAATATTTTTCAAATATTATTTATTTACCCTATTTATTGAATATCTACTTATGTGTGAGCTTTTGATATAGACAGATATGGCAGTAAAGCTGTTGTCTGTAGAATATTCATTTATTCACTAATATCCTATCTCTAATTTGCTACCATCATTCATATAATGTCTCTTCTTCTGAAACACATAAATATGTATATTCTCCCCTTACTTAAGAAATACTGCCTTTGCTGAATAAATGCAAACTATCTTATTGTATTTAAAAATCTCTTACTAATTCCCAAAACTAAACAGTATATTTTAATCCAGCCTGACTGCAAAACATGTACTTTGAAACTGGTGGGTTAAAAAGTGGATTATCTATGAACTGCTGAAAGAGAGCACAGGAGTTTTCCTTTGAAAAATGGCATTTTATATACAAAAATATACAAAACTACTGCAGCAACAACATTACTTCATGAGAAGCCCTGGCAGAATATGACTGCATTCAATTTGCATTCAGGTGATGAACCTCTGAAGTAGTATTAAGGGATGAACCAGGGTGGATTAATTTCCAGCCTTTGATATTCATTAACTCCAGCTTCAGAAAAAAATACAAGGAGATGACACAATTACCCTCAGAGCTTCACCCGTGAGCAGCAGCTTTATAATCTCAAGTTCATAATACCATCCTAATTGATCAAGAAGGGGCACACAGATTTAGTAAGTGGTGAAAAGTATATGGGCTTTTCTATGCTCTGGTGGTACTTGACTTTGGGACAGTCAGGCTCACTCTGGAAATAATTTGCAAAATAGTTATCATTATTTATTCTCTAAGGCACCTACCTGTCACTAGCTAGCCCTCCACGTTGTCAAAAATTCTCTGTGTAGGGCCTCCCTGCTGGCGCAAGGGGTTAAGCACCACACCGGCCAGGGAGCAACCCACATGGCACAGCCGACCTCTCCTGCCTCACCTGCTGTTCCCCTCAGCAATGTATTTCAGTCATTCTGCCTGTTCTGTTCCCCACTCTGTCTCTGGTGCATCCTCTCACCCCCTGCACCTCTGGCCTGTACCCCAGCTCTTGTATGCATAAATAAATAAATTAAAAAAAATTTTCTGTGTAATTTTGGATTAAAGGTTAAGTGTCCAAGGTACAAAGTCTATTTCATTTGAGGAAACTAGCATTTAGTGTCACCACTGTATTCTATTCACAGGTCATAAAACCATTGGAAGAAATAATTCATGGAAACCCTCCCATTAATAGGAAATTTTTCCCATTGGAAGGGAAAACAGAAGTCACTGGGCTGTTGCAAGTCCCTTCTGGAAAAAGGTGACAAAGGGAGAGACAGAATCAGCTCATGAGGAAGAGGAATATGCTTGGAGTACCTAAGTAGCAATGACTGGCATGAGCTTATTTACCATTGGAGCATCATAGATTTCAGGGTCACTGTGTATCATTGCAGGAAAGATGGCTAGCAAGTCTCCCTTTCGTAGGTGGTAGTCTCCAGTCTCTGAATGTAGAGTCATATCTTCAAGAACACAACGCACGATGCTTGAAAATGAGGATAGTCGTAAAACCTCCATTACAGTGCTTTCTGAAGGAAACAAGCAAACAGCTTATTAAAACATGACTATTCTAACAAAGGATTAGGAAAAATCAAAACTTGCAAGCTGACCATAGATCTGAGGCATTCAGCAGGGGAGGGGAGGTGAGGGGTTAAAACAGGTGAGGGAAGAGCATAAGATGGTTCACAGGTGCCGTGGTGGCGGGAGATTTATGGGTTCTACAGCTGAGGGGAGAAATCACATACTGTTCAAAAATTACCAATGATGTAAGAAAATAAATTAAGAAAAAAATCTTCCAGTCCAAAAAAAAAATTTAAGCCAATGTGGTAGAATCTTAAAGTTAGAATACTGGGTTACATATTCAATTTAGCATTTTATTGAATATTCTTTAATTGCTTTTTAATTATTTTGTGAAAATATTGCTGGATATGCAAATTTTGCTAGCCTATTCACCCCTTTTTTCTTGTGTTAGAGAAATTTTCACAATAGTCAAAAAAAATACAACATGACTGTTCTGAAAAATGTTCTCAATTTGTCTGAGCTCATCACTACTAGCATTGAGAAGGAAATCCTTTCCTAAACACACCTATTGAGCACCAAAAGGGAGCCTTGGTGGTTACTTAGGAAGGTGAAAGTGAGGGGGGGAGGGGTAAGGCAGAAGTGACCCCACCTACACAACTTGGGGGCATTTCACAGACAGGCCAACAGTGCTGTTCTTGGGCAGAAAGTCATTAATTAGGATTTTTGTCAGAAAGAATGGTTTGCAGAGATGAATGTTGTGTTATAAGTGTGCACAATGTAAATTAAAACAGTATCCCTGTTAAAGCACGTATCTGGTAGCTTATCTCACCAACCTTCACATCAGCAGTGCCTATGAAACCAGGCTTAGGTATTTAATAACCACTTAGGCAGTTAATAGTAAAGTAATTGTAATAGTGCTTTCTGAGACAGCTCAACACTTAATTTCTTTTATGCTAGCTGTAAATAAAATGTGAGCCAGCATTTGCTAGAAAAATTTCAAAAAGAAAATACTTTTATAGGATTCAGAAGAAAACCATATTTCCCTCAGTATTCAAGGAAAATAAGCCACCATCATAATCTGGAAGATTCCAGAAGCTGAATGTCCTTGCTTTCCCAGTGGCCTTCACCTTTTGCTCCTAGCACGACAGATTTTATGGCTAATTTCCGGCAATTTATCCTGGCAGTTTGAGGAGGAATTCCTTTGGGAATAATATGCATAATTTGCATAAATCATTCTGATAGCATGCATATCAGCATGTAGCTCCTGTCTAGGTCTGCATCTCTGCCTTCATAATCAAAACTGACTATGTTTTCACCAGCGTGAATGGGTCCTAGAATATAAAGGTTGATTCTTTCTAATCAGCAATGTGAAAAAGAACTTCAAATTGAGTTTCTTCCCCCCTTCACATGGTAATAAATGGCTGTGTTCATGCTTTGCAATTTAGACACACATACACACACACCAGTTTGTTAGTGTTCAGCAAACCCCTGAAACATAGAGTACCCAATTATTAGATCATAGAAACAGGTCAGTCGGTAAGGGCTTGGGTCAGCCAGAAAATAAAAATTAGTGTTATTTACTAAAATTCAAATAATGCACAGCTTGCATAGGGATCTAAAGGGGATTTGGGTAGCTTCTCCCAGGAGGCTTTTCCCTAAATATGCATTTGTCTAAAGAAATGAGGCTGCGGTCAGTTCTGCGTGGCCAGTGTGGTGATTCAATTTGACGTACAGTGAGGCTGTGCATATTTTTTTGGATTCCCTTCGTTATTATAATCAAGCAGAGTCAAATCATTTTGTTGGCGATGAGGCCAGAAAAGAACTTTGGTTTTCAAACACAGCCACAAGGCACAGATAGCCCACAAGGCACCTGACACAATGGATCTCAGCTGGCTGGACACCAGTGACTAACATTTCTGTGGTGAAAAGCGAGGGCTGGCTTCCCATGCTCTGCTCCTGGCTCTCTCGGATCAACAACGTCACAACATCATTTTAGCTTGTGGTGTGGAATGCAGGTGACATACATCGCAGTGTTGTTCGCCTAACAAGTCCAGTAGGGGTGTGGGAAGAAGAAATACCAAGGCAAGATCGTTGTGGGTTGTCTCTGTGACAAGGCAGGTATTTAATAGTCCAAATCACATGGTACTAGCTGATTGGCCGACGTGCTTGAGGGAAGCATGGCAGCTTGTGCCCACTGCAGTAGCACAAATGACAACTGGGCAAGCTTATCTTCGGCAGAAGTTAATCACAATAATGGAGCACAAAGTGTGGCTTAGCGGTCACATCGTAAATGACAAATCTCTTTTACCTTCCAGTACCAGTTATGTGTGCGCAACGAGGTTGGCTCACGCTCCGAGCCATCATGCTGATGATCAGTAGACGCCAGTAGTAATGAGCTGCATTATTATCAACAATGGGTAGTGGAGCTTCTGTGACTCTGTTTCAACATACAGACACAAAAGCCAGCAGCTTTTCCACCAGCCCGAGTAAGAATGCAGGCAGAGCTATATGTTGAGAAGAATGACAACTGCACAATGAAAAAAATTGCAGCCTCTACTTGTAGTTGTCATAGTTGAGCAGACACCAGCCAGTGCCACTGACAGACCAGCTGGGCCCTGGGAGGACTTCCACGCTGCACCAGGAGGTACAGTAAATTATCCTGCACGGTAGAGCAACATCTGTTTCTGTGCTAGTGCCGAACAAACAAGGCAATTTAAAACATACCAAGGGATAACCAAGCAACAAATGAACATGACCCTCATTTTTCCCCCCTTCTCACACACGAGGTGCTAAACTTCATTGTGCAAGCACTCCATGAAAGAGAGGCCAGGTTGGTATTTGATAAGGTGTTGTCAGAGAGATTTTACATATTTCCAAAATGGAAAGAAAAAGCTTATAGTATTGTTATTCTTAGAATCTTCCTTCCCCCTTCTATCTTCGTTTCTTTTATACCAAAGCTAGCACTCAGTTCTCAATTCGCTCTAGAATTAAAAAAAAAAAAAACTTTCCATATACTTATAAATATTCAGTCTTTAAACCTAATTTGCTATACTTAGTTCACATGCCTTCAAGCATTTGTCTTCCAATTTCCACTGAATAAATGCGTACTAATGAGAACTAGAGCAAGCTGCTGAGGCAAAGCTGGGTGACTTGGGTCTGGCCTGCCACCAGCTTGTGATAGGCGGGCAAATTGAGTTAAAATGAAAAGTCTTGTCAGCTGAAATTCAACATGGTAGCCAAACAGCAAGCTGTCAATCATCCAGCCAAAACAAGGGACTGCAGGTAATAAAAGGTCATTGTGATCATTAGTGCACTTGGCTTTCATATGCAAGTAAATTTTAATTAAACATGATCTCTATCTGTAAATGTTTTATAAAACTTATTGTGCATAATGGATTGTTAATTTATGCTAACATTTAGCAGGTAATAGGACCCTCTACTTATTAAATGCATTGTTCAAAAATGGCTATCAAGAATGCAAATATTTTGGGGATAATTTACACCAGGCAGTGCAAGGTGCCAACAATTCCAGTTGTGATTAAAATAAGGTTGCCTGTGTCTTATGAAGAAATGAGTTCCACTGACCTGTGTACTCTAAGAAACTGGATTGCAAGATTCCTGTAATGAATATATAGCCTGTAAAACCTTCTTCACCTGGCTAGGGAAGACTTGTTTCTCTGCTCATGATAGAAAAACATTCTGATTAATTATCCCTTCTAAGCAAAAAAGTGGGGAATGTGTTGTGCTAAGATGCTTTGTACTACAACTGTGAAAGAAAATGGCAAATGAGAGGAAATGCTAAGGCATCTACACTTTCTCCTTTATCCTCAGATCTCAATTCTGGTTCAATAATGGGCAGATTATTCTTATTTACAGATTTAAAGCACCGAAGCAGCTTATGACAATTGTAATGCATGTTACAAGGCAAGCACAAATAAGCACATCCAAGTTTCTGCTTCACTCTTAGGCCATGACTGTAAATGTGGAAAGAATGTACTGTGACATGGCCAGGATGCTAATTTGGGTCATCTTAATGATTGGTGCAGACTGTCATACCACCTGATTAGTCATGGTGATCTGTGGAGGGCAGTAAGGGCTGCAGTGAAATGAACAGTGAAGTCCTTCTGCAGCCAGCTGGGGCTGAACACTTGGGTGGTCTTACAAAGAAGGTGGCCAAGAAAGGGAGATCTAGAGGTCTTGTGTTCTACAGGGTATGAAGAAATGGAGGGAGATGTGTGTTTATATAACTGCCTTCAAGACAGGTGAGAATGTAAATAAGAAATTGTAGTACTAAGATAATTTGAAGCAAAATAAATTTTGGCTTAGCAATTGTATATTTTAAGTCAAGTGAAAAATAAATCTGAATTGGTATGAATGCCTACTTTCACTCTGCATTGCAGACATGGCCTTTGGTTTATTGTTGCAATTCAGAAATGTAATTAACAGTCACATGTTCAATACATGTTTGTTAATGGTCCTACTCTGCTCAGGGTACTGGGCTACTGCCACTGGTGGAAAAAAGGAATGCAGCATATGGATTTAGCCTTTATGGACACTGATCTAGTAGCTCAAAGTTGGAAGGTTCATGTAAACAGGAAGGCTCTCCAAAACCAAATAGAGATATTGCATAATTTCTGATTGGATAACTCTAACAAGGGCATATTGTTAGAAAGCTTTTTTCCAGACTGAGCTGAACTGTCCTCAGTTGAGTTTCTACCCTTTAGAAAACATAAAGGTCAAAAAGAAAAAAATTCTAATTCCTCACCCATATAACGTATCTTTGCAAATATTTAAAAATCTCTATCATGTCATTTTTAAGTTGTGTGTCAGAGATGAAGATGATATGACATTCGTTTTTTTCACATCAGTTAGTGAATGTGCTTCTTGAAATGTAGCTGAACTGGATGTGCTATTGCAGTTGGAAAAGTAGAGAGGACCTAATTTCTTTGCCCAGGTACCATACTTTTAGTATTATTTCTGAGAGCAGATGAATAACAGATTTCTGAAATAATATCATTACTAATTTGTTTCAACAATAATAATTTGCATTCTCATTAAATTCCCCTTTCGGCCCTATCAACTTTCTGATATCCCAGAATTTAGAATCACCTGGGGAGCTTTTAAAGCCATCAGCTTTCATCCCAGATCAATGAGATTAGACTGTTTGGGAGTGGGAGTAGGTATGAAATTTTGAAAGTTCCCCTTATGATTCCAATGAGCAATCAAGGCTGAGAACCACTGCTTTAAACTGTTTCTTTCTAGGCTACACATTTCCTCCTGTTATTATGCAGTTAATTTTTAAGATGCACAATAATTTGTATATTCATTAAATTTCCCTTTTAATCCTTTCAACTTTGGTTTCCATCTTTCATAATATCAGTATTTTTCACTTTTACTTATTTTTTTAAGATTTATTTATTTAAATATGCAAGAACTGGGGGTACAGGCCAGATGTGTGGGGAGGGAGTGGAGGGAAGGGGATTCACCAGAGACAGACTGGGAAACAGAACAGAAGGATTGACTGAAATACACTGCTGAGGGGAGCAGCCGGTGAGACAGGAGAGGTCTGCCACACCATGTGGGCTGCAGTGGCTCCTGCTGCAGTGGATATCAACAGCTTCATAGTGCTGCAACTTAACCCCTTACGCCACCAGGGAGGCCCAGTATTTTTCATGTTGAGACTTATGTTTCCCTATAGTGCTTATAAAAACCTCACTATCCGACCAGTATACCCTCTTGTGGATACACCACTTAAAAGTCTGTGACATGAAGAAGAATCTGTATCTCCTGTATATTCACTGGAGGAGAGTTTTGTTAAACTTTAATATCGTCTATTATTTCTCAAATATACAACTTTATACTTTATAAAATTGAATGTGCTTTCAAAAATAACACCCACAATTGTGACAAATATACTATACTAAATATCATTTATACATACATATACTAAGATGTTAATAATAAGAGCAATTGTGTGGGGGAGGATACTATTATCTTTGTGACTTTTCTATAAATCTATAACAATTCTAAAATGAAAAGTTTTTTTTTCACTTAAATACACAAATTTCTGATGTGAACTTCTAGTCATATCCTCACCCTCAACTCCAACTCCATTTGAGAACATGTGATGCAAGTCCTTATAAAAAAAAATAGCTATCAAGGTCTCTACTACATTTCTAGAGCATTTCCCTCTGCTGTGACAGTGTCCAATGGTAGGTGTTGAAGCAAGACAAATACGGCCCAATTTCTGGCTCTGTCATTACCTAGTTACATTGGTTTGGTTAACTAACCTTTCTGAACTTCTTTCCTAATTAAATGAAGATAATAATACTTGAAAATTAAGTAAGTTAGTACATATAAGGTAGTTAGTACAGTGCCTACCACATGGTAAAATATGAATGATTATCATTCAGACTCTCTCACCCTGAAGTTGAAAACACCACTATTTTATCATCTACCCCAAATTTTCTGATCTTGTCCATGTGCTTATGATGGCTAGCAGTGATGAATCAAGATGCAGAGAATTCCTCTTCCCTCTCAGTTGGGAGAATGAAAAATGACTCCAAGAAATTTGTTTTCAAATAGGTTTGAGCTCCCCTTCATACTGGGGGTGGCCAGGAAACCCAAGTTAAATTCCTGCCTCTCTCCTTTACATTAATGACCTTAGGCAAGTTATTTTGGACCTGGGAATATTCTCATCTGTAACAATAATGACAAAATAATAGCTATCCGAGTCAATACATTATTTTGGTGAAGATCACAGGAAACAATATATTAAGTCAATGAAATTGTTTTGAAATTAATATTTGACATGGACTGTGTCTATTTGTTATTAAAGAATCTTTATTTTTCCAACTGATCATTCTTTTCTGTTTCTCTTTCCCCTCCAAATGCTCACAAAAAAATGGACTTAGAAATCTTATATAAAATTTTACCAGGGAATCACTGCAAACTTAAATTCCAGAGTCATCATAAGATCTTCTGCTCTTAAAAGATTAATAAAAATTTTTGCTAAGCTCTATTTTTTAAAAATTTATTTATTTATTTATACAAGAACTGGGGTACAGGCCAGAGGTGCGGGAGGGCGAGAGAATTCACCAGAGACAGAGCTGGGAGTAGAACAGGCAGGATGACTGAAAACACTGCTGTGGGGAGCAGCGGGCGAGACAGGAGAGGTCTGCCTTGCCATGTGGGTTTCTCCCTGGCCGGCCAGGAATCTAACCGGCACTGCAGAGGCTATGGACAGCTTCACAGTGCTGTGCTCAATCCACTGCACCACTGGGGAGGCCCTAAGCTCTATTTTCTTGGAAACTCCTTTTATTCCAATATTCCACAACTGGATCACATTAGCAACTTTTCTCATTTTGGGGATATGTAATTGAACAAACTTAGGTGTTTGCAATTCACCTGAGCAGTTCAAGAGTTAAAGTCCCTTTGCCTTACGTTCTTAATTAGACTGGTTTGCTCTTTTTATGCATGATATACAGAAAGAGCAGTCTCCTGTGGGTGAAGTTGGCTACCACTTTGGTTCCCAAAGAATTCAAAATGTTGAAAAAAATATTAACATCATAGGGATGGCACTAGGTAAAACATCATCTTGGTGATAACAATAGATAATATTTTTTCATTTCATAAATTAAGGCATTATACTCGGCATTGCAGAGATAATGACAGATAGGTCGTTCCTGTCTATTTTTTAAAAAGATTTATTTATTTATGCATATAAGAACTGGGGTACAGGCCAGAGGTGTGGGTGTGAAAAGATTCACCAGAGACAGGGTGGGGAGTAGAACAGGCAGATTGACTGAAATCCACTGCTGGGGGGAGCAGCGAACAAGACAGGAGAGGTCTGCTGCGCCATGTGGGTAGCTCCCTGGCCGGTCGGGGATCAAACTCATGCTGCAGAGGCTGCGGATTGCTTCAAAGTGCTTTGCTTAACCCCTTGCACCACCAGAGAGGTCCCGTTCCTGTCTTTAAAGAAACTCAAAATGTGATGGACACTGATAAGCAAAGAGGCAATTGAAATAGAGTAGAATAGATGCAATTATAATGGAAGTTCACTATGCCGTGGGCTAGGAGGGGGACTAAACTCACACTTGGACAGCAGAAAGGCTTTGGCTAGCTGGTCACAGATGTGAAGATAATGCAAAGTGTTCAGGGCAGTATGTGTGAACACCTGGGGGCAAGAGGGAGTAAAATACATTGGAAGCAACTGAAAATGTTCAATTTGGCTTCAGCAGAATGAAAGGTGAGTGTGTGTATGTGCATGTGTGCAAGAGGGGAGATGGGAGATGACTGAAATGTTATTGGAAAGTGAGTAGGAGCTAGGTGATTAAGACATGGGCTGGAATTAGATAACATTTATCAAACCCATACCTTTTATTTTAATCACATATATTATGCAGGTAAGCCTTGAAGTAAGAGGTAGTTATCAATAAGATTAGTTGCTATTCATTTGTCAAAAGTTCAATTTTGAGAATTTCCTCTTCTTGATTTTATCTTTTTTTAATAAAAGATTTTTATTTATTTATGCATATAAGAGCTGGGGTGTAGGCCAGAGGTGCGGGGGATGGGTGAGAGGATTCACCAGAGTGGGGAGCAGAACAGGTGGATTGCTGAAATACACTGCTGAGGGGAGCATCGGGAGAGAGAGGAGAGGTCTGCTGTGCCATGTCGGTTAGCTCCCTGGCCAGGGTTTGAACTGGTGCTGCAGTGGCTGCCCATAGCTTCATAGTGCTGAGACTGAACCCTTTGCACCACAAGGGAGGCCCTGATTTTATCTTTTATCTTATTTTTTATGAATCATCTTTTCTCCTTTATTGTCTTTCTTATACTAGAAAACTGTAATTCTAAATCTTACCTCTACCCTACGTTTCTCCTCTTGGGAAGGGTAAAAAATTCTTACTTTTTCTCTTAGAGTTTCTCAAATTTCTATTCTATAGGCAACTCATCCTATTGAGATTTAGGCCCCATGTAACAGTTACTTGAAATTCACGATATTTACCAATATATTTTAAAATAGGATTTAAATTAAATTGTAGATCCTTTACTAAACATTAATGGATATACAATTTTAGTGAGGTCATGATGCACAGGCTCTTTACAGTAAGTTACATAAGCATATAAAATACGAAGTTGAATTCTTGTTTGTCTAAGTGAAAAGAGTCGATGGTTTTCAAGATTCTCAAGAGCACTGGAGAAAAGCAAGTACCAGTTTTAGGGTCACAGCAATTCTTAGGACATATGATTGCTTTGAATTACTGAAACAAACTTGCTATTTCAAAGCCTAATCTGTTACACATTTCAACTTTTGCTGACATTAAGTGGGTTTTGAGGTGATTTGACACATGCGACGTGCAAGATTGAGCCCTCACTGTCACTATAAACCTATGCCCCACTGGGGTTTGCCTGTGAAAACATTTTTGTTCAGGAATAAGACACTCATTTGTCTAGGAGTCTCTCCTGTTTTAATAATCGATGTTTGCCAACATTGAAATCTCTGTTTAAAAGCTTCTTTCCCTTTGTTGTACTAATCTCAAAATTCTTTTTCTTGGTGAAATAAATTTTAAAAGAAATTGTACTTAGAAGACACATGGAATGTTTTCCTTAAGAAGATGAGAAGGAAAGCATATATGTGCATACCATGAGGTGCATTGTATTTATTTCTGCAAATCTTGCCTTTGCACAGATAATTTAAACTCTTGATAATACAGAGGTACTCGTGATTTGGCTATGACTAGAGGCAGAGGTTATCGGATTCATCTGAAAATTTACTTCAGTTGGCCTAAAATTTCCTATCTTGTGAAAGAAAAAGTGTACGCTACTTTCTTAGATTAAATTCTCATAATGAACAACACTGGCCTCTGCTGGTAACCCAGGTCATAATGAACAGAGATCTACCTTCTAGATTGCTGATGGACCTACCACACACTTGGCATTGCTATTCATGTTGATGATAAGTGAACTGTAAGTCTATGAGGGCTCTAGCCATGGACTTAAATGGCTCTAAATTGTGCTCTATCACTTGCTACTTTGTCTAATCACGTGAAGGTAACTACCTGGAATTTTGTGCAAATTTTGATCATTTGTCCCCCAATAATTCTGCAAAGGAAAATAAAAAAAATTGTGTTTTGATTAATGTCAGAATTAGTTTCTTTCTCTGAATGAATGTACTTTGATAATTTATGCTAAAAACACCAAATTACAAGGTGATACATTTTTCCTTGTTGATTGAACAAGCTACTCAATTGCCAGAGTAAGGCAAGCTCCAACTATTGCATCAGTGGGTCTTAGCCTAAGCAGTGGAAACAGCCCAGTCTCTGGGGCACTTGGGCCATTACTGCCAAATGGTGATCAACATCCATCCAGACCTGTAGATATTCCTATCAAAAACCTAGAACATATTTAAAAGACAAAAATTTGAAGTCAACATAATCTCTACCAAGTTAAATATTTCCTTATGTTGTCAAAGGAGTTAAGAAATAAATATATGAGCACACACACATGCATGTATATACACACAGACTCTCACACACACATAAACTTAACTCTATATTTGTTCAAAGGGACTTGGGATATTGTATAATAAATAATACCATAGGATGAAATGTCAATACAGAAGGAAAAGGGAATAACTACTTGATAAGGAATTTTACTCTGGGGATTACAGTTCATTCACATAGTTGTAATGGAGAGTCTTATCAAAACCAGTAATGGAGAATGCAATCCACTATTGTCAAAAAACTCATATCACTGGTGTACAAGACTATGTAGAAATAAAATAACTTAGCCACTACTGACCATAAACATTTGAAATAGTGATCAAGCATGAGTTAGAGAATATTTTATTAAATACTGACATCGCATAGGGAGTAGTTTGTAATTTTTTCCCTTCTTTCCTCCCTTTTCTACCCCTCAGTGGGTTTAAATCATAATCTTACGCAGAAACCATTTTTACTACATTTTTGAGATTCATACATTCCCAACTCTACCTGAAAATACAGACACCACTTTAGGAAGAATAAATACATTTTGCATACAAGTTGCCTTTCTGAAATATTTTCTTTTTCAACCCCCAAATACCTTTCTTGTCAAGATAATGCAGCAGTGTTTGGAAAGCATTAGCACACCAACAGATGCTCAGAATCAAATGACTTAATAGGCATAAACTTTTTTTTTTAAATAATTGCAAAGCTTTGGTTTAGCCTTTTGCATACCTTGCATAGTTAATTACCTGGGTCTTTATGTTTACATGCAATGAGAGTATCTACAGCTATAAACTACATAATTTATAATTGATGTAAATGGGTGTTATTATGTCAATTAGGCAGCTGTGTCCTCCACCTCTTGGTAAACAGCTTTGAGTGATAAACTGAGTTTGTAGAAAGGTACCTTCTTTTCTTCATAACAGATAAAAATAAATTACCTAGGTAGACCAGGCTGTCCAATTGTTCTCTGGTGAGGTGGATGGAAACTCCAGACCCTTTCTTTTGACCTGTTGACTGCAGCAAATGGTCAATTTCGTCATGAAGCACTGCCATAGCTTCTGGGTGCCGTAGCAGATAATACATCGCCCAGAACATTGTTGGAATAGTGTTTGTCACAGAGGCCCAGAGAAAGCAAAAATGATGTGCTGGGAGAAAATAAGTGAAAAGGAAGATTAATAGCGTTTATTACACTGATTAGATTTGCAGTGTGCTAATTAAAAGATGTTAGGACACAGACCCAGCCAAGGATCAGTGCATGCTAATGAGGACCAATAGGCTTCTGAAGTCTAATTTTCTGCTTAATGAGAATAGTTTAAAATGTAATGTGTGTGTGTGCGGGGGTGGGGAAGTAGAGGATGAGATAAGAGGAGTAAAATGCAGCTTAGTTATATTCTTTCTCATTATCACCATTAAGTATCTTGTTTTACCACCTCAGCAAAAAAAAAAAAAAAAAAATCAATTATCACAGAGGATTGTTTCAGAGTAAAACATTTTATCATTAGCCAATTAGAAAGAGCATAAAATTTTTCAAGGTCACCATTTTGTCTTTTTTATTTCAAAGGTCTATTGTAAATTATTTCATTTTAGACAAGTAATCATTCAAAAGTTTCTTACCTCCTATTTCAAAGTCTTCATGATTATAGTATTTGTCCAATACTTTTTGCCTCATTTGAACAACTTCTGACCACCCTTGTATCTTAGTTAAGTTTTCTAGTATAAACTGTTTTGTAAGTTTCTTTTTCATAGACTTGACATTTCCTAGACATTCAATGGGTATATTCGATACAAAATATGGTAACTTATCATCATATTTTAAAATGTCATCTTTTAGCTCAGCGATAAATTTTTTCCAGTCGCCAGCAGTAAATTTTCCATATATGGTTGAAAATGTGATCTCCAGCATTAATGAACTGCAGAAAGAGTAAATATGTGATGTCTCCCAGTTTGTCATTTTTAATAGTTGTGGTTCAAAAACTTGTTTTACATTTTGCAGAGATTTTTCCAGGAGTGTGTCCATATATTTTCCTTGTAAATATTGATTGCAGAGATGAATTTCATTCTTCAGATCCTTATTGGTTGACACTTTTTTGATGGAAAACATTTTCATTAGCAACTTATTACTAAATTCTTGAAAGCTCAATTTTTTGTGATTTTTCATCACTAAGGAGAACTGTAAAGGGTCCAAGATAAATGTTATGTACTTTCCTAAAAGAAATAAATGAGAACATGAGGTCATGGTAGCAAAACAAAACAAAACAAAAAACAAATGCCTGAAGTTTGAAAGCATTTAAATCAAAATTAGAAAGACCTTAATATCTCACATCTATTAAGGTGCAAATTTTAATTAAAAAAACATTTCCTTCAAGTATCCACTACACATTTTCTCTTAAAGTAAAAGATAGAGGCAAAATTCAAGAAACTTGAAGTTAGATATTTTGAAACATTAATGACTTTAAAAACAGGGTTTATTCTTCAAATTTTAATTTTAACTAAATACCCCAATATTTATATTGGTATTTAATTCTTCTCACATTCCCTTAACTTAAACTCTTCTCCGGCCTCCCTGGTGGTGCAACCTCCCTGGTTAAGCACAGTACTATGAAGCTATCTATAGCCTCTGCAGCACAAGTTCGATCCCCAACTGGCCAGGGAGCTACCCACATGGTGCAGCAGACCTCTCCTGTCTTGCCCCCGCTGCTCCCCTCAGCAGTGTATTTTAGTCAATCAGCCTGATCTGTTCCCCACTCTGTCTTTGGTGACTCCTCTCACCCCCAGCACCTCTGGCCTGTACCCCAGTTCTTATATGTATAAATAAATAAATCTTTAAAAAAATGAACTCTTCTCATATCACCTCGCCCTTAAAAATGCAAACAAAAAACAAACTATTCAAATTGCTGAATTGTCATTCCATTATTGTTCATCTACACTTCAAATAGAGGTTTTTCATACTTGTCATCATCTTAATTTTGGCCAGATAAAATATTTCAACCGAGATGAAGATGCGGTATGAAATAGGTACTCAGAAATAAATGTTTTATACAACATTAACAACAATTCACAAATGCCAGCATTTTCATTTTTATAGATGAGAAAATCCTAGCTCAGGCAGATTTAGTAACACATTCAAGGTCACATAATGGTTCATAACTGAAACAGGACTCCAAACTAGAACTTATCCATTCATGCAATCCTCCATTTATTCATGCAGTCATTCAACATCTGTTGAAACACAGACAATTGGTTGGACTTCTTTACTCTTGAGATATAAAGATGTAAAGAAACTGTATTGTTATAAGCAGCAATAGAGCAGAAGTGTCAACACAATGTAAGGAAGCACAAAGTAGAACTTCTCTAGTCTGCATGGAGTTATCTGCAAGGACATTTGGTCCTTGAGGTAGTGACATTTGGTCTTTTCATATGTACCAGTGTTGTCCAAAATGAAGTGATTAAAAGGCTTAGAGCGCTGGCTGAAGATATAAATTCTTACTTGTTCTGCTTCAGGTGTGTTGGAGGTTTGACTTACGAGTCTATTTTTGACCTGGGCCTCCAAGTGATACTTAAAAGAAAGGACATTGAGGAAAAACATTCATACCATGGTCTTTTGCAAAATTGACAGGGACTTGGAGAGTTCCTATCTCCATCTCTTCCAGTCCCATTCCTACCAACATTTATCATTTAAGAAAACTGAAGTCAAGAGATATTAAAGACCAAGATCAAGCAGCCATATTTCTTTTTTTTTAAGATCTATTTATTTATGCATACAATAACTGGGGTACAGGCCGGAGGTGTGGGGGTAAGAGGATTCACTGAGACAGAATAGGAGCAGAACAGGCAGACTGACTGAAGTACACTGCTGAGGGGAGCAGCAGGAGAGTCAGGAGAGGTCTGCTGTGCCATGTGCGTTAGCTCCCTGGCCAGGGATCGAACTTGTGCTGTAGTGGCTGCGGATAGCTTCATAGTGCTGAGACTTAGCCCCTTGTACCACCAGGGAGGCCCCACACACGGTCATATTTTAATGGCAGAGCCTAGAAAAGAAGTCATTCCCTGTGCACTTATTTTTTTTTCCTTATACAGAGCTTATTTCTTCTCACTAGAACACTTTTTAAGATTCCTCCTAATTAGCCTTTTTATGCAGATAGTATTCAGTAATGGATTTACTAAATCCTTTCTGCTTTGTAGGAATAGCTACATTTGATTTTTTTTAAAGATTTATCTATTTATTCATTTATTTTTTATTTATCCATTTATTTCTTCATCCACACAAGCATTGGGTATAGACAGAAGCGCAGGAGGGCGAGAGAATTCACCAGAGCCAGAGCCGGGAGCAGAGCAGGCAGAAGGACCGAAGTACACTGCTGAGGGGAGCAGCGGGCGGCAGGAGAGGTCTGCGCGCCATGTGGGACCCTCCTCTGGTGGCCGGGGAGCAGCGGGGATGGAACCGGCGCCTCAGAGGCTTCAGGCAGCTTCCCAACCCAGCGTTCAACCGCTGCGCCTCCGGGGAGGCCCTCTACGTTTAATTTTTTACCTCTTCATTCCTTTGTGTAAGTACATATATGAGTTTGTAGCTTTCTTACATGAACAACTTCTCATTTATTATTTATGGTAATTCAAACAGTATCACAGAAATTACTTTCAATTTGGTACAAGACATGGGATAAAGTTTTGCACGTAATCTAGAATTAGATTTTTTTGTTATACAATTTTAAAACATAAATTTTTAATATACATGTGCTATAATTTTTTTCTAAAAGTAAACCAGATGACTTGAATTTTATTCACTCTATTTCCCTTGATTTATTTAATAAGGTGGGTCAATCTAGGAGGGAAGGAAAAGCTAGAAGTGACTGCTCATTTGGTTAGATCCCAAAACTTCATGTACAAGGTAAACTGAATTTTCTGTTTTTGCCCTGGGGAGAGCATAGAGGACTCAACCTGATTTGGACATATTTTATGACACCTGCTTTATCATAAAAACTTAATTAAATAAAATTGCCAGCATCTGCCTGACTAATAATTGAAAAAAAGTAAATTGTCTTATTCTGCAAAAGATAAAATTTGAGATAGATCTATGTATTTTCACAGGTGATTATATATTTCTCTTTTCACTAAATGAAAGAACTTGACTAAATATTTTTAGTGTTATTTTAAATTATTCAATTAAATTCAGATAATCTTTAAGAGGTTGTAAAACACAATTTTTAGAGAGAATTTTAAATTTTTTCTACCAGTTTTCTACATTCATCAAAATCTTAATGGAAAGACAAAGCTATATTAAGCCATGACAACAAGATCCACAGGTCCTTGGAGCTACTGAAATACAGACTGAGCGCATGTTAGAGATTTTGTCACAATTTTCACAAGTACATTATCTCTGTCTCTTTGTCTTGCTCTCTTACCTAGGAGGTAAAGTGATGGGAAGATAGTTGAAGTTCAAATACAAGAAACCTCAAATACAAGAAATAAAAGCTGAATTTGGGAAATTAGTTCTGTCTGGCAATCAAGTATTAATAAATTGTTTTTGATAAAAATAAGCAGTTGTGTACAAGATTCTTATTAAAAAATTCCTATTGATTAGTTTAAAGCAATTTGTAGAGGAAACTGTCACTCTTTTCAAGACTCATTTGAATCCAGGGTCTGTATTTCATCTTCTTATGCTTATTTTAATTTTCCGCAATATCAAGATGCTGTGTTTTATCTACTATCTTTCTGATTAAGAAGTAGATTGCTTTAAAAGTAGACTTTTTGATTTTTCTGGATTTTACTTTTCAAGTGAGTTTGGAAGTACTAATAACCCTGGAGATGTTAGCTGGCTCTCCAACTTTTAATCTTCAGTATAAACAATTTAAGCTAAGTTTTCCAAAATTAATATTAATTTAAACCATCTGTCCACCATCTGCTAATGTGAGATGCAAAACCAGAGTTTCTTTGTAATCTTTAATCAGACAGTTAGGAAAACACATATACATTCATAAAACGAATTTAAATTTCTTAACAAAGGAAATATGAAAAGTTATTCTGGAGATCATGTATTCTTGGAGCAAAATTAACTTTTGTCCCAGTGTGATTTTATGTAAATGAATATCAAGTGTCACAAAGATCACAAGATAGAAACAATTCTTTGCCATATTTTCAAAAAAGAAAAGAATGCTGTCAGCACTTGATATGAAATATTGATTTAAAGAATATCAGAGTTTGTATTTGCCTAAGGTATAAATGTCAAAATGGGGCTCACTAATGCAAAAATATTATACAAAATTATCATTTGAGCAGTCAATTTGAAATGGGGTTATAAACTTTTTAATGTCCCCCTTGCTAATAATTTCATTCCTTTCCCTTCTTAAGAGATTCACTCTAGCATTCTTGAATAATCCGCACATGATCCTTTACTAGCTTAACAGCCTTTATACTTTCTCTGCAATTACTTCTTTAAGAAAGTGTAGATATGTGCAAAGTATGTCAGTAAATGTTAAAAAAAAAAGGCCATTTACTCTGCTATCTTCTATATTAAAATTTTGACAACAGGATCATTAAAAACTGAATTTTGATGCTTTCATTTCAGATATTTGCTGCTACAATAAAACATCCACAGGAATTCAAGAACCACCATTTGAGTCATTGGAACAGAAATGCTCAGTTAACAAATGAAATAAATTTGAATTTTAAAGATCATCGCTGATAATTATAAGCTTTCAATTCTCATGTTAAGATGGATTTTCAATAGAATTTTTTTTTTAATTTCAAGCTGAAAATACTAGTTGGAAGAGTTCCATCTTATGAGGATGGCCATATCACACACTCCCCTTGTATTAGGGAAACTTGACTAGCTGTTGCCAATGATGTACAGTGGTGCTTCGCTGGAGTGACATCTAGGGGAAATGATTCCACTGCACCACCACACAAAACCAATTAGAGAACTATTTTCTGCGACAGGTCACGAATTTACATGGTTTCTCATGAAAAGATGTACCTTTTAATTCCTTTATTAAGATGACATCCATGTCCCTTGAGACTTTTTGGGGTGACAATCATTTGCTCATCATGCAAGAAGGTATGCTCAATGAAATTACATTATGGGACAGGGTAGAAGAGTATTCCTCATTTCACATTTTCCAAATGAATCATTTTGCACACAGATCAACAGAATCATATCTATTAACAGAATTTCTGGACAGGAATTTATTCAAATTCTAGTGACTGAAAAGGAAGTAGTAGTACACATTCAACTGTGTATGTCTACTTTTGAGTTCAAAAACATAACTGTGGCTAAATTATTTAGACATTAGAAATTCAAGCTTCCCAGTATCTAAGATTAAGACTTTAAGTGTCAGCAGAAGTTGTTTTTTAAATGAATAAAATTACTCATATCTGCCACAAGTTTCTGCTTAATCATCTTGTGTTATTTTTGCATAATATATTAAAAATGAAAACTGAAAATTTTAATAACTTATGGTATCTACTCATTAGAATACAAAGCTTAATTTTCTGAAGGAAAAGTGAATTTTTAAAAGTAAAGAATATAGTTCTTTATTATGAAGTCGAAAGTTCAGTGAGAATAAAAGTAGCAGCTATGACTTCTATTTGTATTACAGTAAATATTTCATCAGCTCTAAGGCATTGGGAGTTTCCTCATCAAATATTTATGAGCCAATCATTGTTGAGTTCTAGACTAAATATTGGCAATAGAGAGTTAAAGAATAATGAGGGGAAATAGATAAGCGAATCTGCAATGAATTCACAATCTGTTAAATGCTATGACAGAGCTGACATGGGAGTAATTGAAGTCTGAAAAAAAAAAAAAAAACAACCCAAAAACAACACAGAAGGGAGATGGCCAGCGAAGGGTTTTGGGAAGAAGTGGTATATCACCATGGACTCAAAAATACAAGTGTGACTCAGGTGAAGAACAGCATTGTGGCAGAAAGAATAACAAGAGTAACCACTGAGGCACCAAGGGCTTACTGTTTGAGGAGGAAATTTCAAACAAGTCGGTGCTTTAAATGGTAGTTAAGCACAAGACAAATAGTAGCAAGAGAAGAATCTGGAGAGAAAGGAGACCTGATCTCAGGAACCTTATGAGAACTATGTTGTATACTACAGTTCTTCGAGTTCTAAGATGTATGGAATTTTTCCATTTCAATTTTCTGAAATCAGAGTGCATACAATTATTGTTAGGAGAGGTTCACCAGCTTCCAGACAAAGGAGTGTGCTGTGATGAACTGAATACTGCCTGTTCATGTGAGAACTCAACCGTGCTGACAATTTCATCTAGTTGGATTTTTTTTTCTCCCAATTACATTAAAATGGTAGCACTGAAATGAAGTCATTATATGTACAAAAGGTTGTTTCTGAAACCTGGCAAAGTAATTACAGTAAGAAGGCATTACTGATCACAAAAATCTGCAAAGAGCTGATGAGACTCAACAACAACAAAGAAAATAATCCTGTCAAAAAATGGGCAGAAGAGCTAAAAAGAAACTTCTCTGAAGAGGAAATGCAAATGGCCAACAGGCATATGAAAAAATGTTCAACATCACTTGTCATCAGGGAAATGCAAATCAAAACTACCATGAGATACCATCTTACACCAGTGAGAATGGCACATATTAAAAAAAACTAGCAACAACAAATGTTGGCGAGGTTGTGGAGAAAAAGGAACTCTCCTGCACTTTTGGTGGGAGTGCAAACTGGTCCAACCACTATGGAGAGCTGTGTGGAGATTTCTTGACCTACTAAAGATGGAGCTTCCATATGATCCAGCAATTCCACTCCCGGTATTTACCCAAAGGACACAGAAACAGCAATTCCAAAGAGCACCCGCACCCCTATGTTTATAGCAGCGCTGTTTACAATAGCTAAGCTTTGGAAACAACCCAAATGCCCAAAAATAGATGACTGGATCAAGAAGATGCGGTACATATACACCATGGAATATTACTCAGCATTCAAAAAAGATAAACACATGCAATTTGCAGCAACATGGATAGTGCTGGAAGGGACCATGCTCAGCGAAATAAGCCAGAAAGAAAAAGAAAAATACCAGATAGTTTCACTCATAGCAGGAATCAAGAAAACTTAAATAAGGGACCAGGAAAAAGAATAACTATAAGAAAGAAAAAAATCAAAATCAACAAACAACTACGAACCAGAGACACTCTATGGGGGGTGGGGAGGGGAGGGATTGGGGTCAAAATAAGGGGCTTGCAATTGTATGGAGAATATAAAAATAAAATTTATAAAAAAAGGCATTACTGACTCTTTAGGAATAGAATATAAAGTTCTAGGCTAGTTAGAGAAAGATAAAAGGAATTACACAAAAGAGGAGGCATGTGTAAAGACCACCTAGTAAGGAAATCTCAGTAGGTGAAAGAATCAGGAGGTGCAGTGTCAAGAGATTAAATAGCAACTTTAAGAAGGAATGAGATATAAGTCTTCTCAACCCAATAGCAAAGTCTAGGAGGATGGTGTGAGCCCATTTATGAGCTCAGCAAACCAGAAGACTTATGATAGTGAGGTCTCTAGGAAATAAGTAAGTAGAGGCAACACATGTTTACTCTCTTGAAATATCTGGATGCAAAAGAGAAAAAACAAAAAAATGTAATGAAAAGTAATGAGGGGCTTCCCTGGTGGCCTAGGGGTTAAATCTCAGCACTATTACACTATGGCCTGAGTTCGATTGTCACCCAGGGGATGGCAATGGCACAGCAGACTTCTCCTACCTCCCCTGCTGCTCCCCTCAGCAGTGTATTTCAGTGGATCTGCCTGTTCTGCTTCCCATTCTGTCTGTGGTGAATCCTCTCACCCCCTGTACCTCTAGTCTATACCCCAGTACTTCTATATTTTAAAAAAAAGAAAAAGAAAAGTAACTAGGAGGAGAAAATAAAAACATAATCTTGGTTATAAAACAAGGATAAGGACTCAAAAGAGACCAAAAAAAAAAAAAATGGATATGTGTATATGAAAAGAATAAATAATTAAACACGAGTCCAAAGAAAGCAAGAGTAAGTATAATCTGGGATAGCTAAATGGGTTGCCTTGATCATTCTTTGAAATTAGAAAAATTAAGGTAAGAATTGAATTTTCTTAGGAAGAAAAGTGAACTGTGTTACCAGTGAGAGATGGGGAACTGGAACTGGAACATGGTCCTTTCCTGCTCTCTCACTGGTGTACCCAACCAGAAATCCATGACAAAAGAGTGTGGATAATCTACTCTGTGGTGACTGGCCTTCTAGGACAGACAAAAAAGGGAATAACTAGCCCAGGTGATAAGCTGGTGTAGACGCTTCTGTGCAAAGACCATAATACATTTTTTGTATCTCTCTACATGTGCTCCTTTGCAGTGTGACTCTGCTGCTACACCCAGGAACAGGAGGAGTCTATATCTCTACCCTTGAACTTAAACTGGGCTGTGACTTGCTCTGGTTAATAGAAAGTAGTGGAAATGAGGTTTTGTAACTTGGGTAGGTAGGCCTCAAGAGATCTTGCAGGTTTTCCTCTTGCTCTGTTGGAATGCTAGCTGCCTATAAGGCAGTCTTCTTGAGATGAAAGACTATGAGGACAAGGACAGTGACACCATCTTGGACCATCATCCAGTGAAGCATTCAGATGATATAAGTCACAAAAGTGACCCAGACAAGACCAGTTGTTGCTTTAAGGCATAACATGTGGGGAAGGTTTGTTATTGAGCAACAGACATGGGCCTTACAGGAATGTGAGCAAGCCATGTTTTAGCTTCTCTTCTCAGCCTTATGATGTTGGGGTACATAGTAAACCTGCTATGTTGTGTTCTCTTGTTTCATAAACATTTTATTGATGCAAGAAGCATAACATTTCAAAATTAAAAATACATTCTAAATGAATTGTTACAAGGGTTCGAATGAAAGGGAAAAGGAATGAATATGTGGAGCACAAATGATTTTTAGGGCAGTACAATCACTATTATGACACAGCAGTGTTGGACACATGACAACATGCATTTGTCAAAACCCAAACTTGACATTATGCCTTTGTCAAACCTAATGCAAACCATAGCTTTTTAATAATGTATCAACATTGGTTCATCAGTTGTAATAAATGTACTACACTGATATAAGTATCTAATAATAGGAGAAACCATCATCAGGGAAAGAGAGGAAGATTAGGATCCTATTGTACTATCTGATCAAGTCCCTATAAGCTAATTTTCCGTAAATAAAGTTCATTAATACAATCTAGCTTTTTCTCTTTATTTATTTTCTTAACCATTTCTAAAACCAAGTCAAATCAAACCAAGGTGATAGCAGATGAGTGGGGTTCTCTAGGTATCCCTCCAAAGAGTTCCATAATTTGTGTTTTATTAAGATTTATTTATTTTTTAAAGATTTATTTATTTAAGCATACAAGAGGTGGGGTACAGGCCAGAGATGTGGGGGGTAAGAGGATTCACCAGAGACAGAGCAGGGAACAGAACAGGCAGACAGACTGAAATACACTTCTGAGGGAAACAGTGGGTGAGACATGAGAGGTCTGCCTCACCATGGGGGTTGCTCCCTAGCTGGCCAGGGAACAAACTTGTGCTGCAGAGGCTGCGGATTGCTTCATAGTGCGGTGCTTAACCCCTTGTGCCACCAGGGAGGCCCCAAGGTTTATTTATTTTTATGCATACAAAAACTGGGACGTAGGACAGAAGTGTGGGAGGTGAGAGTATTCACAGAGACAGAGTGGGCAGCAGAACAGGCAGAAGATGTACTGAAATACACTATTGAGGGGAGCAGTGGGCAAGACAGGAGAGATCTGCTGTGCCATGTGGGTTAGCTCCCTGGCCCAGGATCTAACTCCTGTTGCAGTGGCTGGCAAAAGCTTGATAATGCTGTGTCTTTAACCCCTGCACCACCAGGAAGGCCCCCTGTGATCTGTTTTTGAATGTGGATCACCATACTAAAAAACATAGTTTCTTCTGCATTACCTTTCTAAATAGAACAATAATGAACATTCCATATTTTGCATAGAAAAAATTATGACAACATTAAAGAACAAATGAGAAATGATGACATATGTAAGGTATTTATATAAGCACTACTTACCCTCAAGGAAAAGAGTAAACGTGTCACCATGTTGCATTTGAACAGACTTCAAGAAACCTATGGGATCTCTTTTTAAATCCAGGGAATTCCCAAGGTAAGGAAGCCAACCTTTTATCAATGGAGGCTCACCAGGTCTCCTAGAAGAAAAAGAAATCAAATCATTCTATTTTAACACATGAGAAATATTATTCAATCTAGAAATGGATTGGATGAATCGCACATCTTCTTTCAATTTTCTAATTCGCAACATTTTTGGCGAAATTGTGTCTCTTAAGGCCCAAATGGCTGCCTGAAATGACAGACACATTCAGAAAACAATTTGTGTATGAAGTCTCTTTCTGCACTCTGGGTGTTAGCTGTCAGATAGCCTAGTTGCCAAAGTCAATTTCTTTGTTATCAGATGTCAATTTGCCTGGAATTACATAAATAAAAGAGGGAAAATTAATAATCTCAAAAAATCCTTAATGCTATTGAGAACAATTCAAACCTAAACATTACTTCCTTAAGTATATTTTGATATATTCTTTGATGAAGATTTTTCTACAAATAACAAATAGGAATATTTGTTAAATTTTACAACACAACTTTATAGAAATATATGAAGCATGTTCAATGAAATGCTATGAATTAAAAAACAAGTTTTGTCTTTTTCGAATTATAATCCCAGCAAAACTGCACTTCAAAAATAACTTAAAAAATAAATATCAGACATTCTGGGGAAAAAAGGCAAAACAAAGAACTCTGAGGTGTGATAGATGAAATAGATGAAATAGGTTTCAATATTTTGTTTTCCATTTTTAGAAGATAATTTATCATTATGCTAATTTCTAAAATGCATGCTATTTAAGCATACATAGTTAGACATAAACAAATGTTTCATAGAAATTTGTATCTTGTTCTTTACTCTTTCCCTAGCTATTTTTTGAATGCAAACTTTAGCAATGGAGACTTGTTTCTCAAGAAATATGAAAATATATCAGGAAAATTCCATAACCATTAATTATATACCTAAAGATTAAACAAGAAGAGATTGCTCATGCAATTGTAGAGTAGGGTCCCTAGTTAGACACTGCCAGAACCCAAATGCTACCAAGACCCTTCAAGATTGGCAAGTGATCTAGCTCACAAAATTTCCTTTCAAAATATGAGCACTCTTTGTTGGCCTACCTTTACTCTATTTTGTTTAATATTGCTTGAACATTGCAATGTTATAAATATTTTGAAAGGTATTTTGTCATAGTCTAATTTAATGCAACTAATTTCATCTTCTATGCTCTGTCATTTGGTCAAAAGCTATATTCTTCATGGGTTTCTGCAGAGGGAAAGGATGGAGCATAGAAATTCAAGGAAAATACACTGCTTTCTCTCCACACATTTAATTTCCCCACCTTTTTAGAAGGGCTTATCGTGGAGAGAATTTATAGCTGATCCACTCCTAGGTATTTACCCAAAGGACACAGAAACAGCAATTCCAAAGAGCACCTGCACCCCTATGTTTATAGCAGCACTGTTTATAATAGCTAAGCTTTGGAAACAACCCAAATGCCCAAAAATAGATGACTGGATCAAGAAGATGTGGTACATATACACCATGGAATATTACTCAGCATTCAAAAAAGATAAACACATGCAATTTGCAGCAACATGGATGGCGCTGGAAGGGACCATGCTCAGCGAAATAAGCCAGAAAGAAAAAGAAAAATACCGGATGGTCTCACTCATAGCAGGAATCTAGAAAACTTAAATAAGGGACCAGGAAAATGAATAACTATAAGAAAGTCAAAATCAAAATCAACAAAAAACTATGAACCAGAAACACTCAATGGGGATTGGGGGGTGGGGAGGGGAGGGATTGGGGTCAAAATAGGGATTGCAATTGTATGGGGAATATAAAAATAAATTTATTTAAAAAATAAAAAAAATAAAATGGGTAAGACTTTTGTGAGGAAAAAAAAAGAAATTCAAGGAAATATTAACTTAATACTCAGAGTTAGGGAAACACATTAGGAAGCCATTATATTGTTACAAAGATGAGAGGGTCATCATTTCTTACAGCTGTGTTCATTTTGGCACCAATAAGCTTAAAACTATTAAACACCATGTCAAAACTATGCATATTTTCAGGAAAAAATATAGTGCTAGTTTAACTTATGGCCCATCAAAGACAGATAATAGAAATCTGTCTTCATCAGCATATTTGTTGAAATCATTTAGGAAAGAAAGACATCACCATAATGATCCAGAAAGGCTTGCTGACACATGGCATGGTGCAAGTACTGCTATTTGTCTCTCTCATGCTCTGTGACTTTGAAAATGAAATACCCACTGCTCACCGAGGGCATATGATACTTAATGTTTATTGAAGAAAATCAAGTTTCTAATCTTAGTAAGAACAGGTACTGAAGCAATGGTGGGTAATAAACAAAAGCAAATACAAAAATACTACATGATTCATACACTCTTTTACCCCCATTCACACAATATGAGTTTCCTCAAATATCCTCTTTACTCTTTAAGAGACTATATGGCAATACCTCAGACTTTATACAATTTAGAGCTTACAAGGTCTCCAATGTATTTAACCCAAGTTCTACACATGAACTATTGCAGCACTGCTTGCAATTTCTTCCAAAAGTCCTATGTTATATCTTGAAGTTTATGCAGTGTCAACTATAGCAAATAATGGAGAAGAATATAAATAAATAGTTAAAATTTAAAACACATTCTCCTTTGCTTAAAAAGAAGAGCATAACATTTAAAAGAGTGAATCAACACAGGACATGTGTTTTCTAACAATATCTCAAGTTTGCCTTTATGTTATACCTTTAGTTAAATAAGTAGCTAAAAGATTTGGTTAATGACCTATCACACAATGTTCATTTAGAAGTTTAAATGCCAGCACTCTCCCCATCAATTTATACTTTGTCAAAGTAATTTCTTTCTTCCCATTTTTCCTGTGATCATGCAAGACTACAAGTCTGGCTTATTGCAACAAACTCCTAAGTGGTGAGCAACAGTTATAAAAGCACAATAATTCATGAAAAATAAAATTATGAGTGAAAGGTTTTACAACAAATATTTGTATCAAGTTATTTTTTTTTTTTAATATTAAATTTTATTTTTATATTCCCCCATACAATTGCAAACGCCCCATTCTGACCCCAATCCTTCCCCTCCCGCCCCCCACCCCCCAAAAAGTGTCTCTGGTTCATAGTTTTTTGTTGATTTTGATTTTCACTTTCTTATCTTCATTTTCCTGGTCCCTTATTTAAGTTTTCTAGATTCCTGCTATGAGTGAGACCATCCGGTATTTTTCTTTTTCTTTTTGGCTTATTTCGCTGAGCATGGTCCCTTCCAGCGCCATCCATGTTGCTGCAAATTGCATGTGTTTATCTTTTTTGAATGCTGAGTAATATTCCATGGTATATATGTACCACATCTTCTTGATCCAGTCATCTATTTTTGGGCATTTGGGTTGTTTCCAAAGCTTAGCTATTGTAAACAGTGCTGCTATAAACATAGGAGTGCAGGTGCTCTTTGGAATTGATGTTTCTGTGTCCTTTGGGTAAATACCTAGGAGTGGAATTGCTGGATCATATGGAAGCTCTATGTTTAGTAGGTCCAGAAATCTCCACACAGCTCTCCATAGTGGTTGGACCAGTTTGCACTCCCACCAACAGTGCACAAGAGTTCCTTTTTCTCCACATCCTCGCCAACATTTGTTGTTGCTAGTTTTTTTAATATGTGCCATTCTCACTGGTGTGAGATGGTATCTCATGGTAGTTTTGATTTGCATTTCCCTGATTACAAGTGATGTTGAACATTTTTTCATATGTCTGTTGGCCATTTGCATTTCCTCTTCAGAGAAGTTTCTTTTTAGCTCTTCTGCCCATTTTTTGACTGGATTATTTTCTTTGTTGTTGCTGAGTCTCATCAGCTCTTTGCAGATTTTTGTGATCAGTCCTTTATCATTAGTGTTGGGTGCAAAAATGTTCTCCCAGTTGGTGGGGCTTCTCTTTGTTTTTGTTATTGTCTCTTTTGCTGTGCAGAAGCTCTTTAATTTGATGTAGTCCCAGCTGTTTATCTTTCTCTTCACTATCACTGCTTTGGGTGATGTGTCTGTAAAGATGTCTTTGATGTGCAAATCCCGTAGTGTTTCGCCTATATTTCCTTCTATGTATTTTATGGTTTCAGGTCTTATGTCTAGTTCTTTAATCCATTTTGAGTTGATTTTTGTGTATGGTGTGAGGTAGTGGTCAAGCTTCATTCTTTTGCATGTAGCGACCCAGTTTTCCCAGCACCATTTATTGAACAAACTTTCTTTGCTCCAATGCATAGTCTTTGCTCCTTTGTCAAAGATTAGTTGACCATAAATCTGTGGGTTTATTTCTGGATTTTCTATTCGATTCCATTGGTCTGTATGTCTGTTCTTGTTCCAATACCATGCAGTTTTGATGATTATGGCTTTGTAGTATAGTTTGAAGTCTGGGAGTGTGATGCCTCCATTTCCTTCTTTTTTTTTCAGTAGAGCTTTGGCTATTCGGGGTTTTTGGTGATTCCATATGAATTTCATCAATAATTGTTCTATTTCTTTGAAGAATGCCATTGAGATTTTGATTGGAATAGCATTGAATCTGTATATTGCTTTTGGTAGGATGGCCATTTTAATAATGTTTATTCTTCCAATCCATGAGCGGGGGATGTCTTTCCATTTCTTTGTGTCTTCTTCTATTTCTTTTAACAGTGTTTTATAGTTTTCTTTGTAAAGGTCCTTTACCTCTTTTGTTAGATTTATTCCCAAATATTTGATTTTTTTTGTTTCGATAATAAAAGGGGTGGTTTTTTTGATTTCTTCTTCTTCAGATTTATTGTTTGTGTATAGGAAGGCTACTGACTTTTGCGTGTTGATTTTGTATCCTGCCACTTTACTGAATTGATTGATGAGTTGAATTAGTTTTTCTGTGGAGATTTTGGGGTTCTCTATGTATATTATCATATCATCTGCAAATAGTGATAGTTTGACTTCTTCTTTTCCTATTTGGATTCCTTGGATGTCTTTCTCTTGTCTTATTGCTCTGGCTAGGACTTCCAGTATTATATTGAAAAGCAGTGGTGAGAGTGGACATCCTTGTCTTGTTCCAGATCTTAATGGAATTGCTTTCAGCTTTTCACCATTGAGAATGATACTGGCTGTTGGCTTGTCATAGATGGCCTTTATGATGTTGAGGTATGTTCCTTGTATCCCAAGAATTTCAAGGGCTTTTATCATGAATGGGTGTTGCACTTTGTCGAAAGCTTTCTCAGCATCTATTGATATTATCATATGGTTTTTTATATTTCTTTTTGTTGATGTGTTGGATAACGTTGATTGATTTTCGGATGTTAAACCATCCTTGTGCCCCTGGAATGAATCCAACTTGGTCGTGGTGAATTATCTTATGGATACATTGTTGGATTCTGATAGCTAAAATTTTATTGAGGATTTTTGCATCAGTGTTCATTAGGGAGATTGGCCTATAGTTTTCCTTTTTTGTGTTGTCCTTATTCGGTTTTGGTATTAGTGTAATATTGGCTTCATAGAACGTGTTTGGTATTGTCCCTTCCTTCTCAATTTTTTGGAAGAGTTTGTGAAGGATAGGCACTAATTCGTCTCTGAATGTTTGGTAGAATTCATTTGTAAATCCATCAGGTCCTGGGCTTTTGTTTTTGGGGAGGTTTTTAATTACCATTTCAATTTCGCTGCTTGTAATTGGTCTGTTTAGGTGTTCTATTTCTTCTTTATCTAGCTTTGGGTGATTGTAGAGTTGTAGGAATTTGTCCATCTCCTCTAGATTGTTGAACTTGTTTCCATATAACTGTTCATAGTAGTTACTGATTATTCTTTTGATTTCTGCTGTGTCCGTTGTGATTTCTCCTCTTTCATTGATGATTCTGTGTATTTGTGCTTTCTCCCTTTTTTCCTTTGTGAGCCTGGCTAGGGGTTTGTCTATTTTATTTATTTTTTCAAAGAACCAGCTCTTGGTTTCATTGATCTTTTGGATTGTTTTTTTAGTTTCAATTTCATTTATTTCTGCTTTGGTTTTTATTATTTCTTTTCTTCTACTGGTTCTGGGGTTTTTTTGTTGTTCTTTTTCTAGATCTTTGAGCTTCGAGATTAGGTTGTTTCTTTGAGTTCTTTCTTGTTTTTTGATGTGAGCTTCTATTGCTATATATTTTCCTCTTATTACTGCTTTTGCTGCATCCCATACATTTAGGATATTGGTGTCCTCCTTGTCATTCAATTCAAAGAATTTTTTAATTTCTTCTTTGATCTCCTCGTTAGTCCAGTGGTCTTCCAGTAGTGTGGCTTTTAATCTCCATGAGGTAGGATAGTTCCTTGCCTTCTTTTTATGATTTATTTCTAGTTTGATGCCTTCGTGGTCAGAAAAGATGGTTGGTATGATTTCAATCTTGGTGTATCTGTTGATGTTTGTCTTGTGCCCCAGTATGTGATCGATCCTGGAGAATGATCCGTGTGCGCTTGAGAAAAATGTCTACTCCGTTTTTTTTGGGTTTAGTGTTCTATAGATGTCTGTTAAGCCCAAATGCTCTAGGTCCTTATTTAGAGCTTTAGTTTCTTTACTTATTTTTTGTCTTGTTGATCTATCCATTGTTGATAGTGGTGTGTTGAAGTCTCCCACTACATATGTGTTTTCTCTGATGTCTGTTTTCAGAGAGGACAACAGTTGTCTGATATATTTTGGTGCTCTTTCGTTTGGTGAGTATATGTTAATGAGTGTTATTTCTTCTTGAAGTATTGTCCCCTTAATCATAATGTAGTGACCATTGGGGTCTCTTTTTATTTTTTTGAGTTTGAAGTCTGTTTTATCTGATATAAGTATAGCTGTTCCTGCTTTCTTTTTTGGCCCATTTGCTTGTAGGATTGTTTTCCATCCTTTGACTTTGAGCCTATTTTTATCTTTTGTAGCTAAATGTGTTTCCTGGAGACAGCAAAAGGTTGGGTTTTGTTTCTTAATCCAGGCTGCAACTCTGTGTCTTTTTATTGAAGAGTTTAGTCCATTTACATTTAGAGTTAATATTGATATGTTAGCATCTGTATTTGCCATTATGTTTGTCTTTCCTTTGATTTTATTTATTTATTCTTTTAATAACTTTTTTTTTTTTTTTTTGGTCTTCTTTCGTTGTTATTCGTCCCTCTGAGGTTCTGGCTTTAGGATTCCTTGTAGTATTTTTTGGAGTGGGGGTTTAGTCGCAATGAAATTCCGGAGTTTCTCTTTGTCTGGGAAGGTCCATATTCTTTCTTCATGGAGGAAAGAGAGCTTTGCGCGATAGAGTATTCTTGGTTGGCATTTGTTTTCTTGGAGTCTGTTGACTATGTCCCTCCACTCTCTCCTTGCCCGTAGTGTTTCTTCAGAGAAGTCTGATGTCAGCCTGATTGGTTTTCCTTTGAATGTTATCTGTTTCTTCCCTCTTGTCAGCTTCATTATTTTTTCCTTGTCCTGGATTCTTGGGAGCTTTACTATTATGTGTCTTGCTGTGTTTTTCCTTTCGTCATGGAAGTTTGGTGTTCTTCTTGCTTCTTGTATATCAATTTTCAGCTCCTTCTTCTCATTTGGGAAGTTCTCTTCAATTATATCCATGAATATTTTCTCTGTTCCTACATCTCTCTCCTCTCCTTCTGGAATTCCTATAACTCTTATATTTCCTTTCCTCATGGAGTCAGATAGTTCCCGAAGTCTTTCTTCATTCTTTTTCCTTCGTACTTCTCTTTCCTTTTCTGTTTTGGTTCTTTTTATTTCTGTGTCTTCAAGATTACTTATTCGTTCTTCCATTTCATCTATTCTGCTTTCATTGCTTTTCCCAGAGTTCTTTAGTTCCTCCATTAATTCTTTGATCTCCTGCATTTCTCTTACTTCCCTCTTTAGGGACTCAATTTCCTTCTTCTGATCTATCACTTTTTTAATCATGGCAATTTTAAATTCTCTTTCTGGAAGGTTCAGAAGTTCTTCCAAGTTGCTGTCGTTGCAATGTGGGGAGTGGTTTTCTTTTTGTGGTGTGCTTCTTTCCTGAGGAGTTTTTAGGTTGCGTGTGGTTCTTCTACTCCCTACTGTCTGTTTTCTAATTTGTCGTATGCGTTGGGACACTGTGTTGCTCGGACTGACTGACATCTTGGGTGAACTTCTCCGCTCCCCTCTGGCTCTTCCAGGAGCCATCTCTGTCTTCTGGGGGAGCTTTCTGCTGGTTTTAGGCAGTTTTTACTGAAGAAATGTCCCTGTTCTCAAATGGCGAAGCGGGATGCAGTCCCTGCGCCTCCGGTTTCAGGCACACTCTTCTGTGCACCCGGTCTTCCCCGGACGTGGGTGCCTGCTCCCTCTGTGGGCTCAGACTGCTGGTCGGAAGGGGCCTGGCGTGGAATAACTTCCGGCTGGCCACTGGGTCCTCCAGAAACCTTCTGCCCTTTTCAAGCAGTCTTAAGAAATGTCCTGTTTTGGGCCTCCCCGGTGGCGCAGCGGTTGAGCGCTGGGTTGCGAAGCTGCCCACAGCCTCCGTGGTGCCGGTTCGATCCCCGCTGCTCCCCGGCCCGGAAGAGGATCCCACATGGTGCGCAGACCTCTCCTGCCACCGCTGCTCCCCTCAGCAGTGTGCTTCGGTCCTTCTGCCTGCTCTGCTCCCCGCTCTGGCTCTGGTGAATTCTCTCACCCTCCCGCGCTTCTGACTGTACCCAGTGCATGTATAAACAAAAACAAACAAATATAATAAATAAATAAAAACATGCCTCTATAAATCTTTAAAAAAAAAAAAAAAAAAAAAAAAAAAGAAATGTCCTGTTTTATAGGGTGTTAGTGACTTTTTTTTCCTGGTCGCTAGGTGGCGCCAGAGATCTCTCCTATTGTCCTTGGGGGGCTGTTTTTCGCCTCCCCCCACCCCGTGGGACAGAGAACAGAGCGGGAATGGTAGGGTACACCTCAACAGCTTTGGGGTGCTGTGTCTGCCTTGTGCCCCACCGTCGTGGAGAACCCACGCCCCGAATTTTCGTGCCCCGGGTCTCAGTTCAAAGCCCTCAGTTCCAGGACGCGGGCTGTAGCCCAATTCAGTGGCGCGGGAATGGTGCCTTTTGCACTGCTCCCGTGCCTGGGCGCCTGGTTCCTGCTCACTCAGGGAGGGACCTTCACCTCAGTGAGGACCTCCGTGCGTCTCCCCGCAAGCCTAGGTCGCAGGCGCGGGGATCTGGGCAGCCATGATCCAGGTCTGCACTTGCTTTTCAAGCGCACCGAGCGCGCCGCGTTTCCGCGCCAGCTTACCGGCAGCCCGGGCTGTGTGCGCATCTCCCGGGGTCTTTGTTCTTCTCTAATGGCGCCCGGAGCCGTTCGCTCACCGCTGCGGCGGATCTTGCAGGGTTCGCCTCAGCTCCCGTTCACGGGTGTGTTGGCTGCAATAGTTCCTTTCCACTCACAGTCCCGCTTGCTGCGTCCTTTGTTCTTGTGGGCCGTTTTGGTTTGTTGTTTCCTCCTCTCTGCCGGTCGGAGAGTGCCGCCTCTGTGGGCGGGGGAAGGGAGCAGGGTTCTGCGCTTCCCTCCCCTCTAGTCCTCTTTTATGGCCACTTTCTTCTTCGGGCAGTTCGCTGGCATCACCCGTTTATCTTCGGTGTCCCACTTCTCACTGGGACCTGCCGCTTTTCCTCCCTATTAACTTTTTTTAATGGGAGATCTTACTCGCAGCTTCTCCTCGCCGCCATGTTCTGTATCAAGTTATTAATATCTGAAACAGAGTCTTAAATTTTTTTCTAAATAATAAATTTTTTGTTTGATTAAAATTCCAGAAACTACACAGCTAATTTGCTACAAGTATATTGATAGTGTCTAATAGTGAAACTGAACTTAAGAACAAATATTGTCGTTGAGCAAGGAACTTTAGAAATTGCTGTTTCACTTTTTATTTACTTAATTTGGGAGTCACATAATTGGAAAATGTTGTTTTCCTAATAGTGTGTCTTAGAACTATATTCTTCAGTCCTTTCCTTCATTATTCTTTGTCTTTAATCCACAATGTCTTTGTCTTTACTCCTAAAAATATTCCCCAAACTCTTGATAATTGAGAATCAACATATTCTTTCTTCTGGGGAGAGGAAAACTTACTGTAGGGCTATGTGGTGGAAGATCCCTAAAGAGAAGGAGTGAATGAAGAACATGGCTGACTCTTGGCATAAAAGCAGACATGGTGCTATCTCAGAGAGTGTTAAGGATGCACAGAACCACATGCATTGCTCTACTTGAAAACTGGGGGGAAGTGACAACGAACCCGGAGCCCTTCAGTAACAGATGAAATGGTGGAGTACCATATGTATAGTGCTAGCCAGGAGGTAACCCCATAAAGCCAAAGACACTAATAGGAAGATCTGTAAACAGTACCCACCAGGTCAATAGAAAGGAAGAAAAAGATATAATCATCAATTTCTTTTAATATTTATAAAAAAGAGACAACAACAGGAAATAAAAGGAGTCCAAGTCCGAAAAGAGGAAGTGAAACTATCATTATTCACAAATGATATTTTATATCAAAAACTCTAAAGACTCTACCAAAAAGCTATTAAAAAATTAGTGAATACAGCAAAGTGGCAAGTTATAAAATCAATATATAAAAAACCATTGCATTTTTATATATAAACAACAAACAAGAGGAAAAAGAAATTAAGAAAATAATTCCATAAATAATAGTTTTAAAAAGAATCAAATACATAGAAATTTGCCTAGCTGAATTGATTAAAGGGCCTATACACTGAAAACTACAAATATTATTAAAAGAGTTAGATAGTGACCAAAGAAGATGGAAAGATATTCCTTATTCACGGGAAGAGAAAATTGAATATAATCAAAAGACTGTTCTATCGAAAACAATATATAAATTTAATGCAATCCTCATCAAAACACTAACCATATTCTTTAAAAATTAAACAAAAAAATTCTGAAATTTGTATGGTGCCATAAAAGGGTTCACATAAGAAGATTAATACTGAGAGAAAAGGAAAATAGAGTCATCACATTACCTGACCTTAAACAACATTATAAAGCAATAATAACTAAAACAATATGGTAATGACATAAAAATAGACATACAGATCAATGGAACAGAATCAAAGCCCACAAGTAAATCCACATACATAGCAATACTTAATGTATGGGAAAGTAGCCATGACTATACAATAGGGATAGGGAATCTCCTTAACAATCTATGTTGGGAAAACTGGAAGGTCACACATAAACATAATGAAGATGGAGCACTCTATAACTTCATACATGAAAATAAATTCCAAATGGATTGAAGATTTAGATATAAGACCTGCAACAATAAAATATATAGAAGAAAACATTGGCAATATATTCCATGATAACAATAATAAGTATTTTAGAGATTCAATCCAATGGCGAGGAAAACAAAAGCAAAAATAAACAGACTACTTCAAATTAAAAAAGATTTTACACATTAAAAGAAAATATAAGTAGATTTAAAAGATATTTTACTGAATGGGAGAAAATATTCACACATTACACAACAGACAAGGGGTTAGTATCCAAGACACATAAAAAATTTGTAGAATTTAGAAATAGGAAAGCAAATAACCTAATTAATAAATAGGAAACGGATTTGAATAGACAATTCACCATAGAGGATATATAGAAGGCCAATAGATACATGGAAAAATGTTCATTATGGCTTTCAATGAAGGAGATGCATGTGAAAATCACAATGAGATATCATTGTGATTTTGAGTAGCTATTTATAAAATATTGAGATTGAGTAGCTATTTATAAAATATTTTAAATGCTTAATTTTAATTTTTTAAATTCAGGTAATATTCAGATAGGATACCCCCAAAAGGTATCATCACCAGAGTGCACCTGCCTCCAAATTACCCATAGTACACCACCATGGTCCATTGTGCTTCCTTCCCTCTTTGTTTTTCCCCCTTCCCAACACAAGAATGGTACATATTAAAAAGACTCCATTAAAAAATGGTGTATAGGGCCTCCCCGGTGGCGCAGCGGTTGAGCGCTGGGTTGCGAAGCTGCCCGCGGCCTCTGCGGCACCGGTTCGATCCCCAGCTGCTCCCCGGCCACCAGAGGAGGGTCCCACATGGTGCGCAGACCTCTCCTGCCGCCCGCTGCTCCCCTCAGCAGTGTACTTCTGTCCTTCTGCCTGCTCTGCTCCCTGCTCTGGCTCTGGTGAATTCTCTCACCCTCCTGCGCTTCTGACTGTACCCAGTGCTTGTACAAACAAATAAATTAATAAATAAATAAATCATGCCTCTATTAAAAAAAAATGGTGTATATTAAAAACAAGTACTGGAGAAGATTTGGAGAAAGAGAAACCCCATTACACTGCTGGTGGGAATGTAAACTGGTACTGCCATTTTGGAAAGTGATTTGGATTTATCCTAAAAACTGAAAATGGAAATATTGTGTCACCCAGCACCCCATTCCTGAACATCTATTCAAAGAACATGAAATTATCAATCCAAAAATCTACATCAGCTACAATATTTATTGCAGCACTATTTACAATAGTTAAGACAAGGAAGCAACCTGAGTGACCATCAATAAAAGCCCGGGTCAGGAAGATGTGGAATAGATATACTGTGGAATACTATTCAGTCATGAAGGAAAGATTAATTGTTGCTACATGGAAGGAGTTCAAGGGAATTATGTGTTGTAAAACAAGTCAGAATGGCAAAGACAAATATTGGACATTTACACAGTAGATGATTTGAAAAAGTAAGATAAAAACAAGTGGACATTAATAAACAAAGCAAGGTTTCAGGGGTAGGAAGAGGAGAGAGAAAAAAGAGCAAGGGGCTATAAGGGATAGTGATGGGGAAAAATATTCATATAAAGGAAACTAAGTTTTCATTTAGAAGTGAATAAATTACTTTTCACTGGAAATACTTGGTGTTTTCTCTATCAGTAGAAATAGGGGCTCATGAGAAATTTTAGTTTAGATGTAAAGAAATAAAGTTACATTTCTGCACATCTGGTTTATGCTGGGAAATTTTAAATCCAGTATATTCAGTATGTAAATGCTCAGTTTTTTCATCTTCCTATTAGAATTATATCCACCTTATATGTTTACTGGACAGGTTAGAGTATTTGAAAGTAGCTGGCAAACAGAGAAGGATGAGTTTTCCTTGATATTAATATATTTAAGCAGTTGCACATAAGCGGTTTTACTCACCTTATTTCTGCCTGACCTGATTCATTATAAATCCTCTCTGCTTATCTACACCTTTCATGGAGGTATAGGTAGGTATAGATTCTTCAGACTTGAGGAAAGGACTTTTCTATCCTTTTAATCATTTGGTAAATGTAATTGTTACATGCTCAGATATACAAAGATTTGATAACTCCAGGTGGCGAGGCAAAAATACTATGTAAAGAGTTGTCTTTCTCAGAGAAAGAGCTATTTAAGTAAAATAGTTTCATTGGGTGTGATTGGTTGTTATGAGATAGTTCTCTGGGCATGACCTGGTCTAAAAACTCATGAAATTCTTTAGTGCAAGATATTGTACAAACAGAAATTTGGGGGACTAGTTATTAAGGAGCAAGAGAAATGAAGACAAGACATGGAAGATAAGGAACAAAACTTTAGTCAAGCCAAAAAGGAAAATGACAGGGCTAGTGCGAGGAAGGAACTCTCAGGAATTAGCATGACCGGTCTTCAACTCTAAGATGTTGTTTGTTAGACTGGAGTCACATGGTTTTCCTCATTTCAAAATGTTCAGTATTGTTATACATACCATACAAGTTTATGTCAGTCATAGCTGAAAATATGGAGTACATAGGACAGTGTTGAGATGAGGGATTTTAGGAAGAAAAGGATCAAGGTTTGAAAGAACAGCATTATTCACTTTTTAGAGAAATGTGTTCACAATATACCTTTAAGTGAATGAAGCAGTTCAGTTACCACAGACACAACCATATATTATTTCCTAAAATATTATGGTCATGTAAATGACCATGGGATACTTTGAGATGTTAAAGGTCATTATAGCTGGGTGCTGAGAATATAGGGGCTTGGTTATTGGTATCTTCTAATTTACACAAAATGAATGTATTGTTTTTGAATAGTGCTTGTCATTTATTTTGTAGATTGCCCCTCACTTTGGGTTGTCTGATGTTTCTCAGGATTAGAATGAAGTGGTAACATTTTTTGAAAGAGTCCCACGAAAATGGTGTGCCCTTCTCAGTCCATTGTTGTTTTTGTAATTTAAGAAAAGTGATATTTTAATGTTAAAATGAAAGCCATGTATAGAAGGCACTGTCTTCTAAAAAGTAGTGGATGGCAAAAAATATACTCTATAAATGAATCAAAGGCTGATTCTAAATCTGAGTGCAACATTTCTAAACAGATGAGTAGAGAAACAGTCTGAGATTCACCATAAAGACACCATTAAATAAATCCACCCCACCCATACTCAGAAATAGAGAACAGACAATGGGGGTTGAGGGGGGACTGTAATTATACAAAGTATGGACACAGGCTGCCACAAGTGATACCCCTCTACTTCATTAGGGTCCTGGAGACAGTAATACTGCAGGCAGAGTTGGTTTCTGACAACCATAGAGGGAGGGGTGCCCTTTGCAACTGGGGGAGCAGCTGCCGCTCCGTGGACACATCAATAGGTCCCTGATCATCTCTGTAAGGCTTAGCAGAAGAAGCCTTGTGTCACAGAGCAGAAAGTGTCCACTTCCCACTATACTCCAGAGCAGCTCATATTCAGATAGGGAAGAGGTTAATTTTTCCCCTTGTTTATGGTATATCATCCATTCTTTAGGACTCTCGATTCATATGCTGAACATAAATGATCTGCTTAATATTTGTTTTACTATGACAGTCAGTGTAATCTCTTTGCCAGGATGAACATTAAGCCAACTCTGTCTAGAAAAATTAGACAATTCATTAACATAAGTAATCTCTATTGTACCCTGTGCTTATCCTTCCTTCTTTTTTCCCCCAGTTGTCCTATAATCTTGCAAATCCATTGGTGCTATGAGATTGGCATCTGGTGTTCACACAACCTCTGCCTCACAAAGAATAAGTGAAAAATCCCTTGATAAAAAATACACTTTTCAGTATAGCACAGATTGAATTCTTTGCTCTTTGTAACTTCTGTAACTCTAGAAAGTTCTGCTAACTTTGTGAGTCATAAATAAGGCCTTTACTCTTTAAATGTTTTGGTTTTATCAGGATGACAATTGACTTAAAACTTAATTTCCAGGTACCAAAAATATTCACTATTCAAGCACTTTTGATCAAAGCATTAAATGCAATGGCAATGTAAAAACAAGCATTGCTGTATGGTCACAAATTTCCTCTGTTACTGGCATTGAATCAGAGCAAAACCAGTAAGAACATGACTAAATATATCTTCACACCCAGGAGCATAAATCTTCAAGCCATATCCCAGTTGAATCTTCAGCTGTCAGTTCATCTATGCAGTTGTGTTATCCAAACAAAGCTTTGTTCATAGAATTTTGCCTTGTAAACTCAATTCCATTAGCGGATATATACTAATGCCTTGATCAAGTGAGTGATTTGTAAATGCTTTGGATAAGAAGCCCAACCACATCACATAGGATTTCGATTTCACTCAGGGAAGTTTATGACTGAGCTTTTTTTTTTTTTTTTTTAAGCTGGGAGGGATGCCCAGGTTGGCAGAAATGAAATAATGCCAAAGAATGTTTAAATTTTTTTCACTTAAAATTTAATTGATTCTCAAGCAGGCCCCACAAACAATCACCATATTATCTGAAGTATGTTTCTTTATGAACTGGAGCCAGGATTAGTAGGAGCCCTCATCAATTCTAATGCATATTGCTACAATACCCTCCTGATTAGTCTTGCCACACTGCATGGCTCAGATACCAACTATCACTGGCTTGATGGCTTTGGCCAACTTATTTAACCAATCTGTGCCCTGGGATACTCATCTGTAAAATAGATATACTACCCTACTTTTTTCACATGAGAATTAATTATGTTGATGCATGAAAAGAACTGAAAGAATGACTTACACATAATAAGCACTCAAAATGTTAGCTGATACTATTATTATTATCTCATTATCAGAGTTACCTGTGATAAACTAAAGTCTCATCATGGCTGCGCTGTTTCCTTTTTAAGTATTCAAAAAAAGTACCAATCTTTAATATATTTTTTCATTTGCTTGCAATGTTTCCTTTAATTGCCTGATTTAGATTCTAGTTTAGGGTTGCCATATATGATTTAATTGCCAAGGGACGGGGCACCAAAATCACCTTCCTATTTCAAAAAAACTATAACTTTTCAGGCTTTATATTCACTGGGTGAACATATTCAAAAGAACAAAAGTGGTTCAGAAAAGCACTGGATGTTAGGGGAAAGCCTAGTAGAGAATGTTTAAACTGCCTACAGAATTCTGAAAGAGGGAAATCGATTCATAATTGAAAGTTATTTCAACTCCCTAATTAAAATAGAAAACGATGCAACTGAATTTGTAATTTCTGAGATGATCAGTTGCTAATTTATTTTACAGATGGGATTTGATTGGACTCCATGGAAGAGATATCAATTCCATTAACTCATCATATCTTACATTTGATTAAATCATTTGATTTTGAAATGTTTAATCAAAAATCAGAGCCTGCAGATTTGTGGAAACTAAATTATAACAGAGAACTAGCCTAGAAAGTCTTAGTAATGACAAATGAGGGATCAATGCCAACAAAATATAAATGCATAGTCAAGTTATCAAATGACATTTTATCAACCCACGCCAATGAAGAAACTAAGTTCCAAAATCTGAGTGCCCACACTAAAATAAGCAAGCACAGCTTATCAGAGCCACAGGAAAGGCAATTCAAGGGTTCTTTGGTTTGCCGAGGTGGGAAGTTAATGAAAAGCCTGAGAAACATATGTGACATCTGCTTCATAATGCAATAATTCATAACCATATTTTAATATTGGGCAAACTATTAACATAGTAAAAGTGAATAGTATCTCTACATTAGAAACACAGCACATGGCACTGAGAAAGGCAATGTTTTGATCTTGTCATGAGTTTGAGGGTTTTTTGAAAGGGAAAATACCATTCTTTTCCAAGGATTAGGTCTCAATTTTGGCTGGTGATTTCAACTCACTGCAAAAAGAGTGTATGACAATTTCAGGCAATCCATCATCACTAATATTAGATCATAGATCACAGAAGATAGGATATCATACTTATATACAGAAATTACTAAGGTTTGAAAATTCTTAAGTTCTACTAAAAATAACACTTTACATGTGCTAAGCGTGATTCTTGCAGCGTCCTTTACTCATGTCTCTTATGTGTCCCCTCACTTTTTCTTGAAATTAATTTTCAGTGTTGATGCCATAATCATTTCACTAGTGTTCAATTGCTTTGTTTTTGTGTTTACCTTGTTTTCTATGCACTATCACTAATTCATATCAATCTCTTTAAAATCTCTCTCAATATGGTCAGACATATGGTCTTGTAATTTTCATGTAGCTCTTCTAGTTTCTATCACATTTTCTTTTGGTCCATTTAAAAAGAGACTTTCTTGACTTTATCCTTGACTTTTATACTTTTCACAGATTATTTTTACTCTTAGATTTCTATTTTCTAAAAGTTCTTTTGTACGCTGATTAGACCTGTCATAAATTGCATTCCATTCTGGTTTTATAAATGTAATTTCTTGTCTTATTCCTCTAAAACTATTAAACATAGTTCCTTGCTTTTGTTTTTTCTTTACCCAGTCCCTGAATTGGCTTTCCCCCGTTTCCTTTATCTTGCTCTTTCTGTAATATTGCTCGCCCCCTACCCCCCAATATTTTCTCAATCCTAGCTTTCTTTCACATTTGAAACAAGGCTATGTGTGTGATAGTGGGACTGGTGGAGCTTCACCATATTGCAACTGGAAGGGGACCTAATCATTTTAATGAGCTACCTATTTTTGCTAGTTAAATGGGTGGGGCTGTATCTTCTTGTGGCTTAATTTTCCTCTGGAGGTTTTGGAATTAGAACAGCACAGACAAATACATGTAAATATATTTCCTATAAAGAGTTAACATTAACCGATTTTGAATTTGAATTTTTTGGAAATTATTTCCAAAGTCATTCAGAGTAATGTTTGTAGATGAAAAATTGAGTTAATTTCTATCTACAGAGGTAAACATATAATAGATGATATTAGATGGAATATTGGCATCAAGGAAGTCAGAAAAGAGGGAAAGATGATAGTTCTATAGTTATTCGAGTTGTTAACTGAAATTCTAGGGTAAAGTAAGGGATTTTGGAATTTCACTGTGATGTTCCCCCAAATTACTCTAACACTCTTGTAGGTGATACTAACTTGTTTCAGGGACTGAGAAGCTTAAGGCGAACAGGCACAGAGAACTGAGGTACAGCTATATAATTCTCTTTCATTTGGGGGCATGGTGTGTGTACATATTTATCTGTATTTTAACCTGAGATTTAGACAAAGTAATAACAACGTCAGTAATACATTCCACAGAGAGAATGCAGATTCTGTCCTCTCAGAATGCAGATATCTCAACTCCATATAGAAGAGAAAGTGTTAAAAAGCAAGGACTCTGGTAGCTCCCTTCTAAGTTCTTCAGATATGCCTGTCTCAGAAATACCTGGCTTTTGTTAGAACTCAGACAGTGTTTTTTCTTATCTGAAAATAGGGTATGGACTAAGAAAAAAGTAATACACTATGCGATTTGCAAATAACCATATGTGAGTGGTCAATAAGCACATCAAAAACATACACAATATCATTAATCTTTAGGGAAAAGGCAATTTAAAACTAAATTACATGATAGTACTATTCACTTGGCAAAATAGTGAAAATAAAAAAGAATGACTATATCAAGGGTTGGCAAGGTTGAGGATGAACTACGAACTCTCATACGCTGCTGATGGGAATATAAAATAGTACTATGACTAATGAAAACAACTTTAGCACCTTCTTTAATGTTTAAACAAACACTATCTGTATCACCCAACAATTCCACTCCTATGTATTTCTACTTAAGAGAAATGAAAACATATGTCCACAAAAATACTTGTATGTAAATGTTCATAGGCACATTAATCACACTAGTCCTAAACTGGAAAACAATTCAAACGCCCTCAGCTAGTAATGGATAAACAAAATGTGGCATAGCTGTGCAATGGAATACTATTCAGCAAAAAAAAGAAACAAACCACTGATTGATAAACCTCAAAGACATGTTCTAGGAAAAAAAAATCCAGACACTTAATTCCATTCACATGAAATTTATATAAAAGATAAAAATAAAGGCAGCAGGCAGATCACTTCTTCCCTGAGGGTGGAGGTAGGAGAGGGGATAAAGGAGCAGCATCATGAAAGTTTTGGAATGATGGGAGTCTTCTAAACTGGATTGTGGTGATTGTTGGCTAATTGTGTTTTATAAAAGCACATCAAATTGGACACTTAAAATGTATAAAAATCATGTTACGCAAAACATACCTTATGAACCTGCTGGAGAAAAAAGGTGTTATCTATGACTAATCTCATATTTCAATTAGTAGAAAAGTCTCTAAATATACATCATGCCTCAAATTATATTTAAATTTCTGTTATTGGTAAAGAAAAAGCAAAGATCAATTAAGACAACTTAAGAATTAGTATTAAACTTAGATGTTGGCAATTTTCATACCATTTCTAAATATAAAGGAATATATTTTTATTTTCCTACTTTACCAACAAAATATCTTTTTTAGTGATTTTGCTGAATATCAGTGTCTTATGCAGAATTACATACATAGAACAGGATCTTGAAACTGGGAGAGATTAAGGAAACTCATCAAGTGTTTGACAAATAGGGAAAAAGAATAAGAGATGAAAAATGATTTGGCCCAAATGTGCACAGCAACAAAGCAACAAAAAAGATCAGAGACAGGATTTCTGACTCCCAGGGTGATGATCTGTTTTCTCAGCACCACACTATCCAGAGAAACATGGCACATGTCAGGGTTAAGGTAGTCTTGACATTCTGAAATCAGATTTTTTTTCTTCTGATATGTTTTGCAAAACTTGCAATCAGCCCAGAGGTGATAATTCTATAAAGTAAATAAACGTAAGATGTTATCTCCCATAGGGCAACTTCTGTTTGTGGCTAAATGAGCCAAGATGAAGAAACACTTCAAATAAAAGACTCAGCTGGAATAACATAGCAAAGAGGCTGCTTAGCTTGAAAGGGAGTCTGGCACATAGCCACTGCGATTCATAAACTATAATGTAATAAACTTGTATGAACAAAAATCTAATTTCCATATTCAACACTGGTTACCTGAATGAGCCATATGAGAGCTAATTTTTGGAAACAACATTAATTCTCTGGAAACAAAATGAGCCACTTGATACTAACCAGAATGTGATAGCTAAAAGGTTTCAAATTCTATATCCCGTTGATACCATTTTTCCGTCTTTGTGAGGTTCTTCGAAGCTTCTTAAATTGAAACTTAGTCTAGTTTAATGTCTGTTTTTTTTTTTTTCTTAATCACCTCTGGTTGATGAAAGTATAGTGCAGGGCCAAAAATTAGGTATTTAAAACAAAAGAAAAGATGAGGACACCTCAGTGGAGGAGTTTGAAAGTCTTTAATATCACTAACACACAATGTGCATTATTTGTAGCAAGGTAACAAAGAAACTAAAGGAATTTGTGGTACCAGAGTTCTTATAAAATAGAGCCAGCAGTATTTACCCAAAAAGACTCAGGTAAACTAATTCATGCCAAAATCTTACTAGAGATGTGCAAATAAGAACTATGCAGACTGTGTTCTCTTGTATTGCCCCCAGTCAAAACTGTCCCACAAAGAATCTGAACTTGCAATGAAGATCATGAATCACGATAAATATGTAAATTGAACAAGAAAGAAACCAGTTGTTAAGTCAGTACCATGTACTGACTTACACTTTACTGACTTGGCACTGGAGTGACTTGATACTATAACCTAGCCAAGATGATTGATAAAAGAGCAAAAAAAGAGATGAGATTCGTTTTGATTAAACGAATTGCAAAATGAAAGTGTTAATAAAGCGTTATCCTAGGGTCACCCTGGTGGTGCAGGGGTTAAAGTCTCAGGGCTATCAAGCTATCCCTAGCCATGGCAGCATGAGTTGGATCCCTAGCCAGGGAGCTGACACATATGGCACAGCAGACCTTTTCTGTCTCACCCACTGCTCTCCTCAGCAGTGTATTTTAGTAGATCTGCCAGTTCTGTTCCCCACTCTGTTTCTGGTGAATCCTCTCACCCCCTGCACCTCTGGCCTACACCCCAGTTCTTGTATACATAAATAATTAAAAATAAATCTTAAAAAATACATAAAGCGTCATTCTAGACTAATATTTTGTAAGCACTTTGATCCAATGTGCACATTATCATATAATATACATATATACTCATAGATACATGAATATGTAGTTTCCAATAAAAGTCACAAAATAATGCTCTTAGTCCATTTTATTTTTTTAAATGTTGGTTGGCACCCACTAAATCCTTTTCAACCTCTTCTAATGGGTCTAATTCATTGTCCTACCTTCTACCCAATGTCTACCTTGTTGGATGACTCCTAAATGTCTTTTCCTATTATACTTTTTCTCCCAGTTTTTTTTTTTAAGATTAATTAATTTATTTATACAAGCACTGGGTATACTCAGAAGCGTGGGAGGGTGAGAGAATTCACCAGAGCCGGAGTGGGGAATAGAACAGGCAGACTGATGAAATACATTGTTGAGGGGAGCAGCGGGAGCGGCAGGAGAGGTCTGCACACCATGTGGGACCCTCGCAACCCAGCGCTCAACTGCTGCGCCACTGGGGAGGCCCTTCTCCCAGTTTTTAACACGATAGTAATTGAGCCTAGGTTCACTATAGGATACAGCAAGATTTTTTAAATAACCCTCTTGCTTCCTGATCTCAGAGAAGGCAATTTATTTGGCAAAGGCTGGATTCTAGTGCCAAAACATTTGAAAATTCCTCTCTAAGGTTCCTTTCTCAGAGGGAGGCAAAAAAATAGGCCCATGCTGTGGTAAATGCCTGGTAATTACGCATTGGAAGTATACTGACTCTGGGAGAATCAGCAAGATTTTAACCTTTTGTTTCACATTCAAATTACAGATACCTAGACCATTTTAATATGAACTGTTGTAACATAGATTTAAATATCAACTTTCATATAAATCATTTGGACATATATTTGCTTTACATGAATATACATGCTTTCATTCCTAAAAATTTGCCCTCTTAATTTGGACCCCCAGACACAGAAAAACCTGCAATTATCTCTTATCTGGTCAGACAGTTCTTTTTAGAAGCCAATGATGGTAAATGAATATTGGCTACTTGTAGCAATCTCAATTAGCTGGGTCACCCATTAATCAATGGATCAATCAATTCATTAATTCAAGCAATTACTCTGCACTCAATTTGTGTCAGGCCTGGTGCTAGGCGACAAGGAAGAATAAGACACACAGGATCTTCCTGGTGAAAGCTATGTTGATGGACGTGGGTATAAGGTATATACAAAAAGATAACTAAGATACACTGTACTAACTGTAATGATAGGATTATTATGGATTATGTGCTCCACCTTGTAATTCACTTTTTAGCTGAATTCACTAGGAAGCGACTGTAATTCATTTTTCCTTGTCATCACTCTGTTGAATCTAATACCCCGGTTTATATATCTACTCCACTTCTGTGTATATTTGGGTCTCTATATACCCTCACAAAAGGTCTATTGCTGTTTAACAGAAATACAAACATATGTAATGATTGAACCTGTTGTGGTCACACGAGTTACGCTCAAATCCCCACATGAACATGCAACATCCTATATGGTTTATTCACAATCCTGCAGGATATACTCACATCCTTTCTCAACACATGTCATTAATACAGTACTTAACTTCAGTGCTAGTCAAGTGTTTTGATGACTTCTTTCTCTTGCTACCTCTTGCTTTTCTCTTCTACTCCGTGAAGCAGAATTGTAGACTATTTAATCATTCTGTTCTGTTCTAGGATCTGCTAAAACTGGCAACTTTGTAACAACTACTTTTCCTTATGATAAGAATATCAGTATCAGGAGGTTATGTTAAAGGTAATTTAGTGTGAGATTTGGGAATACTTTTCCTACATTTAATGTAGAAGATACTATTCACCTTTTCTCAAACTTTAATTCCCAAAATGCATTTGCAATTTCTGCTGAATAAGTGATTACTATATCCCATACCTTAAAGCCATCAATTGTCAACCTTCTAAAGTGATCTTGGGTTTACAAAATTAATATGAGTGATAGCTTAATGCCAGTAAGCATTAGCATAAGACTTCCATGTCTACATGTTCTAGAATCTGTTTATATGTTTAAAATAACATCACAGTCTATTTAATTTCAAAATAAACAAGGACATAAGTTAAGAGAGGCTTCTCTCCAAAAATAATACTTTCCGAAGAAAGGTGTATGTTCATATGGGTCAAGTTTATTCCAACTGTGTGTCTGTCCCTAATAATAAACCAAAGCAAATAAAAATAATTAGAAACAAAGTCATACATCATCCATATACAGAAATATTTAATTCTTTTTGTCATGGCTTAAATCATTTTCCAACATAGCCTGACAATTTTTTTTAATGTTTATGTTATAACAGCTCTGACATTATTTTGTGAACTTGACCTTCTGAAAAACTTACAATTCAAAATGTAAAGTAAGATCCATAATCCAAATGCATTAAGGATCTAGATATAAACTTACAATTCAAAATGTAAAGTAAGTTTTTTTTTTTTTGGTTACCACGGAGCTTCTCATGCAAGCAAAATATACCACATTCTAGGGGGAATTTATAGAGCACTATGCGGCTCTTTATAGAGGCCAATGCCCTGTGGAAACTTTTATAGTTTTTACTGTTGTATAAAATGTTATTACAAATACTGATTTCATAGATGATAAAAATAAATCAAGGTGTCTTTGAGATGGGGGAGAGGGGAAAAGCTTCTAAGACCACCCAGGATGAACTCTGATCACTAGAACTTTGGGGAAATACTACTTGAAGAGTGTTTTTAGTGGTTCCTTAATTTTCCACATCTACCTGTTTCTTTGAAATGGATTCTTTCCTCTCTGACAACATTAGAAAGATGTTGCTCACTCTTCCATTTTGCAGCCAGTAGGACCATCATCAGTTTGAGAGAAGTTTTCCTTGCCGGTTACTCGGCTGCCTGTTTGGCCCACAAGCTGCATTTATGAAAATACTGAAGTTATTTTCATAAAACAAAATTAAAAAAAAAATAATCTGGGGGAGGTGGAAATCAACACTCTGGATTTTAAAACAAATTTGCAAGGCTTCCCAAATACCTAGGTTGGGAATCTTGGTGGCTAAAAACATAGGGTCTGAAACCTGACTGCATTTGATGCCTGGCTTCCACCTTGCTCTTGGGGCAAAAATCTTTTTGGAGCTTGCTTTCAATTCTGCAACGCAGGACTAATAATTCCTCTTTCTTCACTGGGTGGTTGTAAAGATTCAATTCTGTATATCATATATTTGGGATCATTCAAGTTTTAAAAAAAAGCTCTATCAGTGATTGCTATTACTATGAATCACATATAAGCTAACCTGGAAATTAACAGATGACAACATTGAGACGTAGATATGTTAATGACTTCCAACTGTCCTAAAATTGCAAAGACCTATACTATGCATCTGTGCTCCTTGAAGCTTAGCCTATAATTTTTCTAAATTACTGATATTTCCAAACTAACTTAATCAAGGAGATGAAGGACCTATTCAATGAGAACCACAAACGTTATTAAAGGATGAAAGATAGTGACCTAGGGAAATGGAAAAATATCCCATTTTCATGTATGGGGAAAATGAATATAATAAAAATGAATATGCTACCTAAAGCAAGATATAAATTTAAAGCAATTCTCATCAAAATACCAACAATGTTCTTTAAATAAATTGGACATAAATATTGAACTGCACATGGAAACATGAAAGGCTTCACATAGAAAAAGCAATATTGAGAAAAAAGGAGAGAAATGGAGGCATCACATTACCTGACTTTAAACTATACCATAAAGCAACAGTACTAAAAATAATAATGCACTGGCATAAAGATAGACACAAAGATCAATGGGAAAGAATAGAAAGCACAGAAATAAGTCTATGTACATAAGCCATGGCCATACATTTGGGAGAAAATAAGCTCATTAACTAATGATGCTAAGAAAATTGGAAGACCACATGTAAAAGAATGGTGTTAACCAACTCCATGCACAAAAAATAAGTTCCAAATGCATTAAGGATCTAGATATAAGATCTGCAACAATAAAATAAATATTTAGAAAATGTATTGCCAAAACATTCTGTGACATCAATGATAAACATGTCATTGGAAACTCATTCTCTTTAGCAAAGGAAATGAAAGCAAAAATAAACAACTGAGATTATCTCAAATCAAAAAAGCTTTTACAAAACAATAGAAGATACTCTATTAAAAAGATATACTACTGAATGGGGGAAACATGACACAACTGACAATAGGTCAATATATAAGATATGAAAAAAATGTATAGAATTCAACAATAGAAAAACAACCTTAATTAATAAAAAAATTATAAAAAAAGAAAAACTAATTAAAAATGAGCAATGGTTAGAAATTCACCAGAGAGTATATTCAGAGGGTTAATAGATAAATGAAAAAATAATCATCATCACTTCTAACATTGAGATGCAGATGAAAACCACAATGAAATACCATTTTACTCTCATGAAAATTGCATACATTAAAAAACACCAAATGACAAAGACAAATATTGGACATTTACATAACAGATGATTTCATCAAGTAAAAGAGTTACAGAAATTTGTGCACAGTAATAAATAAAGTGAGGCTTCTCAGGTTAAGAGTTAGGAGAAGGGACAAAGGGCTGGGGTAAAGTAAGGGATGGTAGTGGGAAAATAAAGAACTAATGATGAATGCAAAACATAGTGACTTGTAGAACTAATTCCAATGAAAGTTACAAGGCAGAGACGCTCAGTTTATGCTCAGATCACACAAATATAGTACAACTATGACGAAAACCTTTGTGTGCCAAGGAAAGGGTGGTGACATATGGGAATAACATGTGGAAAAACATCTTTTAAGAGTTCTCAGTAGCTGTGGTGGTATTGTTATTCTAAGGCTGGCTTTAATATGTGTAATATATGGGGAAAAATAAAGGTAAATAAGCTGTGGAAAAGAATTCATTGAAGGGACCAGAAAAAAAAATCCCAGTTGTACAAGCCTTTATATAGTACTGAGTTTTTGCTTCTGAATTCCATTATTGGTAAAAAAAAAAAAAAGAAAAAAAAAGACCACTGTGTTGAAGAAACATTGGTTCATAACACTATATAGGTTCCTGGTGTATAGCATTATCATTCAGCATCTGGGCCTCCTTGGTGGCCTAGGGGTTGTCTCAGAGCTGAGTTCAATTCCCAGACAGGGAGCTAACCCATATATGGCACAGCAGACTTCTCCTGTCTCACCCACTGCTCCCCTTAACAGAATATTTCAGTAAATCCACCTGTTCTGCTTCCCACTCTGTCTCTGCTGAATCCTCTCACTTCCTGAACCTCTGGCCTACACCCCAGTTCTTCTATGCATAAATAAATAAATAAAATCTTAAAAAAATAATTCAGCATCTGCCTATATAACATTATAATTAACACTGCAATTAACCTCTTTAATCCATGATTCCCATTTCTTGATGTGAGGTGTGTCCATACTTGGTGTTGTCAGTATTATAATAAGGTGATCTCCCAACTGCAATGTGATTGAGGATGTCACTAAATTTTAAGCCACTATAAAACATTAAACGTTAATTGAAAAACTCTCAAAATTGATGGCAAAACATAAACAGAGATAACACAGGAGTGACACAGGAGCCTCCAACAGTCATGTTTCTTGGCCCAGAGCATGGCTAACTGCCTTGGCACTCCTTGCTTTTGAACATTTTTATCACAAAGGTTTTGGCATTTATGAAAAGCAGTGTGAAAAACAGAATACAGACAAATCAGTGTGAGATCCCTATGGTCAAGCTTCAGTGACAGGAGAAGGCAGATAAAACAAATATCTAAATAATTTTTGGCAAAACAGTCAGTATATTTTTCCATTATCTTGTTAGTGTTGCCTTTTTTGTTTGAGACCTAAACAAAAATTGGTTCACTAGATAGAGGCTATCGGTTTTAGTAATTCAGTAATTTCCAGTATAAAATGCTGTGATCAATTAAGATTCATTTTTTTCTTGGGAGAAAAACTGCTATTGGTGTGTAAGAAGCCTGAAGCTCTCTCCAACTTTCCCAGGAGGAGTCTGGAATTTCTCTTTTGTTGTTCTCCCCAGTTTTTCATCTCCTAATACTTGGGGTATGGTACAAAACTTCATGTAATGTCACAAAAATTTGCAATATTCTATGACCTCTTGTTAAAAAAGACCATGTCTTTCCCTTCCTTAGATGTCCAGTGCTTACCACACTGCCAAACATTAGTATTCGGGGCTCAAAAATATGTTAAAGGAAAAGGTATCTAAATAACTAGATGAGGTTTTAAAAATCTAGATTCTTTGCAGAGACTTTATAAAATGGAGATAATCAAAAGATATTATGAGCAATTTAGTGTATATCCTACAGAATTTCTACTAATATATATAGACAGTCCTTGTTTGTCATGGTAGAGCAGGAACATAAAACTGAGTATGTGAAACTATGCCATGATCTTAATAAAAAGGGGGTGAAATTACAACAATTCTGGGATTTTTAGATATTTTTGTTAAAGCATTAAACTTCTTCTTAGTGTTGACTATACATGTATAGGAAAATGAAAGAAAATGGTAAAAATAAGATTTAGTATACCATAATTTAAAACATTAGGAACATTGAGAAGTAACATGCTTTCTTTTTATATAAAAATTTTATCAAGAGTATTTTTTTAATTGAGTTAATGTTGATTTACATTTTGTCTGTATTTTGGGAGTACAGGATTCCCCCCATTCAGATGTTATTGCTATAATGCACCCACCATCCCCATAGCCCACCAGCACGTGAGTATTTTGAACAGTGCCACAGTGCCTGCTTTCTTCTTCTGATAGAACCAACTTAGGATATGGTGTGTGTACCTTACCTATGCCTGGGCGAATTGTCACACTCCTAAGTTTTGATCAGCCTTTAACATTTTCTCTTTTGTCCCTTCAACATTGTAAAATATCTTCAAGAGTTCCTTTAATGTAAAGTTAAGGTTTTTTTTTTAAAGATTTATTTTATTTATTTATGCTTATAGGAGTTGGCATGTAGGCCAGAGATGCGGCGGGGCCCGGGGGTGAGGGATGCACCAGAGACACAGAGGGGAACAGAACAGGAGGATTGACAGAAATACACTGCTGAGGGGAGCAGCGGGTGAGTCAGGAGAGGTTTGCTGTGCCATATGGGTAGCTCCCTGGGCAGGGATCGAACTAGTGCTGCAGTGGCTGAGGATAGCTTCACAGCACTGAGACTTAACCTCTTGCACCACCAGGGAGAGTCCAAGTTTTTTTTTTTTTAATTATTTTTTAACTGAGGTGGTATTGGGATACCCTCATTAGGTTTTACCACCATAGTGCATCCACAATCAAATCACCCATATTTCACCACCACAGACAATTGTGCTTCCTTCCTTCTTTGTTCCTTCCCCACCTCCACCCCTTCCCCGCTTGGTGTTCAGTTCTGTAGTCATCTATCAAGAGTCAATTTTTTAGCTTTTCTTTATCTAATTATTAATGTAGTTATTTATATTCCACATATTAGAGATGCCATCTGGGATTTACCTTTCTCCTTCTGAGTCATCTCACTTAGCCGTATCCTTCAAGCTCCATCCATGTTGCCACAAATAGCATGAGTTTATCTTTTTTGATCACTGAATAATATTCTACTGTGTGTGTGTGCGTGCGCACGCACGTGCGCACATGTGTATGTTGCTCATAGCATTGGGCCTGCCACACAGCAAGCAATGAATGTTTATTGTTATCTATAATATTATTTAGTTGATTTCTTATTGATGAATGCCTAGACAGCTCCTAGTTTTTAGCACAACATTATGAGGATTATCCTTGGACACAGATCACTGTATGCTTGCAATGATTATTTTAAAAGATCAGCACAATCTTGGCAATTCATTCTCAGAACAAAGTTCTTCGATTATGACTCTTGACAAGTAGGAAAATAGAGAAGCAATAGTCTGGGATTGTGAGGAAAAGTAGAAGATGAAATTCTCAGTTTCTAAGTTGAGATGCTCATGGCCTCATGGAATTATTTAGCAGATAACAATATGAACACATCTTGAGTTTTTAAGAAATGAGCAGGATTTTCATACATATATTAGATTTCCAGAATCTATAGTCTTTGATTTTTATATTAGTTATCATTGTTGTGTAACAAATTACCCTCAAAGTGAGTCTTAAAACTACTGACATTTATTGTCTCACAATTTCTGTCAGTCAAGAATCCAGACCGGGCTCTGGGCACCACTGGCTCAAGGTCTGATGGCGCTATTCTCCAATGTTGGCTGTGGCCGTGGTCTCACTTGAAAGCTTGATGGGACAGAGTCATGGCAGACACTGATCCCTTGACATATGCTGTTCCACAGGGCTGCCTCATGAGGTAGGAGCTGCTTCAGTAAGTGCAGCAAGAAGACTCTTCTTTATTGGATCACACATCTTGCTACACTTACTCAAGCTGCTCCTACCTCATGAAGTAGTCCTGTAATTGTCTAAGGTGCAAGCCATATTTCTTTTGTAACTAAATTTGGAATGGCATGCCATTATTTCTGCTGTATTTTATCTTTAGAAACAAGTTGATGACTCTAGCCCATACTCAAGGGAAGAGGAATATACGAAGGCGCAATTACCATAAGTCAAGCATAAACGCAAGCCACCTTAGACGTTGCCTATCACACCGCGCTAGGTGTATGCATTAGTCTAACTGGAAGGACTCATGAATCAGGAGCTAAGGAGTGGGTCCTTACACATCACTGTGCAATACTCTCAAATTTAGGTGATCATTTTAATTCTCTGCTCTGTTATGAAGAGAGAATTTAACCTGGAAAACATAATTGAAAAATAAAAATTCAACAAAGCTAATAATTGGGAAGCTGGAAAAACACTTTGCATTGTCACAAAATTGAGGAGAAATATAATAGAGGCCTGGGTGTGAAAAATGTATTATGTACGCTATATGGTGACTTGAAGTTCTTCAACTTGAAGGAGGGTGAACAGTGGACAGAAGCTAGAACATGCTCATTCACATAAGCACAAAGGATAAAGCTTTGCTGTTAAGTCAAGAACAGGAGGTCACTGAAATAACACACATTCTCAGGAGTCTCAGTAATATGAAGGCGGCTGCTCCTGAACCTGCAGGATTAGAGCACATGCTGTAGGTTTCTTAGATTAAAGTTGTGATAAGAATTAAACAGGATTTTGAAAACATTTGGGAATACACAGCCAAATCTTCTGCGTAAGGTCACTTTGGTCTTCTTGAAAGTTAATTTCTGCCAGCCGAAAAACTCTGATATCCATTATTGCCATTTGTTCACAAAGAAGTCAGTTTTTATTTTGTCTCCCTTTCTGTTCAAGAACTAAGAGATGATTTAAACTGCTTTTCTATTAGAGTGGAGCCAGAGCTGTTGAGCCTAGCTATATCCAGATGGTTTGCTTTGCTTAGCCTGATTTCTATTAAACTGTTTAATGTTGTTAATAATCCTTTTAATATATTTAAATTTGTGTGCCTGGTCAAGGGGGGCAGATCTGGTACAGATTGGGAGTCACAGCTTCTGCTGGACTTCTGTTGGTTTGTTAAGTCCAACTGTGGTCTCTAGCACTTGTTCCAATTTTGTTGAACTCATAGTAACCTCCTCCTTTAAGCTGTAACACCCAGCTAAAATTGTTATTAATAGAGACATTCAGGGGCCTCCCTGGTGGTGCTAGGGGGTAAGCACCCTACTATGAAGCAATCCACAGCCTCTGTAGCACGAGTTCGATCCCCAGTCTGCCAGGGAGCAACCCAAATGGCGCATCAGACCTCTCCTGACTCACCCGCTGCTCCCCTCAGCAGTGTATTTCAGTCAGTCTGCCTGTTCTGCTGTCCACTTTGTCTCTGGTGAACCCTCTCACCTCCTGCACCTCTGGCCTGTACCCCAGTTCTTCTATGCATAAATAAAGAGATCTTTAAAAAAAAATAGGGACATTCAGGGAATGTGGACCTGACTATTTTGGAAATGTGTTGCTATAAAATACATTCAATAGTTCTGTAGAGGAAAAAAAAGCATGTTGTGAAGGAAAGAATACCAACAGCAAGATTATCATCCACATTCAATGAATCCCAGCCCTATCAAGTGTAATTCTTAAATAGCTAACATCTGGATTGACTGGCTCATCTCACAAGGCAAGACTCTATCTTGCTTCCCAACCAGACATTAACAAATGGCTGGTCCCTTTGTTTTCAACCTCATTATTTAAAATGCTTTTTAATGATCTCATGTAATCTTCATGAAAAAAACAAGAAGGTAAGTTCAAAGACCATCTCCATTTTATAGATGAGCAAAATAAGACTCAGAGAGGTTAAGGAAATTGTCCAAATTGTGAGTCAATTCTCCTCTTCCCATTTAACCAGAATGTGAATGCAAACCATGTTTTTTTTTTTTTTTTTTTTTGGTGAGGATTGATTTCTTTTTTCTTTTCTTTTTTTTTAATAGAGGCATGCACTGGGTACAGTCAGAAGTGCGGGAGGGTGAGAGAATTCACCAGAGCCAGAGCAGGGAGCAGAGCAGGCAGAAGGACCAAAGTACACTGCTGAGGGGAGCAGCGGGCAGCAGGAGGGGTCTGCGCGCCATGCGGGATCCTCCTCCAGTGGCCGGGGAGCAGTCGGGAATCGAACCGGCACTGCAGAGGCCGCAGGCAGCTTCGCAACCCAGAGCTCAACCACTGCACCACCGGGGAGTCCCCTTACTGGTTCTTGAAACAAAGTGCAGATTCCTTGGCATGGTGCTTAAATAAGAAGGATCACATTGTTGAGCACAAACACTGAGAAGTTTCTACTAGTTCAAAATTTCATCTACCTTACAAGATATATGTGCTTTCTACTGTGGTAGATGAAGAAATCTTGGAGTGTATTTCCAATGTCACAGAGCTATTGATAATTGGCAGAAATGACACTCAAAACAGGTCTATTTGACCCCAAGCCTGTATTCTTCTATTTAGTAGTCTCTCTCTCTTATTACTTAGCCTCTATCAACTTATATCACTTCATCTTCCCCTAGTCCTTTTCCTCCTATTCATCCTATTTCTATATTCAAGTAATTCTGGGGCATAGATAATTTTTGGAACACAGTCTTTCCTTTACTCAGAATTTAATTTTCTTACTCACTTGGCAAGATTCTAAATATCATTTAAGACTCAGCTAAAACATGAACCTTTTTTTGATCTTCGTCCCTCCACTGTCTCCTTGCTGCAAGATGACAGTCATTTTATTTTCCATGACAATTTGTAAATAGTCATGAGTAGGCTGCTATCTTCTTTTATTATGTTTATTTATAATAGAGTGGAGAGGAATTAGAAATTGATTCATTTTGTGCAACTAATTATTCCTGAATATCTACTGATGTGTCTTACATCTATCTTTGTTTCCTTAGCTCTTAGCATAGTGCTTGACACTTAAATACTAAAAAACAAATGATCAAACAAATAAACAAACAAACAAAAAAAACCCACCTAAACCCAGCTACATGAATGAATGACAAAATAGATGGAGGCTTCACTCAGGAATGAGCAGGAGCTGAATCAACAGCAGTCATTTCTGGATCAGGCTATAAATCTACGAAATATGGTTTGCCACATTTTACTTGTCTTTCCCATTCCTGGACAGGCACTTCTTGATCTAAATACCAGTTTAGGGCCTCCCTGGTGGCACAAGGGGTTAAGATGCAACACTGTGAAGCTATCCATAGCCACTGCAGCACAAGTTCAATCCCTGGCCAGGGAGGTGATCCACATGGCACAGAAGACCTCTCCTGACTCGCCTGCTGCTCCCCTCAGCAGTGTATTTCAGTACATTTGCCTGTTCTGCTCCCCAATCTGTCTCTGGTGAATCCTTTCCCCCTTTCATCTTTGGCCTGCACCCCAGCTCTTATATGCATAAATAAATCTTTAAAAATAAACAAATACCATGTTTAAAACACACATACAGTAGCCTAGAAACCCTTGTAATTCCTGAAAGTTATAAATACAAGGGAAAATTCTGCTAGGTAATGTCAGCACTCTGGGATTCTCACACCCTGGGCTTTCCACTGCTCTCACCTACCCTTTGTCCACCAGCATCCACACCAGGGACACACACATGCATGTCTAATAGACAGCTGGGGAAGGGTAGGATGACTGTTCTCTGCATCCTTTCTCTACCAAGTTCTATGTGGTTTCTTTTCATTAGTTGCTTCATTACCAAAAATGGGTTGCACTCTACTTCATTCTTAGCTCCTGAGAACCAAGAATTTCACTGTTGTCCACTATAATCTGGCAGTGTCATGCTTCCTACTCGCTTGTTCCCCATTCAGTCTTTGTCCCTAAGCTGCCAATAGTCCTTGGCTTTCAGCAGCACTATCTCTGCCATTATCTTCCCTGGTCAGACCCACTCTGTCCCCTCCAGAGGGTTGGAAATACAGACTGCAGCTGGACAGTTTCAACACTCAAGGAAGAAGCTTATGACTTCTGTTTCCCAGTTGCACATGTGTGGGCATCCATATGTGTATGTGTGTGTGTGGGGGGGTGAGGTAGGAGCTCCAAGGCAGTATTTGAGATCAGACCTATTTAAAAATGAGTAGTTCATTCAAAAAAGTTTCACTAGTTTTCAGGTCAAATCATGTACATATATATGTACAGATACACACACATATATTTTACATTGCCCACACAGGTATTGCTTCTGTATCAAAGCATTAGCCATTATATCTAAACTCATTTATGTCAGATGCTGTGCTAAATGTTTTATTTATTATTTTTAAAGATTTATTTATTTATGCATACAAGAAGTGTGGTATAGGCCAGAGGTGTGGGGGGCGGGGTGAGAGGACTCACCAGAGACAGAGTGGGAAACAGCGGGCAAGTCAGGAGAGGTCTGCTGCACCATGTGGGTAGCTCCCTGCCCGGGGATCGAACTCGTGCTTCAGTGGCTGTGGACAGCTTCATAGGTTGCATCTTAATCCCTGTGCCACCAGGGAAGCCCTGTGCTAAATGTTTTAAATGGGTTATCTAATTTAATTATTATAATCACCCACAGAAGAGGATTCTATCATTATCCTGCTTTTTACAGAAGAAACCAAGACTTTGAAGAGGTAACTTGTCTCTCCTTGCATAGTAGAAGAGCTGGTATTTGAGGGAGGCTGGGCCTCTGTGATCCTACGTGAGAAGTGGGGCTTCTACATACTGAATGCCTCAGGGAAACCACACCCTAAAACTGTTACTTGATTAAGCTGATGCCCTTTCATCCATATTTCACTGACTTTCATTGCTGTGTGCACACGTAAGTGTGCATGTGAAACATTTGAAAGATCTGTGAAGATGAGGCTGTAAGCTGAGCCTTGATCTCCACAAGAAAGTTACCTTTGTTGCACCTGTCCTTTACCTGCCAACTCCTGCCTGTCCTAAAGGCACTGAAGCATGAGAAATACTGAGATAGAATATAGAGTTGAAATACTGACAGAACAATGGCATAATAGTTTGTCCAAAGGAATTCAAGCCAACTGCAATTTGGCTTGATTTTGCATGGAATTAAAATTTCTCTGCCAATCACATTGGCATCAAAATACAAAAGGAACCCAGACCACACTGGCCAGTGAATTGGTCTTATATTGGTAACTTACATTATTATTTTCTATGTGTCATATATAAAAATGATCTGGTCAGCAAACACAGTAATATTTATTAATTCAGCAGGTGTTTATTGAATGCCTACTGTGTTGTATATGTACTGATCAGGCTCTCTGTATGATACACGGAGAAGCTGTGATTTTTGCCCTGTCCCTACAGTCATTATCAGGAAGGGGGAGATAAAATCAAATGATTAAGCAGGAGGAGATTAGGGCCACATAGAGTATCAAGGACTCTGGAGTTTTGGAGATCAGGGCCATGTTCTTATGAGATGATCTGGAAAGGCTTCAAAAGGGAGGGAGCATTTTACATCAAAAGGCAGAAATGTTGGAGGAAGACTTTCTTAAAAAGAGAATGTTAATATTTAATAAATTATATAGATTGCCTAGGCAAACCACATTTGAGCAAATTGTTCAAACTTCAACTGCTTCACCTTTAGAGCGATTTAAAAATTAATGCAATCACTTCAAATTTTTTAATGACTGCCCAGTCCTAAAATATGAGCTGTCACTAACACACAGAAATTGTACTTTAAATTTTTGAAAAATCAACATACATATTCTGCAAATAAATGTGAAAATTCTGTTTTAAATTATTCACTTCACATGAGCTGACATAAAAAATATTTGAAGGATATATTATATATCAAAATATTAAACTAACTGATTATATCTGGCTATGATGGGGTTATGAGTAATTTTCATTTTCTTCTTTGCACTTTTCTGAGTTTTTCAAATTTCCAGTAATAAAGATGTATTTCTTCTATAACCAAATAAGAGCAAGAAAGTTGCTCTAAATGGTTCATTAAATGTGTTATTTTAGAGGAAGTGTCAGAGCTAGTAATGCAATTCACACAATTAAGAAACAAGTGCATCTCACTCACATGCCAGGGACCGTCCTTGACTTTATGCTACAGAGAGTCAAAGTGCTTTAAGAGCCTGCTGTTGACTGAGGGATAAGAAATTAAATGACTTTGATATATTAAACACATACCATTTTGACTTGAGAGCAAAAGAGGAAAAGGGTCTTGTGCAAGAGGGTAAATAAAAACCAAAAAAACCACAAGTAAATCGGTGGCCAGATAGGTTAGAGAGAACCATCAGAGCAGATGGCAGGGAGTCAGATCTGAAGGGTAAATAGGCTCAGCTTGGGAGAGAGTGCCCAGATGGGGTAGCTAGCATTCCTGAGCCCTACGGTGGAAAACAGAGGGGACAGTGGCAGGACTGATGTCACTGAACCAGGAGGCCTGTGATAGGGAGGATGGCCTGGGTGAGAGGTGTTTTAAGAGATGGGGAGGGTCCAGAGCTTGTGGAAACTTGTGGGTTCTCTTTTGCCACCAACTGTCAATCTCTTTCATGAGCAAGTATTGTGGAGACAGGACTGAGGGAACTTAAGAAATGAGCAACAGTGGCAGCAGTCAACTACACAAAAGCCCCAGATTCACCTAGGAGAATCCTCCCTGAAACCCACCTTAAGACATCTGTAAAATAGAACTAACCTCAACCTCCAGAGGTGGTTGTTAGACTTAAATGAGTCAATGTACTTGAAGACCAGTGCCTACAACATAGCAATCACATTAAAAACTACACGTGACTATTGCCAAGCAACATCTTTTTTTTTTTAAAGATTTATTTATTTATACAAGAAACCGGGGTACAGGTCAGAGGTGGCGGAGGGTGAGAGAATTCACCAGAGACAAAGCGGGTTGCAGAACAGGCAGAGGGACAGAAGACATTGCTGAGGGGAGCAGCAGGCAAGGCAGGAGAGGTCTGTTGCACCACGTGGGTTGCTCCCTGGCTGGCCAGGAATCGAAATCGTGTTGCAGAGGCTGCAGACAGCCCCACAGCGCTGCACTCAACCCGTTGCGGCACCAGGGAGGCCCGCCTTAGCAACATCTTGAGTATCAGAAACCTTTACAATTACCTCTTTTTAGAGATGAAACCAAAAGTAACATATATTAGTTAAAAGAAAACCTGGTTATTATAGAACTAAAAAAGCTATATAATTAAAGAGTCTGTTTTTAGGAGATCAGTTTTTGAAACACACTTGTATAATTATAATCATATATACATCCAAATATACAGGCACATATGTACCATTTTTCTCTTTTAAAACATTGTTTTAGCTTTGCATCATTAAATTTCACTGGGCTTGGGCTAAACAAATATATTTTACATGCCAGGATAACCTAGTTTTTCATGGTATCACAAATGTATATGTATATGTATCCCAAAAGGTTTTCTCTCCCAGAGAAAATGCAAATCCAGAAAAATGTGAAATGACCACATAGGAGATGCATTTGCATTCTGCAGAATGGTTAGTTTTAATTTTTTTTTTAATAGAGGCATGTTTTATTTATTTATTTATTTGTTTGTTTTGTTTATACATGCACTGGGTACAGTCAGAAGCACAGGAGGGCGAGAGAATTCACCAGAGCCAGAGAGGGGAGCAGAGCAGGCAGAAGGACCGAAGTACACTGCTGAGGGGAGCAGCGGGCGGCAGGAGAGGTCTGCGGGCCATGTGGGACCCTCCTTCGGTGGCCGGGGAGCAGCCGGGGATCGAACCAGCGCTGCAGAGGCCTCGGGCAGCTTTGCAACCCAGCGCTTAACCGCTGCGCCACCGGGGAGGCCCAGAATGGTTAGTTTTGATGGTCACACTAACTTATAACTAACTAAAGTATCTTAAGGAGAAAGAGTAAAACTTACCAGAATACTGAACTGAAGAGAAAAATAGCCTATTATTTGATATTTGTATTTCTCCTCCTTTAGTAGTTTTGATTAGTCCTATTACTTACCATCATGATAGTTGGCTTGTTAGATAGCTATTATCTATCTTTAAAAAATGTTGCACACCACCAAATAGCACTTTGAATATTTTTAAAAAGTGGTCCTAAGGCTGTATTATTATAAACTCTATAAATTCAAGTGAAAATATATCTACCCTAGAATGTTAATTTATTCTACTTCGAATGTCTTCGAATGTGAAAGAGAGTGTTTCTACTAATTACTTAATTGCCATCCAGCATTTCACCCAAATAACTTCAACGTTAACAGGATGGTATAGAAAGAAGTCAGGGTTCTCAGGGAATTAGGGGCTACCCACCAAAGCAAAGTTTTAGGTTGAAAAGATATTTTCCTTAATTAAAAATGGCTATTTGTTCTTGAAGTGGGGAGGATGATTTTGAATGCATGGTGTAAATCGATGGAAAAAAATAAACTATGTGCTCAGCTGTATAATGGAATTATAGACTTTAAAGAAACATAAGAAAGCTTTTAAAATGAAGATCTCATAATAATTAAGTAATTCTAAATTTGGCAGAAAAACACATTTCTTCTGGGATTGCCATATGAACTACTTGCAGTGAAAAAAAATGTGTGGTTCCTAAAAGCATACTGGCACAAGAGGGCCAGGCTAGGACTGGAGAAGATAATTTCTCCCTTATTTTGAGTGCAGGCACAGAGGTCCCTAAAAAAATCACGGTTCTCTCATTCTCAGAAAAGAACTTAAGTGTTTTCGGACTTGACGACAATAATGACTTCTAAAAATCTTGAGCTGTTGAAACAGACAGGGAAAATAATATTATCTATATCTGATCCATTTGTGCTAAAGTACAAGACAATATAATTCCTGTGTCTCACCAAGATACAAGGGATGAAACTCACCTCTAATTAGGTATCAAGTGGGCAACTTGCTTTTAAAGAGTGAAGGTAGGTCAAAGTATTTCTTATTCATATCTGCAAAATATCTGTCATGGGAAAAACAACTGTCTTTTCATTCCTTGGATCAGAATGGGGAAAAATGAGCATCTACTCCTTTTTTTTACACTATAAATTAGTGTTTTATTTGGATTTTCATTAGAGGTATAAATACTAGATGTAACATAACCAACAGGTATTTCTATAAATTCATTTAACTTTACCAATATGAAAATGATGACATTATTTTGTGTTGAAATGTTCATGTCAAATTCTCTGTATAACTCTGAACTCAAGCTTTACAGAAAACTGCTCAGTCTTCTAAAGAATTCTTGTAGTATAGGAACAGTTGCAGAGGGTAATTACTTTTTTTTCTATAAGTAAGATCAGCCTTCCTGTCATCAGCAGCATTTGAGATGTGTGGGGCTTTACCTTTGATGAATACATGACATGCCACGTTCTATGGTCTTACAGATTCATCACTCTCCAAATTTATAGGGATGTATGCAGTGTGATTTGATAAATTGTTTTGTTTTGCCTTTCATCACTCACGCGATATTGAAAGGACGCTCCCTGTATATCTTAGGCATCATCTATCAAAAATAAGGCTTTGGGGAGAACAAATAAAGTGCAGTAAAAACTTGTTGAACTGATAACTATATAATATGAATGTGTCATCTCCAAATCTGAAGGACTACTATATGAGGCTCATATTTTATTTTTTCAGCAAGTTTACATATCTATTTCCCAATGGTTTAAACTGCATTTTGGCTCAAATGCTTGCAAAGCTCCCAAGCATCTTTGGGAGAGAGAGTGCTATAAATTAAAGTGATTATTAATCTTACTAAATCTATTCCTTTTTACTGGCATTTACTTAGGGGGTCTGTGATTTCTATGATTGATTGGTTTAGCAACTCACTTGATGCACCAGTACATGAAATAAGAAGTTGAAGCTTGATACTCAGTTTTGCTTTGTTAAAAATAAATAAATGTCTATATTAAACAGACAAATAAATTTGCCAAAAAATGGTTAAAACAAGAATACTAGGATTTTATAATTGCTGGACCTGCCAATTACATCAAGGTGAGAATGATAATTACTGCATTTATTAATTAAAATTCTATTCACATTTCATCATGAGCCTGACAAGTTCCCTCTAATTAATAAAATGTTCTCTATCCAAGGCCTTTAATGACTATGAGTTTATGAAAATATGATTGAATCCCAGAAGAAAATTTCTTTACAAGTTATAGGACCTAAATTTCTTATTAGACACAAAGCGTAACCATCAATAGCTCTATTAAGCATGGTTAAAATGATCACCTCTTTTTAGACCTTAGGTGATCTTCAACATCACACATAAGAGAAAATTTACCTTGACAACATATAGTGCACAAATGAATGAGCAATCAGGGAAGATAAAACAACAGAATGATTTAAAAATTGTTTTCTGATAGAAATATTGCAAAAAGTGGTTATTTCCAGGGCTGTATATAGCATTGATACAGAAAGATTTGTACAACATGTTGAGAAGCGAAGGAGGTAAGTAAGATAGTTGGGATTATCTCAAGTTAAAAAACTTACATAGAAAAAGAAAATATAGATTATCCTACTTAATGTGAGAAAATATTTACACACTACACAGCAGACAAGGCTTAATATTCAAGATACACAAAACACTTACAGAATTCATCAGTAGTAATTCTAAACAGTTATTCACCTAGGAGGATATCCAGAAGGTCAAAGGATATGAGGAAAAATGCTCATCATGGCTTCTAATAAGGGAGATGAAGATGAAAACCACAATAAGATATAATCTCACACCCTTGAGAATGGCACACATTAAAAAGAACTCCAAACAATAAGTAACAGAGAGGATGCAAAGAGGAGAGCCCTATTACAAGAGTTCTTGTAATAGGGTTCTTCTCCTTGGGAATGCAAAGTGTTGTGGCCATTATGGAAGGTGATCTGGATTTCCCTTAAAAAACTAAAACTAAAAATATCATATGACTCAGCAATCCCACTCCTGGGCATCGATCTGAAAAATGTGAAATCATCAGTCACATGCTCTAAGTGTTTACTGCAGCACTATCTATCTACAAAAAAATAAGACATGAATACAACCTAAGTACTTCCATAGAACGTGTATACTCTAGTTGCAGAGCCTAGAGAATATCAAGTCTTTCTCCATGTAGGTTATGGCCTCTCCATAACTCCAGATGTCCACCCATCTCATGTGCATGTCACACATCCCTTCACATGGATGTCAGAAGCAGCCAGCAGAAGATATGAAGCATAGAAAACAGCTCACTTTACCAGTTTTCCTATTAATTTCCCCTAAAATGTTTACGTAACCTTTTAATATCACATATAAGTGTAATCACTGAAAGTGTTCTAGCTTTCTAAAGAAGGATAACTTTAGTAGATTATATCAAAAGACAGCAAAATAAGAAAAAAGATCAGCGTCCAGTGCTTTCCTAAAGATGAAGAGATTGCCAAACTCTTTATAGACAGCATGATATAATACCAAAGTCGGTAACTACCAAAAAGCTTGAGTTACCACCTCCACCCAATTAGGAGCTGATGCACAAGAGCTAAGAGTATATAGCTCAGGGGAAGCAGAAGGGTCACTCATTCTGCAGGAACCAACCATAGCAGCATGTTCACTCAAGAAAACAATTCATTGCCATTCTCTTCTGCAGAGGGGCAGATAGATGGTGACTGACCCAATGGGCTGTTACCCATCATCACACAATGAAAAAATGGTGATGCAATAACAACCTGACATAGTCAAAAGGACCCCCGAAGAAGTGTTTTCTCATTCCTCCAGCTAATGAGGAGGATCTGCCCATCTCTGAATTCTACCAACAAGGAATTCTCGTCTCTGAATTTCTAGTTGTTGTTTCAATTGGTGTTACTATCACTCACATTATCTCTAGATCACATACTTCCTGGCACTGTGGCTTAATTCTTTTCATGGTAGGGTTTATCTTCCCATCTGGATCATAAGCACAGGAGTGCGGGGTTATCTGGGCTATCTCGTAACTCCTATACCATGAGTTGATTAGTAGGTAGTCAACAAATATTATTGACTTCCCACTATGTACCAACCATTGTTTTTTAAATGCTAGAAATGAAGAGGTGAGGTGGATAATTTTTGTGTCAATTGGCTAGACTTCCAACTAACTGGACCTAACACTAAGCTAGGTGACACTGTGAAGGTATTCTGCAGGTGTGGTGTACCCCTATTGTCAGTGGACTTTAAGTAAAGAAATAATATATTTATTATATCTGTCAAGAATGAGAGTGGGTCTTTTACAATCAACGGAAAGGTCTTAAAATCAAAATTGTTTTCCCTGAGGAGGTAGAAATTCTGCTTCAAAGACTATAGTATAAACTCCTGCCTGTAAGTCTTTTGCCTGCCTGCCTGCCATCCTGCCCTTTAGTTGTTAGACTTAGCCACTCCATTTGTGAGCTAATTCCTTAAAATAAATCATAGATATACACATTATATATATAATATCACATGTATACCATATATGTTGTGTGTATATTACATACTATCATGTCTATGTGTGTGTATACACACACACACACACACACACACACATATATATATATATATATTTCTACTGATTCTGTTTTCTGTATGGAGAAGCTGAAATGATACAAGGTGAACAAAAATCAAGATTCTGTATTATGTTAATCATTTCACAGTTTGCCTTAAACTAAGTCAGGGGTGCGATTTATTTTTTCCCATAAAATTGGAAAAAAGATCCAAGTTTCTGTTATCATGGAACTTACTTTCTTCTAATAACCAAAAATATCACCAGTAAAAAGAAATATAGTGAATGCTGAGATTGTGTAGGAAATAGAGCAAGACAAATATGATTGCAAGTGATGAGAGAGCTACATTTAGACTTGGTGATGTAAGAAGGAGTCTCTGAAGCTGTGACGCTGAAGCTGTAAGCAGAGTTGATATTCTCACTACATTTTTTTGTTCCTTCCATAGAGCATGTATAAAGTGATTTACATATTATGTATTCAAACTATTCTGAATAAATAATGAAAAGATTAATAGTATGATCTCATAGAAGATTGGCCATTCTAATTTTAGGTAACTAAGAAACAAGTCAAGTTAAAGGCCCTAATGAGAAGATGTGTTTCTTCCAAGCTTAAATTACATCAACTTGGAGTTGGAGGATCTTGTTTCTGACTTGATTAATGAATCGAGGTGAGTGATTAAGTTGTCCTGGGTATGCAATTCCTTTTACCTGCATTAATTTGAAAAACAATAGCGATATAACAAAGTTGGTCACAAAGTACAAAGCAGAACAAAGATCCTTTTCTGATCTTACTCTGACTCTTCTATCTCATCCTCCTTTCTTTCAAAGCACATAAACACACACTTACACTACACCCATTAGACTTGATGGGATATTTATTTGTGTAGAAAAGATCCTATATTTCATCTTTTTTGTCCATGATTCCTGTTCTTTGATCAATCATATTCATTATCCTCATTATTGAATGATTATTGTGTGTGTGTGTATGTGTGTGTGTGTGTGTGTGTGCGTAGGGTGCAGAGAGGAAAGAAAGTTTAAATTCTTCTAAACTTAACCCAAGATGGAATGTTCATAACATCCAAAAGCTGTAGCTCATATTAGTGAAGGGAGATATGGGCCAGAGAGACATTTCAGATGGCACGGCAAGACCCACATCTGCCTTTTAGGGAGTGCACTGGAAACTTAGTGATTTTTAGCACACATAAACTGACTTCCACATTTAGGTATATTAAATGTTTGCTACTGCTAACAATCAAAGCAGACAAAAGCTATGGCAACCATCAACTAGTGAGCTCCCTCCCCTTAGTTCTTTACTAGCGTTTCTTGGATTATGGGTTTTCAAATGATATAAAAGAATTAATGTTTAACCTTATTTAAAAAATACTCTGTTCAACTGAGTTTTGAGAGAGCCAAATATGAACAGAGTAGTCATGTTCAAGGCTAAGGGAAGAGTAAAAAAGAAAATCTCATACAATGGCAAACTTGGAACCTCCATTTCACAAGCTATACACAAGCAAACCAGGCTCAGCGTCTTTCTAGTAACATTACTAAAGGCATTCTCCCTACTCTCCCTACTCTCCAACAGCTCATAATCTAGGGGCCATTTAAGTCACTCCAGATTGGATACTTGGCATGATGGAGAATAGGACAGGGGAGGCGGCTGACTTCCATAAATGCTCAAAAGGTTTCTAGAAGAAAAATCATGTTTGTTGGGAGAGATTAATGAGGGAGTTAGACTGTGTTGTGTCCCTTCAAGGGTTGTCAGTCTGATACTTTATCCTTTCCTGTCTTGAGTTGTGATGCACAAAGGTGAGAAGCTGATGTTCTGAACAGAGAAGCCTTTGGGGCATTTTCAATCTGACTTTTTCAGGCAGCAGAAGTTGACCAGAGCAGGGAGTGTGTGAAGAGAAAAGAGTCTGTGCTAAAGACTTCATTAACACCTATGTGCTGAGAAACAGAACATTATGGCCAATAGGTTAGAACAGAATTTCCACAATAGAAGGCTATGTTGCAGGGTGAGTACATAGATGAAATTTGAAGAGGGTTTTTTTGTTGTTGTTAACTTGTTTTTTTTTTTTAACGTTAATACTGATTTAGAGATAAGAAACAGAGTTTAATATTAAAATGGATCCCAGAAATAATGCAGCTTCTGACCTTCCCTAGTTCAATGATGAAGTCCAAAAAGAAATACATTTGAGCTGAAAAAGTACCTTTCTCTTATTCTGTACTCAGAGGCCACCCAAACCCAGCGATGTGTACTTGACAGGAAACCATCTCTACAGAGCTTGCCCTACGCTCTAGTTTTCAATGACATTCAATGATAATCTTGCTAGAGGCCATCTATAAATGAAAGTCTGGTTATTTATTTATTTTTTTGCTTTACATTTTGTTGTGGTCTCTTTTATTCACACTGATTCAAGCTCTGCACATAATAATAATAATGCCAATGGTAAGAATTTATGAACAGTAGTTCAAGGAAAGCCTAATGGCTGTCCCCATGAAGCCAATACTTCTGTTGATCTTCTATACAGAACATTTTATGCACCAGAAACACACACACACACACACACACACACACACACCCCTCCCTTTAACGTTCGAGTTACCTACCTAGTCTCCCATTTGCTCTGGTCTCGTGGAATTTCTCTATCTTTGTGGACCCTGGTGATATAGACAAGTTTATGGAGTTGTGTCTTGTTCTGATTTTCCCATATCCTGTTGTTAGATGATTCTGCTTGGGAAATAATGTTCTGCATAATATCCACTCTGTTTTTCTAATTCTAACCCTTGATCCATATCCCCTGAACTTCAACTCTGCTTAGTAAGTGGAGTGGCCAAGCCACATACTATCTCAACTTGGTTTTGGATGGTTTCCCACCTCCTCCACACTCCCTGGGTTCCTTCTTATTAATGACTTTCCATTGTAAAAAAAGCATTGAGCTTGCAACCTGTGTTCTGTTGTTCTGGATCTGATCCCCCCTTTTGTATGTGTGCTACCACATTAGCACTCTACATTACCACTTCCTGGAAGCAAGGGTTAATAATATGTATTTGAATGTCTACAATTCGTGCCATTGAAAACAGGGTGTAGGAACTAAAGCAGAAAGCATAACTCAAAATTTTGTTCAGTATTTTGAACAGAATTACGACCTGCAGGTAATTCATGATTCTATTAATTGTTTGTTCTTTTCTGCTCTGGGTGAGATATTAGCCAGCGTTGAATCTTTAACCATAATAAACAGGCAGACAAAGTGACAGAGGAAACAGGTCCTTGATTAAAAATCTATGCTTAGCAAACCTGCAAATTAGATAATCAGAGTAGATAAGATGGAGTTTCTTAGCAAATATACCATTGCCATAGGCCTCTCAGAAAATAAATAGCCAGAGGTCTAAAGGATTTAAATAAGTGATGTTTGGAAAAGTACAAATATATACTTTGAAATGATGATGGTATCAGGTATCTATTTAAAACCTTAAAAATAGCAAAAAATGTCTTGTCCCGAAGAATTCCAAGCAGCCAGCTCGGGCTGTTTTTTGCCCCTTCTCTCCTTCTACCCCTCCGGAACTGAGCAAGGTTTTAGCACCTTGTTGACAGAGCCAAGAGTGAATGATCGACACTAATGGGATTTTTAATCTTCAACCTAATTAACTTTGTTAAAATTAAGGCTTACTAGGAAGAATCAGCACAATGAAATTAATTAAAGCAATGGAATTTTTGCTGGATTTAACAACTGAGTACTGACTATAGCTGTAATGCACGCAGACAGATATTTTAAATTCATTTCCATTTTATTCTTGTGTGCTTTAGTGTTTCCATTTTCAAATGGAATGTTCCCAAAGCTGAGTGGCCACCTCTGTCATTGGCATGGCCACGCTCGGCTATAGAGATTTCCTAGTCTGTCAACACCATCTACCCTCGACCTTGTTGGACCTGGTTTGCTTGGAACCTGGCAAGGTGTCTGGCATATGGCAAGTGTTTGATACATGTTTGTGGAAAGAATGAATGTGTGAATGAGTAAGTCATTATAATTTCAAAAAAATGGTGGTAATAAGTGATGACACTGATGTTCCAGATTACTTTCCTCACACTAAAGTTATAGGAAAAGAGGTAAAGATATAGTGACGTGGGCACTTTCTTTCTTGCAGAAACTAAGCAAGTTGATGATTATAACATCTTTCAGAGTGACATAGCTGTGAGCAGACCCACAGCCAATGAAATCCCTGTATACTTGAAATGATATTAATAAAAAATAGAGTAATACTTTTATTTTAGATCATAGGAAATTGGAACACTTTTGATGAGTCAGCTTGTATGGCTTTAACCACTACAAAATGTCTGGGTTAGAAATATTTGAAAATTTTATCACAAATTTTCCTGATTCAACAACATGAAAAAATGACAATTTAAAGATTCTTTTTGATTGGATGTCTTAACCATGAATAACAAATATTACATGATGTCCTGGGGCAGGGGGAAGATACTTTTAGTACACTGAATTTGATAGGACTGCTTGTCTGTATTCTTTTTTGATTTCTTTAAACATTACAATTTGAGCACTTTATCTTCACTCCCAACTTGAGGATAAACCATATCTTTAAATACCAAAAAATGGTAATTTACAAAGTGGCCAGTGTGATTTTGTTTTTTCCTTCTTGAATTCTCATTCTCCAACAATTGTTTTTAATTAAAGTATTTATATTGTATTACTAGCAAGAGTGCCTGACACTGAAATTATGTATAATGAACAAAACACATTCTCTCTTCTGGGGGATTTGTAGCCAATATGGGAAGGTTACAAAAAATAAACTATTGTACATGGCAATAGTTGTTATACAGAGGTGTCCACAGGTGGCCAGTGGGCAGAGAGAAGATAGTGGGGACTCACCTGGGAGGTGAAAGGTGGAGGAGGTTAAACAGGGCAATGGTGTTATGGGGAGTAAGCAGAATTTTGATCCTGGAGTAGGGGAATGTAGAGTAGGAATCTGCACAAAGCATAGGGGGCAGGAACTTGTTCAGGGTAAGTGGAGAATGGAGGATAGCATAGAGAGGACAGTTTGGTGTCTAGAAGTCAGCTAGAAAGGCCCAGGGCTGCACTAGAATGGTAAAATGATTAATGGTTTTTTTTTTTAAGATTTATTTATTTATACAAGAGCTGGGGTACGGGCCAGAAACACGGGAGGGTGAGAGGATTCACCAGAAACAGAACAGGGAGCAGAACAGGCAGATGCACCAAAAGCACTGCTGGGGGGAGCAGTGGGCGAGACAGGAGAGGTCTGCCAAGCCATGTGGGACTCTCCCTGGTGGGCCAGGAATCGAACCTGTGCTGCAGAGGCTGCAGACAGCTTCACAGCGCTTTGCTCAACCTGCTGTGCCACCAGGGAGGCCCTAAAGGTTTTTTTTAATAACAGGTCAGACAAAGTATTTAGGTAATCTTGCTGGTACCACTTATGGAAAATGGGCAAGGCTACAGAAAGACTTAAAAAGGCCCAGGGATATCCCAGAAACCCTCTACCAGGTTACTGTACCCAGGGAAGGGGAGGCAAGGCAGAGAGGTGCTTTAATGACCCTTAGCTTTAGTCGATTGTTATTTCCCAGTGTTCTCAGCTGCTCAAAGCAATATGGAGTCCCACCCCGACCTGAAGACAAATTGGAAAGTCTACACGAACATACTTTGATGTATTCATTTACTACCCTCAATTTCTGATCCCCAAGATCAAGGAAATTGATTGTATCATCATGAAGTCGGGTCAGCAAACAAGCCAGAGGACCAGGGTCAGAATTTGGACAATGATAAAAAGTGGGTGAAGTAGTCATATAAGATATGAAGATTGGTATCAATAAAGGCAAAGAAGGGGCAGGAAAGCATCATAAGTCCAGCAGACAAGTTACAAAGTCTAAAATGCCAATTAAATCAAGGTGTTTCAACAGGGCAGAGAGATCCATAGACTGCGAATGTATGTGTTAGACCAGTCAAGTAGTCCCACAAGCAGAGATCAAGATCTAGACAAGTCTAAGTAAGGGCCACTGAGCACTCCTAAGGTGTGTCTGTGGAAAACCCTGGATTTATGTACAGGTAGGCCTGGATCGGCAGGCACACGCAGGCAACCCAGTGGAATGACAGCCCAAGGGCAGAACAGCAGGAGCTGTCCATCCTGGGCACAGGCAAGAAGGTTGGCAGCCTGCAGAGAATCAAAAACCAATGACAAAACTACTAAAGTTATTCTACTCTTTGTTATCATCATACATCAAAAATTCTAAACAATGTTAGTGATAAATTATTCATCCTAAAAATCTTTTGTGGATCTCAGTTCTAAGCAATTGTGGGCCTTATGCAAATTAACAACTTTTTGTTCTGCATTTCCTTTCGTGGGCATGCTATTCTGCATGAAAGATAAATTAGAACTGCTAATATATAGTTGTCCCTCCTGACACACCCAGACTCAGCTACTGAATTTCTTTCAAGATCAAGTTCTTAGCTGTTTGAAGGGTGTAAACTCACTTTGTAATTCATGTTTCCTAAACCAGTAGTTCTACATAGTCCTCCTTCATTTAAGCAGTGGATTAAATAAATATGATAACACAGTGATAGTAATGGTGAAGAAATAACCTGTGTTACAATTCTGTCATTCTGTGTAATCCACTGAAATTTTCACTTATGTTTAAAAATCTAAACAATAAAACACTGCAAACCACAAAGTGTAACATCCTTTTGGGTAAATGCAAATTTTGGTTTATAGATGAAACATTTGCCAGGTTTTTGAATAATAGCTATTAAATCAAAGTTCTTTATTCATTTCAAAACTATAGGAAACTACTTAAATATTAAGTATTTCAGTACTTAAAATATATGAAAATAGTTATTACTTATTGTTACATAATATGTCATTAAGAGATTCTATCATATAGAGGAAGGAAGGATATTAAAAATTTACTTTAACATGCGCATACATGGAAGAGAAAAATTTAGCCCACCAAATTAAAAGAAATTAAAAATCTACTTTAGTTGTTAAATATACTAGACAAAACCCTGGAACAAAGGCAGATGAAACAGAGAGTGTAAAAGCATGAAAATTCCTGAGAGGATGCACTTGAAATTTCCAGGAAAAATCTCAGGGTTACCCACACTATTAACTATCGAGGTCCTGATGAAGGGTGGATCTGTTTTTCCACACAGAGATTTATAACAGACTGACATTTATAATGAGATCCAAGGCCAACCCCAGAGGTCTCTGGTATTTTGTACTTTTCTACATCATAGGTGACACAGCACAGGGAGACCTCCAATGTGACCAGAACCACTCAACATATAAAGGCTAAACTCAGAGATCCTTGAAGACAGTGACTGTACAGTACATTCTCAACTCCTCAGTCCTATTCCAATGCAACAGTATTTCTAAAAGTCACAGAATGAATAAGCACAGGATTAGATTTCAAACAAACTGAAGGTCTTCTAGTATAATAATGCACATCTTTCTTAAAATGTCTCTAATTTGTTTATTGCTTGTCTTCAATTTTATGTGGATTCTTTTCTCAATCATTCATTAATCAACACTGACTGGTACAAACTAATAGATGCACTATTTTAAGCATTAGGAATATAATAACTGAACAAGCACAGTATTTATCATGGTGAGGATAGTGTTTCCTGATCACTGAATAACATGCTATAATATCATGTGTCAATATACCCATATGAACCTGCCTAAACCTGCTAAAACAACCTTGCCAATCATTCAGGAAATGTACACTAAATAGCATTCTCCTTTGAATCCCTCTTAGTGATGGGGTTTTAAACAGTGAGATCATCCCAAGCAAAACCTTAGAAGAACCTCTTCAAAGATTAATGGGGTTGAATTGAAATTTTGTCCTGCTAATTGTAAGGGACAGTCACATTGGGGTTGGACTCAGGGCTTGTACACTCTCATTAAATTTACCACCTGGCATGTAGTAGACACTCAATAAATATTTATTAAATGAATTAATCATACAATACCCATAATGCCTCAGCTGTAATGCATTAATAATATATAAAATTCTCAGTAATATAGTCTCTGTTGTAACTTGATTTTTCTTACATTCTTAATTCAGTCTTAACTGATCGTTTACTCCCATTTTCTTTCACTATTTCATTGTATTAAGACACTGCTTTCTTCCCCAAAGCTTGAGACTGAAATATGCTAGCAGAAATTCCTATTAATTCCATTCCAAGTATTTGCACAGAACTGATCCACCATAGCCGTCTGCTAATGATGCATCTGTCATTTTATTGACACCCCTAAACAGCTTTATTCTCTTTTCTAATTAAGAGACAAAACTGGTATTGTCAGCTGATGAACCGACATTTGGGGGCTTTTGTTCTAATCTAAAAGGCAGCACATTATGATGCTAAAAAAAAACTCAGGAATGTTAACCGAAAAGCCCACTAGGCAAAATATATTTACATATACAATTTGAAGTAAGCTTAATATAAGCCTAATAGTGATACAATATTTTGGAAAAAAATACATGCACGTGGCAAAATATATTGCAAACAAAAAAGTGGTTTTCCTACTCCAATTGGTCATTAAAATTCAGAACAAAGCAGTTTTGTTTCCTCACCGGACAATCAAAAATCCTAAGAAAAGACTAAATTTAACCAAAATGATACATTGTAAATGAATAACAATATTAAAATAACAGTTAAATAAGAACTAAAAGTTCTTAAAGAAAAATGATGGAAATTAGATAATAGCACATTTCAAGAGCTTAAAACAGCAATAATTTCCTGATGAGTATATTAGCTAATTGCCAAAGAAATGACAATTACATACAAGTACAGGATAACAGCTTACCAGAACATTCTCAAGCAACTGAGGAGCACAAGCTGTAAAAGCTCTATCACCATCCCATTAAAAACCTAATCTAAAATCACTGCATGTCAGAAAATTAAGGATTCATCAAAATATTCCCAAAGGTTATATGTTGAAAGGAATGCATAAGAAGGAACCACACTTGATTTCTTTACACAGAAATGTATCTTAGGATTTACATTTTAAAATAAACTAAATATAAAATCTGATCTGCCAAATGAGATAATTGAAACAAAGCAGTTAGCATACATTTTGGCACTGAGTAAGTATTTGAAAATATTAGGAGTTCCTATTATTGTTATTACTATTGCAGTATCAGAATCAGATCATTGCCTCTCTTGGTTCCCTCCCAAGGTTTAAAGTAACCCTAGAAAGATTTCTAGTGGCTAAGGCACAATTCCAGCTAATTCTGTTTCTACCTCCTTTTCTGGATATTTTAGTTGCGGTTTGGTAATCTAGTTCTGAGCTCTTGTCTTTTAGCTAAAATTCTTCTCTGAATAAACGCTGAGAATGAAGGTATGACATACCTATCCTTCTTTTACTGCTCATTTCACTCCGACCTTGTCTTTCATAACATTTTCCGTATTGGGAACTATAGGCAAATCCTATTACTTGAGAATGTTGTAAGTGGCTATGATTTCACTGGGCCTCCTGTCCATATGTACCAAGATCAAAAGTCCACCAAATGCTGTGTCCTAAGTCCCTAAAAGAATTAGACCTTGGTACTGCCTGAAGAACCAATGGTGTGCTTGTGGTCACTAGTCTAGCAAGATTTAGTCAGCATCAATTTTTCTCTCTTGAATAGTCATTAAAATGAAAGAAAGTACCTAACCTGATTAAATAAAAAAAAAAAAAAAAAAAAACAAAAACAAAAAACCAAAAAACCAAAACCCAACTTCTTTAATAACAAAACCTACTTTTTTAGTTATAAATAATATTCTAGCTCATCTGTATCATGCAGTGGACACCCATAGGATTTAGTAAGAACTACTTTCACCATTCTCAAGGGGAGTCCTATGTGCAATATAATCCAGTCTTGGGGTTTCAGTTGATTGGCCCAAGATGGGCATCTCTTGATGTTGAGCCAAGATGAGTCTTCTATCTGAAATATTTTGAGCAAATCAAGAAGTGGGATACAGGTGGTGATGTTCAGATTAGAGGAGTACTGGTGTAATAATTATTCTATCAGTAGACAAATTAAGAGAAAACACTCTTTTAGGTAGAAAATATACAGTCGGAATCAGACTCATTTATGAAGAAAGCTGATGTTGCAGACAGGATCCTATCCACATGTGATAAAGGTTGGCCAGGCTTTTCATATCCCCCCAAGCCAGAAGTTTTTTAGAAGTTGAAGAAACTGCTACTGTTAAATACCAATGTCACATATTTGTATCTATGCAAGGACTCTGTGTGTGTTAATCTCTATCTCTCTGTCTGATCACAGAGGGAGAAACAAAGAGATTGTGCTTCCATTTCTTGAAAATTAAAACAGCATAATGGCAACTGGCCAATAAGAAGCTATTTGGTTGTATACATATGTCAACCCTTACATGCTCTGAGTTTCTAAGGCGTAGTAAAGGTATAATTGATGATGCAATGATCTGTAAATCTTTCATAGCCTTTATGTTGACATTCAACTTCATTAAGATAGTCAAACTAGAATACTTATTTTTCCACACTCATTCATTTCTCTGTAAAGAAAAGGGTTGTGAATTTATGCTCACACACCTAAACTTAAGCAAACATCATTTAGCCTTCAACTACCTCAGGTGACTCACTGAACCCCACAAACCAAAGAAGACCTTCTCCCTGGAATCTGTGCTATGTAGCTAGATGGAAATCACCTTTAAAATTATTTTCTGCTTTTGAAAATATGTTTTGCTGTTATCAGTAAATATGATCTTAAAGATAAATATTTCATGCAAAAGGTTCAATTCAGTGATTCAGCTAGTAGAGGTGGTTCAGTTTTTTTAAATTAGAAATTCACATGTTTTCAACTTTTTCTTTTTGCCTTCCAATTTTTAATGCTATTTAAACTTTTTATTTTAAAAGGAACAGAAAAACTTTTCCCCTTGACTTTTTTTTTTCAGTTTTAATAGATTTTATCTTCTATTAGGAAAACCAACTCTTCTTTCCCCATTCTGTGACTTACTCCTTTAAACATTTTTTAAAAAAGATTTATTTATTTATACGAGAACCAGGGTACAGGCCAGATGCGCGGGAGGGGTGAGAGGATTCACCAGAGACAGAGTGTGGGAACAGAACAGGCAGACTAACGAAATACACTGCTGAGGGGAGCAACGGGTCAGACAGGAGAGGTCTATCGCGCCATGTGGGTTTCTCCCTGGCTGGCTAGGAATCGAACCTGCGCTGCAGAGGCTGTGGACAGCTTCACAGTGTGGCACTCAACTGCCTGTGCCACCAGGGAGGCCCTCCTGTAGACATTTTTTAAAGTCACATCTTCTTTTTTCTCTCCATTGTTGTCCATGCTTATTTTAATCTAACAAGTTGAGCGAGCCTTGTTTGAAGCACTTTTATTTTCCTGATATGTTTCTTTTGGTTGTTGCAAGTTGATAAATTGGACCAGTCCCTCATCTTCTCATCAGAGGGAAACATGACAAATCCTGCCAAACCAGGTCTGTGACTGAAGGAGGAAATTCCCCAAATTTCTACTTTATTTAAATTAAAAGTCTGAAATCAAATCTGACATGTCCTGCAGCACTGGGGCATTGTTTCATTTAGAAAATAAAAGTTTCTATTCTTTATAAGAAATCACAATAAACTGATTCATGGGCCCTTTAAAAAGTAAAAACATAAGAAAAAAAGAAAGGTGGTGACAGCTGTCAGTGACACAAAATTCCAAAACTTTAGCCAGAAATCTGGTTCCACTAAAGCACATAAGATGGCAATAAATAGACCCTGATGATTCTGGCCATTACATGCTTTTCTTTCCCCCTAACTTTACATTTGAAATTAAAATTTGAAGCAACAATTAACAATGTTATGATATATTTGTGGAAAGTAAGATTTTCTTAAGCAGCCTCTATGCCCATTTATGGTAAGAATCTCAGTAGTTGATGAGCTCACTGTTCAATGTCATTTGAAACTCTTGCTGCAACCAATACCACCAGGTGCACTACTTCCATTCCAAAACTACCTTCTTTGTTGATTCAGACACCCAATATCTACACCACACATATAAACATTCCCAACTTTTTCAAAAGCTAGGTGATTGGGTTAATCTGACACATACATATAATTTTTTAAATATTTATTTATTTATGCATACAAGAACTGGGGTACAGGCCAGAGATGTCGGGGGTGAGAGGATTCACCAGAGACAGAGGGGGAACAGAACAGGCAGATTGACCAAGTACACTGCTGAGGGGAGCAGCAGGCAAGTCAGGAGAGGTCTGCTTCGCCATGTGGGTAGCTCCCTGGCCAGCCAGGGATCGAACTCGTGATGCAGAGGCTGCGGATTGCTTCATAGTGCGGTGCTTAATCCCTTGCTCTACCAGGGAGGCCCCTATGTATAATTTTAAAATGCTTAGGCCTCCCTGGTGGCATGGGCGGTTGAGCGCAGCACTATGAAGCTGTCCACAGCCTCTGCAGTGCGGGTTCGATCCCAGGCCGGGGAGATACCCACATGGTGCAGCAGACCTCTCCTGTATCACCTGCTGCTCCCCTCAGCAGTGTGTTTCAGTAAGTCTGCCTGTTCTGCTCACTGCTCTATCTCTGGTGAATCCTTTCACCCTCCCATGCATCTGGCCTGTACCCCAATTCTTGTATAAATAAATAAATCTTTTAAAAAAATGCTTGTGAACACAAGTGATTGCACAGTAAAATGTGAATGAGAAAAATTTCCAAATGTTAAGAAAAATAATCCTACTCTTCCCCTTTGAACTTTATTTTTAGGGGGAGATGCATTATTCTTTTTTTTTAATTAATTAATTTATTTGTTTGTTTTGTTTATACATGCACTGGGTACAGCCAGAAGCGCGGGAGGGTGAGAGAATTCACCAGAGCCAGAGCGGGGAGCAGAACAGGCAGAAGCACCGAAGTACACTGCTGAGGGGAGCAGCGGGCGGCAGGAGAGGTCTGCGCGCCATGTGGGACCCTCCTCTGGTGGCCGGGGAGCAGCCGGGGATCGAACCAGCGCCGCGGAGGCCGCGGGCAGCTTCTCAACCCAGCACTCAACCGCTGCGCCATCGGGGAGGCCCAAGAGATGCATTATTCTTAATAGGCAAAAATTAGAAGCAATCCAAATGTCCATCCACTGATGAATGCATGAAGGCATGTGGTATATCCACACAATGGAATATTATTCAACCATAAAAGGAAAAAAGTACAGAGACATGTTGCAACATAGATGATCTTCAAAACATGCTAAGTGAAAGAAGTCAGACACAAAAAGTTACATATTAAATGATTTAGTTTATGTGAAATGTTCAGAATAGACATAGCCACAGAAGGTAGATTAGTGACAACGTATGGAATCAAGGAGACAGGGGAAGTGACTGCCAATGGGGAATTTTTCAGGTGGGAAGGGGTAATGAAAATATTCTGGAATTAGATGGAGTGATGACTACACTATCTTATGGATATGGTAAAAACTGATGACTTGTACTTTTAAAAATGTGAATTCTATAATGTGTGAATCTCAATTTAAAAAATAAATAAATGCAACATCCCTCTCCCCCATTTAATAGCAAAAAAGTATGTGGCACATAACAGATGTTATGTTTTCCTTAAATTTTTTTTTCTTTTTAAAAAATTGCTTTTTGGATAATTCAAAGTTTCTCCCAATATTTTTCAAGTCTGTGTAACTGTATAGCGGGAAAACAGCTCCACCTGCTTTCAATGTTGTGAAAGGAGTAATAAATAATAAAAGACTCATTCACTCATGGTAGGTCTTTTCCCTAGATAAAATATTTCTCTTATTTCAGTGGATCTACCTAAGACTGTCTGCAAGATTCTGCAAGCATTTGGCTCACTAAAGCGGGTAGTACCGAGAACGGGAAGAGGACATGCTGGTTCAAAGGGTGTAATAACACCCTGCAGGCATATTTCCCTTCCCAGCAGGCTCCTGGTTGGCAGATTATGCTTGTTCTATATCACAATATAGATCAATCTACTTAGTAGCAAATAATACTCAACCATTACTCCCTAGGATCTCAACTCTTGTAGCCAGCCTCAAACTCATTTGCTGACTCAGGCAGAGCCATAGTGATACAGATGTCTGCACATAAAACCCCCACTTCAAGTTGGTCCTGCAGCAACTCTTTCAAAAGTGCTTTACTCTTCTATCTGTCACTGCCCCAAGCCAAGCCTTAGCGAATTGGGTGGCTGTAGTCACTACAATTCATATGTAACAAACATTTAAAACTAGCTTTCGGGCCTCCCTGGTGGCACAAGGGGTTAAGCACCACACTACGAAGCAATCCGCAGCCTCTGTAGCACGAGTTCGATCCCCAGCTGGCCAGGGAGCAACCCACATGGTGCAGCAGACCTCTCCTATCTTGCCCGCTGCTCCCCTCAGCAGTGTGTTTCAGTTAGACTGCCTGTTCTGTGCCCCACTCTGTTTCTGGTGAATCCTCTCACCCTTCACACCTCTGGCCTGTATCCCAGCTCTGGTATGCATAAATAAATAAATCTTAAAAAAAAAAAAAACTAGCTTTCTGGTAGGTTCCTTCTTCCTTCCTTCTTTCTTTTCGCCTTCCCTTCTTTTTAAAAATAAAATCATTTATTTAGTCAAAAATATATAGTTCATATGATCTATGTGCCAACAAAATGCTAGATGTTGAGAATACATTGAATAAAGAAAAGACCCACTTGAAAGGTGCATTTTAAAGCAAAGTGTAAACTCCTTATAGGAGTTTATTTTAAAATTAACTTTTCTTTCTTTTTTTTTAAGCACCCTGTGCCTAGAAAACCAGAATTTTTTTTGCTACAGTGCAAATTTCTGGGGTGCTGGTTTTCTGGCACTGGATGCCAAACTTGTTAATTTAAAAATAAACCCTGAGATGTTTATCACTAAATTTAAATATCTTTTCATTTTCTTCCCAAAGTTAAATTGGTTTTCAACATGGCTAGGTATACATTTCTTACCTTTAAAAATAGTATGTTTCCAAATAAATTACATATTTTTTTAGATAAATTCTTTACAATATGTATGAACATTAAACTATAAAGTATAAGTTATATGCACAATATCCTTCTAGAGTTCATTATTTAGGTAAACAATGAAGTAAATAGTTACATAAGTTCAAAATAATTATAACCAAATGGTAAATTCAATTTTATTTCTTGGATTTTCTTGAAGAGGAGAGAGGGCATATTAATAACTGCAACCTCCCACAATGTGCCAAACATAGCCCCTGCTTTATTGACAGGAATCATGAGAGTCTCTCTTATATACCCAGAAATATTACTACCTCCAAATGATGAAAAGTATAAGACAGTCCTTCCTCTGAATTTTTATTTATCAATTAAATCAATTCATGTTGAAATGTCCACTGTCTGTAACTACATATAGTCTCTAATAGACCAATAAGCAAATAAATAAATAAATAAATAAATAAATAAATAAATAAAATTAAAAGAAAAAAATTCAAGTCTGGATTTCAACTATCTCCACTCAGAAATGCTTCAAGTAAGTTATAGCTCTGTACTTACTATATTGAAATGCATTCCCCTTATATGTAGGAGAAATATATCTTGATGTAATACTCCTACTTTTAGAAGAATGTCCCAACACTATATATTCTTTAAAACAGAACTATTCCATGCCATCACATCTATTTTTATTATAAAACATCCTATTTAAAAAGTAATGAGCAAACCCAGATGCTGTGTGTTTTGGAGGAAAATAGAATTGCTCTTATTTGTAGCCTAATTTGAAGTCAAGAAACAGTAACTTGGGCCTCCCCTGGTGGCGCAGGTGGTTGAGCCCTGTGCTGTAAAGCTGTCTGCAGCCTCTGCAGCACCGGTTCTATCCCAGCCAGCTTGCGAGGGTCCCAAATGGTGCGGCAGACCTCTCCTGTCTCGCCTGCTACTCCCCTCAGCAGTGTATTTTGTCGGTCTGCCTGTATTGTTCCCCGCTCTGTCTCTGGTGAATCCTCTCACCCTCCCGCGCATCTGGCCTGTACCCCGGTTCTTGTATAAAATAAATAAATAAATCTTAAAAAAAAAGAAACAGTAACTTAATTTCTTTTTTTTTAAAGATTTACTTTATTTATTTATTTATTTATTTATTTATACAAGCACTGGGTACAGTCAGAAGCACGGGAGGGTGAGAGAATTCACCAGAGCCAGAACGGGGAGCAGAGCATGCAGAAGGACCGAAGCACACTGCTGAGGGGAGCAGCGGGCGGCAGGAGAGGTCTGCGGGCCATGTGGGACCCTCCTCCGGTGGCCGGGGAGCAGCCGGGGATCGAACCGGCGCTGCAGAGGCTGTGCTCAACCGCTGTGCTACCGGGGAGGCCCAGTAACTTTATTTCTAATTTGTAATTTCTAGTTCCCTTTCTCTAGGCCTGTTTAGAAAATGTTGGTGAATACACACACACCAAAACAAAACTTACATATTATTCTTACCCAAATTTGAAGGGATAACATGGCATGCATTGAAAATGCATGCTAGTCTATATATACATATATTGAGTTGTGGTTGAAGAAATATTTAATTATTCAAAATGAATATATAAAAAATTTTTGACATTGAAGATATTTTTCAAGGCAGGCTTAATATCTCTATGATCTTATGCTTTAGCTGAAACTATTTTCCTGTTCACTCCACTGTGGGATGTGGATATAGATATCCCCGGGCATTCACTTTCTGCCAGGACATTTTGTAATTTAAACATGCACGTAAGCAATTAATTTTATGCATTCCAATAAGAAATGGAACTGAAGACTAGTATAAAGGGAGAGCACATGTGTCACTGTGCATAGGATTCACCACTCCACCCCACCCCCCCTTAATTTTATGAACATTTCAGTGTTTTGGGGTGGAGCAGCTCCTGAGGTAAAAGCTGTTCAGAGGTGAGAGTGGAGATAGTCTTAACAATGATTGTGAGAAGAGTCATATAAATGGCTTCATTTTTAGTTAAACATTCTGTATCAACATCCATGGCTTCTAAAAAGTTTCAAAAAGCCTCGAGTGACACAAACATCATCAAAACTGTCTTCTTTACCTAAAATGTACAGGTTTCCTTATTTACCAACACAAATTCAATCATTAAATTAGCAATAGAGTTTAGGAACATTATGTTGGCTTAGGGACCACCATGGAAAATGACTTATCAGTTCTCCCCAAAGCTCTATGGTAAAAGACAGAAAAAGCCAAATGGATAGTTACCTCCTCCTAGTTTAACTAGTGTGTACTATCAATGAATAAGACTGCCAGAAAAGCAGAAATCTCCAGCACATACATCCAACATCTGTATAAACAAGCACCAATACAAATGAATGTAAAGGCAAGTGGGTGGGTGCATGGTGGTGGTGAGCGGTGGAAGGTAGGCAAGCTCCAAAGTCCTTTTCAAGTCTACAAGCAATAGGCTTCTTGCTACTCCCTGTGTCGCCCATGTGCCGAGACACAGCAGGTGTATGAAGGAGTACATTTAATGAAATGATCATGGCACAAACAGTACCTGCCACCTCAACAAAGCCTGAGGAACTAACAAGCCTGCCTCTAGCACCAGCAGGTGTGGGCTCACTGGAGCATTCTGACCGGACAGACCCTTATTAAGCACCCAGTCTAATGCTCTCCTCCTACTGAGATGAGCCATAGCTACACTGAGGAATGGGGCCAACATAAGCCTCCTGCCTCATAATACTGAGATGAGGATGATTCCCTGCACAGGGATCACTAATGGTCATATTTAACAGAGCTAATGGCAACACCCAAAGAGCTGTACATTGGACATGCCTCAAATGTAGGTAAGCTGGAAAATGTAGAGTGCAGATCTGTAGAACCCATTGCAATGGACAACAATCAGGCAGCATTACCCATGTATCCTCTGTGGGCAAAACATTAGAAAACAAAGTCACAGATGAAGTGGAGAGGAAGGATCACAGATGAGTACACAAAACACTGACAATAAGTACATTCCTCAAATAGCTCCAAGACTGTCCACTTTCCATCCATTTCCTCTGATTTCACTCTCACCAAGCAACCTCTAGAAGACCAATGTGACCTCGAGTGACCTTGATATTAATAAGGGGATGTCCTGATTAGGATATACAAGCATTCATGTCTCTGAAAAGGCCCATACCCACCTGGCATTCTTACGTCACTGTGAGGCTAAGTGTGTATCTGCCCATGAGAGGGTGGTCAATTTATTTTGTTGACAAAGTCAGATGTTTCAGCTGAGCATAGAATCAGGCCCTGGAGCAGAGGGATGAAGCCAGGGTCACCCTCTGACCTGCCAGAAGCCTTTCTCTTGGCAATGTGAGCTCAGCCCTCAACAAGAGCAACAGAAACTGGCCAGAGAAGTTTCAGTAAAGAGAGTTAGAAGCCAGATCATAGTGGACTGAATGGAACACAACTATTACTGTGTAAAGGGAAAAATAAACTCAAGTTGGCTTCCTACAACTTTCTCTATCACACTAAATACAACTTCAAAGATAGCAGAATAGGGAGAAAAATCTCCTGAAATTATTCCCACAAGTTGTATAAAATCATCTGCATTTTTGGTAAAAATAGGGACCCAGGATATATTTTTATTGCCTCCGTCTGCCTGGCAACATGCACTGGCCCTAGATTATGATAGGTGCTCACTAAATATCACTAAATATTTGAATGAAAAGTAGTTTACTAAGGTGAAAGTTATTTCTGAATTTTGCATTTTCCATTTCCAGAACATTATATTTAGATTCTAACTGTGCAGACCTGTCTTCCCACAGCTTGAGGAGGCTAATCTGGACCAGGTTTGGCAAGTGTCACAACCTTGAGATCACCTGCTTCTTTGTTCTCAGGGCAAAGACCTGTTTGTTCTCATTTACAATCACCTTTCTTCAAAGGAAGCCCCATTATGACCATTTTGTGGAGCATATCCAAGATGATAAAGTATTTGTCATGCAGAAGCCTAAGTTCTAACCACAGCTATAAGGAGAAAGCTGAGTGTCACGGGCCAGAGCTCATGTGGGCAGAGTCTCCCCTCAGAGGCAGGACTCCCTTTTACGCAGACCTGCAAGTTCAGTGTCATTACAAGGCTTACCATCACTGGCAAGTGAGGTGAAATCTTAGAGAGGTTATCTAAACGATTCTTTCCTCTACCTTTTAAAACAAGAATATAAATCTTTATACACTGAAAGTTATGGGCAGTGTGGGAAAGAACATTAAGGTATAACAAGGATTAGAAATTTTAGCTCAAGAGTTTAAAAAATGATCAAGAAAAATGAAGAATAATGTCACAAACACAAACATATACACATATATAAATACATACACACCTGTGTGACATACCTGATAGTCTCCAGAGTCCACAGACTAACCAACCTGGTTCTCCCAGTAATACTGTCAGAAAGACAGAGAGGTTCATAATTCTTCCCATTTTAAGAAGAGAAAATTGAGGCTTAAAGTGATTTGCTAAAGGCCAGATGGCTAGTAAGCAGTGAAAAGATGATAACTTGGTCTCCTAATTCCTAGACCAGTATGTTTGTTTAGTTAATCTACCTGCAATATGTGTTGAGGCCTAGGAGACAAAATTACTATCAGCTCTATTTCAAAGGCTATGAAAAAGAAAGAGAAAAATAAGGCAATGTGTTCAGCAATTATTTTATTAAGCTCTCCAGATTCTTTACTATTTCATAAATGTGTAGGCGCCCTTTAATGGCTTCATTCCTGCCCCAAATTTAAAGACAAAAATTACTTAATTTTAAACTTCTTGTGGTATAATATGATTAGAAAATATCTGCAACAAACTTTTATTTTATGCCAGACTGAAACATTTGAAAGCTTATTTATATTAAAGTTGCACTGCCATTGAGTTTACCTTTTAATTTTGAATACAGCTCATTTTTTGTTGCCCCTATTATTATATTTATCTTTATTATATCCATTGTGGGACCAAAACCTTCCAATTCTTCTCTTGTTCCGGATAAGAGAACAAGGGACTTTGGTTAAAGTTGGTATTAGGCATTAGTGAAAAGCAAAGCCACTTACCCTCTGACAGGTCAGGAGGCATAGGACTATGCTGAACCGAGAGAATGCTAGTAGGGGGGTGCAACTCAAAGGCAGCTTAGAAATTGAGTGCACAGATTCACATGACATACAGAAAATGAGAGGTGGTGTTTCAAAACTCTTACAGCAGTTTCACAGAGTAATTTTATGTTAGTTTAATATAATAATAATAAAAAATTAGGTAGTATTTCAAATGCTTTTTATTTCACTTTTCTAGTCATTTACTATTATTGTGTTTTACAAAATTATCGATTCACAACAAATTGGAAAAGGAATAAAAGAACTGGTCCATTGCCACATATTGTTTTAGAACCACTGTGTTAGGTGACTTTACCAGGCTTTCTGAGTCAGTTTTTTTTTTTTTTTGAGAGGAATAAAATGATTTCTTAGAATATCAAAGATTCCTACATCTCAATAGGAGAACAGAAGCTAAATGTAAATATGTACTTGTAATAACCACCTACATTTGGGGTTATCCATGTGCCGTGATCCTCTAACTTCTGTATACATGGACAATGAGAAGCAAATGATCCAGAAATGAATCAAATCAAATGTCAACAATGTATAAGGTAATATATTTAAGAAAAACCCAAGAGGGCCCCTTCAGAGATCTGAAATTAAAAAAAAAAATTTGAATTCTTTAATCACATACTTCATACAAAAACCAGCCACACTGAGGAAAGAAAGGTTGTCTCTGGCCTCCCTCTGCATTTTGGTAGCTGAGGTGAAATGAGCAGGTGGTTCCAGTCAGTTCCTCATTTATAAACTGGCTCTGTGAAAATGCACACACAAAGCCACTTGTTCGGTGGTCTCAGAAGAGGGGCTAAGGACTGACCGGACATGAGACACAATTACCCTCTCACCCTGGAAGGAAGTCCCTGCAGGTTAGGGGTGAAGTGTATCAGCAGGTCAGGATGAAAAATGCCAGCACAGCTGCTGCCTATGTGGGGAGGGCCTGAGGGAGAGAGAGAAGATTTTCATTTCTGATTACTTCTTTCATCAGTAGTAAAACTGACTTAAGAAAATTAGTGATCTGGTTATCATTAATATATGTTCTTTAATCTCCCACGTCCTTTCAAGATGCCGAATCTGTCGCTTTGAGGAAGCATTTTAAGTTATACCTTTTGAAAGTTGTACTTTTTTAACAGAACAAAATAAAATACGGTGGAAACTCCCTTGGGCGGGAAATAATGAACCTGATAAAATGGAGCTTGAGTAGCATGATATTTGTATGAGTATAATTTTGTTGTCAGACAATGGTTGTGTCATCAACACTGAAACAGTCTGGGCTTCCTGTTTTCATACGTTCCTTGGGCATTTGTGACAATGTCGACTCCCTCTAGTGGCAAAAGTTATATATGTAAATTCACAGTTTTGTTAACAAAAAAGGGTTCTTTTGTAAGGTAGCTGTTTTTAAAACAATTTTTTTGATGTATAATTTCTTTGGTGGGTGCTTCAAATGGTATAATAACATGTAAGTCAAAGAAGATGCAAAATGTAGATTTTATTCTTAAACTATCCACCATGCATATGACAAATGTTATATTTAGTTATAACTGATTTGACAGTATAATGAATTTGTTAATTAAATGTTCAGAACAAAGTATACTCATTACAAAGGTTTTTAATAGGAGCATGATTATTCTTTAGCAATACTAATGCTTACTATTTAGGTGACTGAAATTCCAGAGACAGGTTATTTCCAAAGCAGATATCATTACATTCATTATCGTGATGCATTATATTCTGATGCCAGTGATAAAGGCTTTATTTAATACAAAAACTGTGTACTCTTTAAAGTTAAATTACAGATTCCTAAAAATATTAGAACTAAGATCTGGTCAAAGGAGATAACATATGCAGAAATTCTGTAAAGTACAAAGCAAAAAGTCAGATATAAATGATTAGTTTTAACATTAAATCCTGAGACATTGTTTTACAGGTGAAAACTATAAACGTGGGCGCCAGAGTGCACAATTAACTTGCTCACAGTCACTGCACTAGTCAGCAGTTCAGCAGAAGAGGGAACTGGAATCCAGCTACCCAGACTCACAGTCCTTTTGGTATTGACTGAAGAGAAATAGTCTTAAATTTGTCAGCATTTTCCCCTTCAGTTTGCATCTCAGCACAGATTGTGATTATAAAGTATTTAGACTGATTTCCACATAAAAGGCCTCCTTCGACATATCACTTACATCTATTTACATTTTATCGATTATTTAAGGGGTCTCAGAAGCATTTGTTAACTGACAGTACAAGTTCCCAGGGACTTCCTTTTATGGTATGAAAATGAGAAATTAATAATTAATAATAATATATGCATACTCCTGGTCCTAATGCTCTCCTAGTTATTATGAACTTAAGAGCTAGTCTTAGTTTCTTTGAAATTTATGTGATTTGTGAAGAACAAATGCTGACAAAATAATAAAAGTGCTTTGAAAATTGTGGTAATGTTATAAAAGCAAATTTTAATTTGTGTTAGCTAAAGTTAAATCACACAGGAAAAAAAATTATCTATTGCTTTAGTTTTCTGCAAGATAAAGGGAGATAGAAGAAAATTTTCAATCATTTTGGAGAATGAATGAAAACAGAAGAAAATCACGATACTCTCCACAAATATGTACCTGCTGGTAGGTTCTGTGTTAAATGCTGAAGACTGTATTACAACTTCCTCCTGAGAGTTTTGGCATTTGACTTGAATGGGAATTAAAATCTTGTTATTATCATAGACATGAATGATAGTATTATACTCAAATAGGACAGTAGTTTGCTAATTACTGGGGGGCGGCAAACACATTTTGAATCATTGAGTTTTTTCATGGCTTAAAAGAGTCTAAGTGCACTTAGATCATAAACTGTGAGAATAGAGAGTGTGTCTGTCGTGTTCACTTCCACATGCCCAGCACATACCAACAGTGCCAAAGGCAGAGTAGATAGTCATTATATGCTTACTGAATTTGAACTCCACATTGGAGAGCATGGCCCACATGGAATGGAATGTGAAGGGATGAAGGACTGGAAGAGAATGTTTTAGCGCACTGTCAGGAGATATGCTCTCTTTGTAAACAGCTTGTTACCTAAATCCCTGTTGCTGGGGGAAGACACTCAGTTGGACTTCACTTTAGAGATGGGTTCATGTCAACCACACTCACCAATACATTTCAGACACTGTACATTCCCAAACTGTCCTCTGCATTCCAAGATGGTGGTTACAAAATGCACAAGATCTCAACTACTGATAGAAGTGTCTGAAAAGCAGGCAATAGATACCAATGTTGATTCTTACAAGTTAACACAAAGCAGATACATACAAAAAACAAAAAAAACTTTTTGTACTGTTCACTTTTTATTCTTTAAAGACTGACTAAGAAGAACAAGAATGGATTTGCTTAGATTAGACATCTTCACATGTTAGACTTATTGATTGGAATGATAATTTTGCAAATAAAGAGTTGAATCATCTGTGTTTCTGACTCAAACAGAATGTCCAACTTAAAATATACAAAGCAGAGAAAACGTATGAAATCATCTCATTTTTCCAATGTTCCATACTTTTGAATGTTTTTAAAAACATCCTAACCACGCAGAAGCTTCTTTTTACTGTCAGGAGATCAAAGAGATATTGAGAAAAAATCTATAAGCAGATGCTGCCCAGTGACAAACCTGAAAGAAGCAGACAGTGGGGCCAGATGTTGGGGTGACCTTTGGTCTACAGAGCACATTGGCATGGTGTTGATTTAGATGGTTGTTGGCAGAAGCTTTATATTCGTCAGCAGAAGGGAAAGAACTAAACTATGGAATCCTTTCCTACTCTTTCCCATCACTAGACAACTTAAAACCACTGGTCAGTAGTGCTGATGGCTGTCAAACAAGTTGAATTCACCACACAACCCTGCCAGTCAGTATCACATCAAACAGGAGTTAGCTGCCTGAATGAGAACTTCTTCAGGCTGTGCCATTTTGCATTCCACTCAACTTTCAACAGCTGTTTTTTGAGTGACTATAGACACAAAATAATTAAATGAAAAGAACAACAGATTCAATATGTGGGATAATGTTTACATATATTACATAGTCATTAAGAGAGGATATCGCATATCACATATTACTGATATGTCTGAAAAGTAAATGCCACACCAACACATCTAATTTGCACCCATGAAAGTTCTCTGAGCTGCCAGCTCAAAAGAAGAAAGAGAAAGTATTTTTTAATCAAGCAGAATTACTCAAATCAGTACTGTGGGCACAAAAAGGAATACAAAATGATGCATTATACCTTTAAAGACTTCTATCATGTTATGTAATTTTTCACATTCACGCAATAGGAATTCAAAGGAACTTTTCAGCCACTCAAATGTTCATATTGTTGTAAACACTCATAAATATAAGGCAAAAAATTTTAACCTTAGGTTTTGATAGAATTTTAAATCTTAGACAGCATACAATGCTAAAACATAGAATATAAATAGAAGCTTGTTTTATAATGTTAGATATGATTGAAGACCACATGGATCTTCCGACGCTTTTAGACATTTTATCACTTTACCTGGAAAAATACACACTGCTTATTCTGCATTGCTGCTGATGTCCAGCACTTGTCACAACCTCTATCTGTCAAGGCCTTCACAAAGAGTTGCAAAATGACAGATCAGGATGTCTGAGTTGATGAAGCCCCAGGAAAAATGGAACAGATAGAAAATTCATGACTCTAAACTACATCAAAGTGACTTCTGTCAACATCATGTCAAAGGAACTGTTCATTTTTAGAGTTTTTTTGTAATTATATAAATAATTTTTTGAGTATGAACTAAGTGTAATGAAAAATTTTCTTGGTGTACAGTATGATCATCCAAATGTTCCAAAAATATACTTTAGATCATCCAGGAATAAGGAAAATTCTAATAGTAGACACTGTCTGCCAGTTAAAACCAATGACATTCAAGAGATGTATGAAGATACTATCAGCTTAAAATAGGACAAACCATCTGGCTATAAAGGAACAAAAGTATATTTTTTGCATATTTTTTGGACCTATCATATTTCTACAACTGGATTAAATTTTATTCTTCTACAATCAGTTTTGATCCCTCTTTTTGCTTAGTGTGACAATTGTAAAATGCTAATTCAGTGTTATTTTCATAAACAGGTTTCCTAAAATATCTGGCATTATTTATTTTTTTTAAATCACTGGAAAACCCTTATAATGCATAATTCCCTTAAATTATTGCTGTGAGAAGAGAGTAAAAAGTAAAGGGTTTATCATATGCAGTACTGAATAGGCAGAACAACTCCATAATCATATTCAGAGAGTCACTCACCAAGTGAAATATGAGTTGCATAAATCTGGAAATGACCATTCTCCTATTTCAATTCCCAATACTTTTCAGGGAGGATGGCTGGCACCTGGTGCTAGAAACCAGGCAACTTGATTTCCACTGCTCATATGTCACTGAAATAAACAGAGTAAGTGACCTTGTGAAGTAAACACCATGGATTACCAAGTAAGTGTATGCACAGAGCAGATAGGAGGGAAGTACATAAAATTCACCCCACACCCATGCATGCACACATGTGCACATGCACAGCAGGCAAACATACACCTGAAAGAGTCATCAAATGTACAATTCCCACAGTAATGTAACTGTCCATGGTGCTGTCGATCACTTACACGAATCCATTTACCTTTCCTTTTGCTTAGATTTTGCAATCTGTACATCAATCCTTTCTAACAGCCACCCTTAGGACATCTACTGACTCAGTGCACTCATTCAGTGGCAAAATGTAGTCCATTATCTGTGACCAGAAAGGTTTGCTTACCTCCAGAATGACAAAAGATCTCAGAAATAATGAGCACTTCCAGTTTTGAGAGAAGAAACTCGCTTCAAAACAGCCCCATTGCACTGCGTCTAAATACGTATGGGAAGTGCCATGCATTAATACAAAAGTAGGACAAGATCGCCATTTCTTATTATAGGCAGAACTCAATATATCTTGTGTCCTACTTACGAAAGATGTTTATTACCTGTAAGTGTATAGAGGTGTGGGCTTCACGGCGGCCGTGATTGGTAATAAGCCTCTTTTTCTCATTTACATTGATAGCAAGCATTAGTGAAGATATATGCATTTCATTTCATGGTTCAGAAAGAACAAAGTATATGTATATGTGATAGCAGTGGGTGGTTAATGAAATGGTCTGACAAACATAAGCTAATACATAATCATACCAGAATGTGAACTGGAACACCTGTTCCTGCTTCACAGACTTGCAATTCTTAAGGAAAAGTTACCATTCTCAAGGATTGAAGCCACTACTATTTAGACATCAATATGCTCCAAGGAAATTTTAGTCACTTTTTGTTGTTGTTGTTGCAATCACTAAAGGGTGGCTATTTTAATGATATCAAATCTCTTTTGCTTGTGTCCTAAGAGTAATGAAAACTTCACACATGCATGAAGCTCCAGTAATTATTTTAAACTGCCTTCTGTTGTCCCCCTGAGGAACACGGTGGTATTTGTTTGATGCAGTTTAATTAGTGTCAGGGTAATTAATGCTATGCTATCTACATGAGATCAAAACCCTTTCTTTGTAACACTCTGGTAACTAAGAACTAAGAAAAGAAAGCGTTTTGAAAACGTGGAGGCACGGTGTTAACCTGGGTTCATGAGTGAACCGAATTGCTCATCTCTTCCACCACGCCTCACCCGAATGGCAATTTTAGTCCCTCCCAGGACAAGATCAGACCCATAATGCGTTGGAACCACACTGTCAGGCATCAGACCCAGTGGCTGCTATGGAATTAAATTCTTTTTTTATGGGTATAATCAAATTAACTAAAACATTCACGGTCACCAGGCACCTTTTGCCATAGTTTAATCCTTTAATAATGATATACTAAACTTTTGCACTGACAGAGAACTGGAGTGTCTTGTAAACAGGGTGTGATATTACCATGTGCTGATATATTTTTTCAAATAAAAGAATCATTTGGTCTAATGAATGAATGTGATTCTACTTAAATGCCTGAATAAAATTTGCATTTAATAGTAGGTACAGACTCTCTCTCTATTTAACAATAATGTGAAGAGGAAAAACAGAGATAGGCAAGGAGAGAAGTTAAATACACAAAAATTCCAGACACACACATAATGTGCACTACCATAAATCCTTTTTAACTGTTTCTTTGGTAATAAGCAACGGGAGTATAAATCTCCTAACACACAAACTCAAGCTGATCACAGGCTTAAGGAAATAGCTCCAGTTATCTTGACTGGATAAATTATTATATCCTAGAGGTTATTCCAGTTTCTAATAAAGCACTGTGGCTAACAAACAAAAATAAAAAGATAAACCATTTTCTTTATTTTATAACAGATGAAATTACAAGCTGCACAGGATAGACACAATGGCATTGAATTTATTTGTACTCTCAAAACTGCACCATGCAATGTCCATTTTGGAATAAGACCAGTGTTTTAACACAACGATGATAATGAGCATTAGAATGATAACATTTTTTATGGGAAGGGGAGGCTTAATGGCACATATCTAAAAAATAAACATGACTGGCTTAAAGTCAAATCAAATGGATTTAGCCCATTATATAAGTATACTAAGCATGAAAATAACCTCTGCATTGTACAAGAAATGAACAAAGAAAAATACGTCAAAAAGGGTACAGGCATTAAGTCTACAGGCGTTATGAAATTGTGTCTGTAGCCATCAGCAGCTGAAGTTAAGGTTAATGTTATAAAATGAAATTTTTCCAGCTCAGGCTGGTGGCGAATCACAGCCAAAGAGGACTGGCGCTGAATGGGCCTTCTTGAGGTCATTTATTATGGAATGCCTAGTGGGATCAGCTGACTAGCAAAATATGTTTTTTCACATCTCCAGTTCTGCTTCCTGCAACTTAGTTGTTTATCAATTAAAGTGATAAGTACAAGTGACTTTGATAACACAAGAAATGCATTATGTAGTAAAGTAACCTCCAGGAAGCCTGCAATAAGAACTGTGTGCAAAGTTCAACAACTGTGAAGGAACTATTAAAGAGGACACACAAACAAGTGACCTTGACTGACAAACGCACTTCATTCCAGCAATAAACAGCGGTGGTGCTGATAACTGTTCATTGGCGCAGAGAGTAATTACCTATCTGTCAGCGTTGCTGGTGTGTGCGAAATAGTATAAATGAAACATACATAATGTACGGCAATAATATCGGGCATGCAGAACCTAATGTATTATCATCATTCTCAGGACCCAGGTTTATGTGGCTGCCACTACTGAGTAAATGGCTTCTAGCCATGATAATTTCATTCTAATCTCTGTTCCATATTATAATTTTCATAGCTAAAAGATACTGAGGAGCAATACGTTTCAATCAAGGGCTAAATAGAACACAACCTGTAACTGGGTATTTTATACACCTATATATTTTTTTCTTTCAAAAAATTTAGTCAATTTATGAAGAGACTGGAATAAGCTGCAAATTTATGGGTGACAAACCCTGTCTCTACCAATGTCACCATATTGGAGAGGAGCTGAAAGGGGTTTACGAAAGGTTCAGGAGCTTTGTCTCCCATTTCTGTTGGTAATACAAAATTCTAGCTTTCTAAATGCTTCTAGTCTATTCAAAAATATAAAGTAAGGATGCATGTTTAAACAAAGTAAAAAATAATCCCAATTCAAAAGGAGAAAACAATCACCTACCTTCCAGGACAAATTATCTTGATTTGCATGAATCTCTTAACTATATAACAGAAGCACAGAAAAATACCTCATTTCATGATACTCTACAATTCTTATAAAACTGCTCCACTCTTGTATACTTGCTTATTTTTTTCCTTTAATGCAAATGCAATTTGATGGTACCTCTAAATCATAGTTAAGACCAAACAAACGAAACCAGGAAAATCTAAGTAGCAGCCAGGCCATCGGGACAAACCCCTTGTCTCAAGGAGGAAAGAGCAGAAAGCCTCACAGTTGACGGGGTGAACAAGAGAAAGCAGCAGATCCCAAACTACATAATAGAAACAGCTGTTGATCAACTGGCTATGTCATTCAGAAAGGAAAGAGAATATATGAATGCTGAGAAAGCACATTGGTGCATTTGATTGTTTTAATCTAGTCCTCCTACATTTATAAGAGTGCACATATTAAAAATTTTAAGGTAGATTGAGCTAATAATTAATGCAATAATCTGCCTTTTTAAAAAGCATTTTAATTGCTTGTCCAATGTCATATTTCAAATCACATGAATGATTTTAACTATAGTAGGATATTATTTTCATTCTTTAACTTTTTGTTTGCTGGTTTCCCAAAGCAGTTTTCCAATGAAGTCCTGATAGGAAATTAGGCAAACTGAAGAAATAGCTCAACTTTTTCTTCAGTGATTTGTTTCTGTACTTTTCTTTATTCCTAGTCAGGAGAGAAAGTAATGACAAAATGAACTCATAATGAGTTGTTAGGGATATGATATATTAACACCCAAGGAAGCTTTTCTGCTTTAAAGAAGAGGCAAGACTGAGCTAATGCTTAAAATGAAAAAAATTAATCATACTTTGAGTTCCTCAGATCGTGACATTAAATAGCTTGCCTATTTTACTTCCCCCAAGCAGCATCACAGCACTGTATAGCTAGCCCAATACAGGAAAGATTTTACCTGATTTCAAGTCATTCAATCAAACCTGGAATTTCAAGATACTCTATCAAAAGGCATAACTTATAAATGGATACTGTTTATAAATTCTACAGATAGATCTTCATGAACACAGTGGTTCTCCATTTGATTCATATACTACTCCTTACCTCAGTAACTTAAGCCTTTTCCTGATGTGTGCCATCATGGCTTTTATTGCAGGTTTAAGAACGTGGCATGTGTACTATGAATCAATACAAAGAGAGGAAATAGTATGTATCAACACATAAATAGAAAAATTTCCAGGAAAGACATTACCCTATTTCATTAACTCTAAGAACAAAAGCCCATTTTTTACATCTTGCCTCTTTGGAAAAACTTCTTTAAGTCTTTGGGAATCAGGATGGTCATTAACAGTTTGGAATGAGCAACAGTGCCCAGTATCAAAGCACCTTAGACTTGACTCCTGACTCTTTGAATTTGATGACATACAATATTTCATACTATTCTGGTTTGAAGAACATCTGTTAGATGTTTATTTTTAAATGGTCCTGATTATGATCACATCTTAACAAAATACCTAACGAAATAACATATTTATTTTATGTTGCTATCTAGATTAGGTCTGATGCAAAAACATTTAGCCAACTTATTAAACAGTCAGCTGATTTAATTGGGGAAACAGTCAACTAAATTTCCTAGTTCTACTGATTATATGGGCCATAGGTGCCTTGTTTTGGACATATTGAAGCTCTGGACCTGCTCAATAGTTAAGCAACCCATACTTACTGATGATTCTCAACCTAGGAATGGAGCAGAGAGCCTAGGGACTCTACTTATCCTCAGCTCCCATCAAGAGACAAGTGACTTTGTCCCTCCTGCTGAGAAGCACTGCCCTAGAGGCCAAGTGTGTCTGGTGGGATGTGTCTTGTCATTCCAGTGTGATAATGTGGTAAAAATATTGGAAACCAGTGAAAAGTATAATTTGCACAATTCAAAACAAGTGTGTGATGGCGGCGCGGGGTGGGGGGGAGAAGGGGGGACAAAATCACCTTTCCATCATTTTCTCAAGTAGCCCCAAGGAAATATCTATAAATATGAATTCTATAAATAGAATTCAAGTAGCTTATTGTCCCCTTATATACCTAAAGATACCACTTTTTTTTCATTAAATATATGTTGAATCAATGAATCAATGAATAGAATTTTCCAAATCAGGCTATATATGTTTTTATAAAAAACATGTTTCTTAAGTTGATGTACATGCCAAAAAAAAAATTCTCAAAATGTTAAGTACATAGTACTCTATCATGTTCTTTTAAGGTTTTTTTTTTTTGTGTGATAGAATTATTTAGGATTGATGGTTTTGCAGTTTAAGTACACTTTTAAATCAGAAATTAACTTTTAATATATAGCTTGGTGATGATAATACTGAGGTATGTAAAGTGTAGTTGCCTTCTTATAGGCAATATAGTTGATTAATTTTGAACAATTTAATAGTGAAAGATTAATTAAGAGTTTCATGTAGTACAGGCCATCTTTCTTTTACAATTACATTCCTTTAGAGCCACTGTAACTATTGTAATAATTGTACTGAAAATGCTAGAATGTATCAAGATAATACAGTGATTTAGCAAGAGAAATAAAATTCAGAAACAAGACACTTTGATATTTGGGACATTTAACATTGTAGTCTATATGTATAAGCTTTCTGAACTCCAACAAGTTATTATAATGCAGTAAGTATAAAACCAGACTCAAGTTTTTTTTTTAATTTATACATTAGACACTTTTTATTAAAGAGCTATTTAAAAATACTTTGCTAGGAAAATAGCACTAAGAATTCATGTAAATAAATGCTAGTAAATTTCAAGCTTATCACATTTCTCTGTAATAATGTACTCAGCAGGATTGTCTTGGAAACAAGGGTATATTCAGCTGTAACTTGATTCTGACTCAAGAAAATTTTAGAGTGCAAAGGTAAAACTGAAGTTAGAGTTCATGGGAAACTGAATATGAAACCCAAGTAAAATGTGGACTAATGAATACAAGGGGGAAAAAATCTTAATTTAGGTACTGTTTTTTACTCTAAGCCAGGAAGACAGTTCTCAAAATCATCGTTTTTTTCCCCATATACTGAAAAATTGTTAGTAACTCAAGTGTAAAATTTCTCATCTCTCCAACTTTGGTAATCAGGATTCTAATTCTGGTGGAGTAGACTACTTGTCAAAAATTTAGCAATGATTAAAATTTCCTTCACTTATCTGGTTTCTTTCTTTTTTTAAAGACACATTTATTCAGTGTCATGATCAGACAGCATGTGTGTAAAAAAAATCTATATTAAAATCCTTTGTTGGAATGTTTTACATTTACACTTTCCACAGAATAGAAACTAAATAACCTGTTATACAATTAGTCACAAATATAGTCCTTGAATTTTTTGTCCATTCACATGAATATTGCCTAAAATATTTCTTTGTAACTACTAGGCCCTGCTACACTGTGCTTGGTTGAATTCACAAATCTGTAGTAAACTGTAGCTTCCCTGTCACTTCTCTGGCTGTCCTCACCAGCTAAGCTTTGTTTCCTGGAACTTAATTAAAGCCCTCTACCACTGCTATCGATACTACTACTGCTGCTGGAACAACCATGGCCACCTTGGTTTCATGGTTTGGCAAAGTTTTTGGCCTGTACTGCCATAAGGGCTAGAGTTTCTGCCTCCAAAGTTTCCTCCTTTCCTTGGTCCACAATCTGAAGATTGATGGTTGTAATTGCCCAAATCATTGTAGCTTCCATCACCAACCCTCCAAAACTGCTCCCTCTACCATCATGAAAGCCGCCTCTACTTTCTCCATTTGTATAGCTGTCATAGCAGCCACTCCTGTCATAGCTACTGTTCTGGTTTCCACAACCCTGTCTACCACTTCCATAGTTTACGCTTCCTCCAGAGTAATCAGAGTCAGCTCCTCCATAACTATCTCTACCAAATCCACTACAATTATCCTCAATGCCACCATATCCGCCACCAGCACTGCTGCCAAAATGTTCACCTGGATCAATACATTTCCATCACGGCCAAAGTTGTCATACCTACCAAAACCACCTCTACCACTTCCAATAAAGTTACCAGATATACTTCAATCTCTTTGGCTGGATGAAGCATTGGCCATCTCTTGCTTAGACAGGACTTTCCTTACTTCACAGTTGTGGCCATTCAGAGTATGACATTTCTGAATGACAACCTTGTCTTTTTCATGGCTAAGTGGGCACCAGGTCTTTGAGAATCTTCTCTGTGTCCACAAATCTTCCATCTACCTCATGTAGCCTTGTATTCATGGCTACATCCACCTCTTCCACTGTGGCATAAGTGACATTTCCAAAGTCTCTGGATTGCTTTTACGTTTGGATCTCTCATCACCACAGTATTCCTCATTGTTCAAGATGGCTTCTCAGACTGTCATCAGTTGTTTCAAATATTAAACCTCTGATGAAGAGCTTCCATAGCTATTTTAGCTCCTTGGGAGACTCTGACTTAGACATGATGTCAGTGGAAGGGGAGATTTTTATGATACTTACTCAGTGGCATCAACTAATGGAAAACCACTTATCTGGTTTCTGATAAACCAGTTCAGCAATAAATCTTGGGTGCTTCAAGACAATGGAAATAAGTTCTTGTCCTAAATAACAGCTCTAGTAGTCTTATCAATTGGGTTTAATTAGGTTCATCTCATCCCCTATTCAAAATATTAAAGTAACACCAGTTAATAATCATGTTGCTTGACAGAGAGGCTGTCCAGGAACACGACCAAGAACAGTCTTTCAAGGAAGACCTGAGTTGTACCTGTTTCAGCTTTTCTCAGAACACAGGTGTCTAACTCTCAATAACATAAGTGGCACAGTCATAGTAGTGCTAAAGTGGCACAGTCATAGTAGTACTCTTTGGCGTACAGTAAGTTTTCAATAAATAAGAGCAAAGATTATCAGAAAAGCATTTTCTTAAAAAGAGGATACTTAGATCACTATCAAAAATGGATTTGAACAACTTAATTCCATCTAGTAGCTCACAGAATCAAAATGATTCAGCTTTAAATAACACATTAGTATGCATTTAGAATCTACACCTGAATTACTAAAAATGCATATGTTAAGCAACATATGTGTATAGCAAACAAACCTTTGAAAGAGAAAATGAAAATCTGAGTGCTCCACTAATATAATACTTTCATCCTTAATGGAGTTCACTTTTAATCATTTTTGAGTATCTTGAGAGGCCAATAAAATATCAGAGTCAACATTATTTCCAAATTCCAGAGTCCATGTCTACTTCAACATGTTTGTCTGACTCAAGGCCACATCCCCTGGTATTTGACTAGTCAGTCAGTTTTCTTTTCTTTTTTTAAAGATTTATTTATTTGTTTATTTATTTATTTATTTATTTATTTATTTATTTATTTATTTATACAAGAACCGGGGTACAGGCCAGATTCGCAGGAGGGTGAGAGGATTCACCAGAGACAGAGCAGGGAACAGAACAAGCAAACTGACAAAATACACTGCTGAGGGGAGCAGCAGGCATGACAGGAGAGGTCTGCCTAGCCATGTGGGACCCTCCCCGGCCAGCCAGGATGGAACCGGCACTGCAGAGGCTGTGGACAGCTTCACAGCGCTGTGCTCAACCGCCTGCACCACCAGGGGAGGCCCGTCAGTCAGTTTTCTGATGTTATTTTAAGATAAAAGTTCTCTTCTAGGCAAAAGTTTAAACTGAAGCAGAGTTTATTTGGTTCTAAAGAGCAAATTCTTCCTCTCTTTTGACAAAGCCAATTTGTCCATAGCTATTTAAAAACTCAGTAGTTTCTACTGTAAACATAACTTGCAATCAAAAGCTAATCTCTAGAGATGGAGTTCAGCTGCCATTTGAAAGGAAAAGTTTCCCTGATCACTAACATGACAGGGTTATATTAGTCATTCCAATAGATACTAGTAAACCATTTCACCAAAGCATAAAGATTATATTAAGTTAATATTTTTCCCATGTTACATAAGAAATTATTTTTTGAAATTTGGTTTTAAAAATTCTGCATTATTTGAATGTGTTCAAGTTTATATAATACATAAGTTCTGCTCTATAAACTATTCAACACTCAAATTATTAATTAAAATTACAGTCACAGAGAACAAAGGCACAGTCAAAAATACTCACATAAACTTGTCCCAAAGATAAAACAAAGGTACTTGTGGAGAGGTGTGTGTGTGGTGGTGGTGGGGAAACACCCTTCCACTGATGTTATATATTAAGGTAAAGGGATTTCCCCTGGATAAAAGAATTCCTTCCTCTCCCCTTTGCTTACCGCCTCCTTTGCCTCCCCCCAACTTGTTAACCGGTCTCATTGTAGGTGCTAATGTCTGACATGTACACTCTACACCACTGTAATGGGTGGAGTTAACCTTGAAAAGCTGAAACACTGGGATTATTTTCTTCTGCCCTATCACTCCAGATCAATGGGGACAGTGACCCTCCTGGCAAGAGATGTATACTCCAAAGAAACAATTATTTCAAGTAGGCCATCACTGTAGGTTTTGGGAAGAGTCCACAGTAGAGGATGCTGTCTATGCAAACTGCTTTAGCTGCAAAAGCAAGCCTCATTTTCTAGCCAGCTTGATCAACAATAAATTTGATATTTTGACTTCTAGCTCTCTGCCTTTTCTTATTTATTAGTTGTTTCTGAATATACAGCAAAGAAGGAGAAGAAAGCAGTTTTATGCACTGACTTCTCCCTTCATTTCCCAAAACTCTGATGGGGTGTGTGTGTGTGTGTGTGCATAGAATTCAATAAAGATGCATTTAAATAATTCTTCATTGCTACTTAGAATTTACATACATTTCATTGCTTGGGACTAACTGGACCTTACTAACTGCAGGGATGATGTTTAAAAAGTAGTTTGGAGCAAGATAGGAAAACGTAGTTTAGAGCTTCAAACTACAATACATTCTGACATATCTGGATTTTATCTGTACCAGATTTTAGAGAGGAGAGTGACTTGGTCAGATCTATGCTTTAGATATGTATGTATATTTAGTAGTGGAATGCTAACAATCAAGAAACCAAGTTCTGCTCTCCTACACTACTGGTGGGAGTGCAAACTGGTCCAACCACTATAGAAAGTGAGACAGGGCAAGCTAGGGTTATTAGGCAGTTTTAGGGACAGTGCAAGAGGGGACCTCTGAAGAATTTAGGGAGGCTTCAGAGATAAGGACAACCAAGGAAATGCAACCAATTCCACTGGGAAAAACAAACATCCTAGGACCATTGTTAACAACAGGAAAAAAACAAACATCCTAGGACCACAGATAATCTTGTTAAGGATGGTCCTGGTTTTCTTCAGATGATAAGATAAAGTGTAAACAAAAATCAACTCAAAATGGATTAAAGAACTAGACATAAGACCTGAAACCATAAAATACATAGAAGGAAATATAGGCGAAACACTACGGGATTTGCACATCAAAGACATCTTTACAGACACATCACCCAAAGCAGTGATAGTGAAGACAAAGATAAACAGCTGGGACTACATCAAATTAAAGAGCTTCTGCACAGCAAAAGAGACAATAACAAAAACAAAGAGAAACCCCACCAACTGGGAGAACATTTTTGCACCCAACACTAATGATAAAGGACTGATCACAAAAATCTGCAAAGAGCTGATGAGACTCAGCAACAACAAAGAATATAATCCAGTCAAAAAATGGGCAGAAGAGCTAAAAAGAAACTTCTCTGAAGAGGAAATGCAAATGGCCAACAGACATATGAAAAAATGTTCAACATCACTTGTAATCAGGGAAATGCAAATCAAAACTACCATGAGATACCATCTCACACCAGTGAGAATGGCACATATTAAAAAAACTAGCAACAACAAATGTTGGCGAGGATGTGGAGAAAAAGGAACTCTTGTGCACTGTTGGTGGGAGTGCAAACTGGTCCAACCACTATGGAGAGCTGTGTGGAGATTTCTGGACCTACTAAACATAGAACTTCCATATGATCCAGCAATTCCACTCCTAGGTATTTACCCAAAGGACACAGAAACATCAATTCCAAAGAGCACCTGCACTCCTATGTTTATAGCAGCACTGTTTACAATAGCTAAGCTTTGGAAACAACCCAAATGCCCAAAAATAGATGACTGGATCAAGAAGATGTGGTACATATATACCATGGAATATTACTCAGCATTCAAAAAAGATAAACACATGCAATTTGCAGCAACATGGATGGCACTGGAAGGGATCATGCTCAGCGAAATAAGCCAAAAAGAAAAAGAAAAATACCGAATGGTCTCACTCATAGCAGGAATCTAGGAAACTTAAATAAGGGACCAGGAAAATGAATATAAGAAAGTGAAAATCAAAATCAACAAAAAACTATGAACCAGAGACACTTTTTGGGGGTGGGGGGCGGGAGGGGAAGGATTGGGGTCAGAATGGGGCGTTTGCAATTGTATGGGGGAATATAAAAATAAAATTTAATATTTAAAAAAAAATAAAAAAAAAAAAAAAAAAAAAGATAAAGTGTAAAGATGCTGGTGGGGAGGGGGGGACTAGACCATAAAGGTAAAGCGATAAGCATAACAAATGGGGAAAGGAAAAACACTGTTAGATAAGGAATGTGAAATTCCCCACTTAGTTAGCCAATCAGGAAGAGAGACTGAAATTTTAACATAATGAGAGAGAGAAAGTATATATTCCTGAAGTAATATCCCGTACCGGCTCATCTCGGCCCCTCCCGGGTACCTTATACCTGGGAGTCTCTTCTTTGTCTCTTTTCTTCCTAAATAAAACTCTTCTTTCAAAGACAAGATTTGTCTCTCTCTGCTTACAAGTCTGTGAATTCTTTTCTACGGTTTCGTGAGACAAGAACTCGTGGTAAAGCGGCAGCAGTTGTTACACACGCCAGCATCAAAAGCCATCTGGGAGTTTCCTTAATCTGCTAAAAATTGATCTTCCATATAATCCAGAATCCCACTACTAGGTATCTACCCAAAGGACACAAACACACTAATTCAAAAGGACACCTGCACCCCTATGTTTATTGTAGTACTATTTACAATAGGTAAGCTATGGAAACAACCCAAATGCCCAAAAATAGATTACTCAATCAAGAAGATGTGGTGCATATACAGAATGGAATATTACTCAGCAATTAAAAAAGATAAACTCATGCCATTTTGCAGCAATATGGATGGAGCTGAAAGGGATCATGCTTAATGAAATAAGTCAGAGAGAAAAAAACAGTACCGTTTGGCCTCACTCATAGTAAGAATTTAGAAGACCCAAATAAGGGATCAGGAAAAAGACTAATTATGATAAAATAAAAACCAAAATCCACAGGCAACTATAAACCAGAGACATACTACAGGGGGCAGGGGAGAAGGAAGTAGGATCAAAACAAGGGTGGTGGGAATTTTATGGGGACTATAACAAAGATGCATACATTGTACAAAAATGAAAAATGTAAAAATATATAAAATAAAAAAAATATAAAAACCCACATGTTAAAAAAAAACAAAAAGTCTAAAACAAGGTTAAAAAAAGAAACTAGAGTTCTGGAACTTACAAGACAGTTCATGAAAAACTGGTGTTTTCTATGTTCATTATTTTGGTTGTGTATTTTACAAAGAATGAAGCAGTTTTCAAAGATATCAAAGGTGAGATCCCTTAGGGCTATTCTGAATGGAACCATATTTTGTGTTGTAAGACCAGGAAAAAAGGATCAATAGTATACACAATATGTGGCTTTTTCAAAGAGGAAAAAATATATACCAACTTAGAAAATACTCTTCTCAAAAGCACAAAGACCATGGAAAATTAAGCCCAATAGATAGCAAAGGGTTTAATTTCAGAGTTAGTTTCACAATGTTGATTTTTATTTCTTATGAGGCATCTCACCTAGTATTTCTCCAATAACTTATTTTAGTTTGATTTCATGACGTGCTGTGTGAAGCCACAGTATTTGCATATTTTTCAAGCAGTATAGCAGAGTCAACACATTGACCTAAGCGTTAGTCTCAGAAACAGCCCTGAGATTCTGAATATCTTCACCTGCTTCAAACTTACCAGAACCACCGAGTAGTTCTTTCTAAAGCATAGATATGACCCAGTCACTCTCCTCTCTGGAACCCAGTACAGATAAATCCGGATATGCCAGAGTGTAGTTTGAAGCTCTAAACTACTTTTTTCTTCTCTGGCTCTAAACTGATTTTTAAACATAATCCCTCCAGTTAGTAAGCAGTTAGACCCAACTGCTTGCCAGCCCCTAAATCTGCCTTGACTTTTCTATCTTTGTTTGCTCACACAGTTGCCTTGCCCTGGCATTGTTCAGGTCAGCTTACTCATTTTGTGAGGTCAATGTTACTTCTTTTCAGTTAGGACACTCGTATATATATTTAGAGTTCTGCTTTATATATCTTTGTAGGTCTACAGTACCTGGTCCATAGTAGGAACAAAGTAAATTTCACAGACCAGTCAATCAGTGATTGAGTTACAGATGAATATATAAACATTAAACACCGTGTAAAATATAGATTTTATATATATATAGAGAGAGAGTGTTTTGTTTATTTATATTTATGTAAATGTATGAATTTACATATGTAAGCATAAAGCACATTATAGATAAAATATCTTTCTAATTAAGCTTAGTATTTATAGCTATATGAAATACCCAAGCAAACTAATTTAAAAAATACCTACTTTGTAATAGTTTACAATAGGAAAACCCCTGCAAGATCATAAAGATCAAATTACATATATCTTTTCAACTTAAAAATACCTTGGCTACCATCATAACAAACTCCAAATAGAGAAATGAGCATTGCTTATTTCCATTTCCATTCCATGTTTTTAGAAGGGGAAGGGGACATGTACATCTGGGAGAAGGGGTGGGGAAAAGTTCCATTTTTCAAATATCTCAGAGTTTAATCCATCAGAAGACAAACTAGAGGTGCTAGGAAACTTTCACTCTAATATAGGTATTATTTTCTGTCATCTCAGCATAGAGATCAGCTACAACTTTTAAAACAGCAGAATCATTGCAAACTAGCCCACTATTTTCATGCACTTCACAGCTGAGTGGAAATTATTTCACAGCTGCATGGTAAACCTCCTGGCATCTGTCTTGTTCAGTGACCTCACAGTTCTGAAACCAGTCACTGCAGAGCAGGCCTGGGCCAGTGCTGTCTGGGAAGGAACAAATGATGGCGCTATAATGAGGATGAGGTGTCAGGGGAAGGCATCTACCCAATGTGGATCTGTCATCTGTCATTCTCTCAATGGAGCCCCTGCTTGAGAAAAGGAAGTCAAGGTTTGCAGAAAAGGACCACAGGTGTCTACACTGACCATTCTAACTTTGTCTCTGCTGTACTTTTTAGTTAGTTCTTTGGAAAAGTAGCTAAGAGGAGCATTTCCATTCAGTAGGGAGAGACACTGAGAAGGCACTCTTGGTGAGCGTTGTTTTAAATTCTGAGCAGTCTTATAATATGCATTCCTTCTAGAAAAAATGTAGAATTTGATTTGAATCTTCCAAATAAGGCTTGCACAGAAAGCCATCTACTCAGTCATCAAATCAACAACACTAATTGCAATTTACAATGTGCATTGTAGCATGTGCTGATAGTCTTACTATAGTACTTTCAATAATGTAGATTTAAAATTATTTCTGTCTTTGTAACTATGTCTCATTTTCATAAATACTTAAAAAAATATTTTATGGCCATTCTCTCTTTTCTCTTCTGGACTAATATTATCCTACCACTCATAGGGTTCTTTTGAGGATGAAAAGAGATTATGTAAAGAGCATCACAGAGCAAGCACAGATGTTGACAATTTGGAAAATTATAGCTAGCAGAGGCAGCAATAATAGTAGTTGTAACACTTGTAGTAGTAACTCCTAGCCTAGTTTTTCTTTTTGCAATTAAAGATCTTGAAATTCATATCCAAAAACTCTAAAAAAAAAAAAAAAGAAAGCAATCTAATGTATCTACAAAAATAACACCCTCACAGAAAAAAATATGGATACATCAGCAATCTTTTTTTAAACAATTCTCTGGAACTAGCCGTTTTCAGCAGCACTTATAATCTGGAGCTCAAACCAAAGGAAAAATTTGTTTGACCAGGGGCAGTTTTTCTACAATTTACTCAAAGTTATCTGAAAAGTAGAAGAAAAATATAAAGTCATAATTTTGCAAGGTGGTAATATCACCACTGATTGTGCATTTGAAGGGATTTTGTTTTGCTCATGGTTGTAGATCCAGCTGTGAACAGGCACATTATAGCCAATAAAGACATATTTGTTGAATAAAGTCTTGAATTTTTATAAAAAATATGTTTTCCCCTTTAAGTTCTCTCTCTCTCTATACACACACACACATACACACACACAGAGATACACACGAGTGGGTATATATCAAGATATATGTTAGACATATGCACATATATGTGTATATACATTTATCTATATAGTTAAATTACCTATATAGTTAACTTATCTATATAAATTCTATATAGTTAAGTTTCTTAAGCATTATGAGACCAAAAAAGAATTATTGAAGAGAAAAGAAAATTCAGTATAAGAGTACACTTTGGGGGCCTCCCCAGTGGCACAGCGGTTGGGCACTGGGTTGCAAGGCTGTCTGAAGCCTCTGCAGCACCGGTTCAGTCCCCGGCCGCCAGTGAGGGTCCCACATGGCAAGCAGACCTCTCCTGCCGCCCGCTGCTCCCCTCAGCTGTGTATTTCGTCAGTCTGCCTGTTCTGTTCCCTGCTCTGACTCTGGTGAATTCACTCACCCTCCCACACTTCTGACTGTACCCAGTGCTTGTATAAATAAATAAATCTTTAAAAAAAATAAAAAAGAGTATACTTTGGTTGAGCATCCATGTATACATGGGATATACCAGCAGATTTTATACCAGCAAATTTTACAGCACTTATATACCAGCAGATTTTACAGCACTTTGCACATAATTCAACCAGTGTATACCTGTGTGGTAATGTTTTATGTCTGTAATTATCTTCTCTCCTTAACATAAGGAGATTTGATGATTTTTATTCATCAAAATCTTGATGATTTTTATTCATCTTTACCATATCAGAGAAATTCAATACAATATTAGTTTTGTGAGTAGAGAGCTTATTAATAAAGTAATTAAAAATAACCCCATCAAACAACAATTGTCAGTGTATTTTATGACTTGTCAATCCATTTCAAAACCCAAATTTACAAAGTTTGTAAGCAAGTTTTGAATTAATCACATTGACATCAAAAACTTTAACTGTAGGCTAAAACAAAGTCCAATGATATTAAAAGTACTGCAAAAATTTCAGCACCCAAAAATAAAATTCTCAATGTCAAGCATGCAATATAAGTTATGAGACATACAAAGAACCAGGAATATGAGGTAAAAAGTTGACCAATAAAAGCAAATTAAAAAAATGAGATAGGAATCAGATAGAAATAGCACATAAGAATATTACAATGGAAACTGTAAACATGTCTTATTTGTTCAAGAACACAGAAGAAAACATGAACTTGAAAAAAAAATGGAAGACATAAAAGAATTTTTGAGACAAAAATAAAATGAATAAAATTAAAAGTACACTGGATGATAATTAACAGCAGAATAGATTAGATATTAGAGAAGAAAAGATCAGTCAACTTGAAGAAACAGCAATAGAACATTTCCCAAAAGAGAAATAAATTGTAATGACCCATGGGACAAAATAAAATAGTCTAAGTATTAAAAGTAATTTCAGTCCATAAAGAGGGAGGGAGAGAGGGAGGGAGGGGCGGAGAGAGGGAGTGAGTGAGAGGGTGAGTGAAAGAGCATTTTCAAGGAATAAATGGTCAAAATTGATCAAAATTATGAAGTCATGAATCCTCTCTTTTCATATTATGCTATATCATAGAAATTATACACTGGATAAATAAAAACTCAAAAATATATTTTAATAATCACTGGAATAATGTGGCACCTATCATATCCAGACTCTATTTCAAAAGCTTCACAGTAGTAACCTACACAACCTGAGGAGGTAGGAGTTATTGCTTTTCCCATCATACAGATAAGGACACTGACTCACAGGAATAATAAGTTGTGTGTTCAGCATAGCCAAACTCCTAAGTGAATCCAGGACTCTAATACATGTGCTCTTGCCCTAGCACCCAGCTCCTAACCACCATGCGCACTGCCTCTACTCCATCTGTGCAAAGGGACAGATATTAACATTTTAAGACTAAAACCTGAGCCAGAAGTGCCCATTTTTATGCCAAATATGAATTAAAAACAATTCAATTGTATTGTTTATATAACATCAACTTATCCCTTATCCAGAATTATATCAATACATGTGTGAAAATTAATAAACAAACTGGCAAAAAAGGCCAAGAATTCAAATCAGTGTGATCTGCCACTTAGACATTGACTAAATCAGCAGGAAAACTGTGTCTGGAAGAATGAATGTCGTGATTTTCTGAAGTCATATTTAAGAAGGAAAGCAAAAAAATCCAAAACCAGAGTTGTCAGCAACTTGACTCCTTCTCATTAGAAATGTAGGGTTCTTGCTGACACATGTAGCCTCTACTTTGTCCTTTTTCACATATATGCTTTCCCTGCAAACTGTCAGTGGCTTGTCAGAATTGATCAGGAAGTCTAAGGTCATTCCTCAGTGATGGACAGATCTGGATATGACAAAGTCCCATTTCTGGTTCTGAGTGACATACTGAATGAAAACTAATATCCCCATCACTCTACACTCAGGGCAAATTGCTGCAAACAATGATGATGAGATTTTCAAAGGTTAAAAAGAATCAACAGGATAAACAACATTTAAACATATTTTAACAAATATTTAATCACAGAGAGAAGGAATGTCTTATAGAAAGATAATACTCTCTCCCTCTATGACTAAAACTCTTAATGTTCCTTGTTTGGGAGTTCAAATCATTAAACAACCAAACTTAGAAATAAGGGAGCAGGGAATGTTGGTAGAGATCTGAGACCCTGGTGGCTCTCAAGTCCTCCAGTCAGTGAAATACAGGATGAAATTCTGGAATGTATCTTTATTTCCTTCCAATATGTCCACCTTGAAGTCTGGTCAAATTAGGATTTGTGTTATTTTTCAAAGACCATTATTTAAAAACAGTGGGCATCTTAACACTTAAATTGCTTTTGGGGGAAGAGAAAAATTCTGGGAAAATTTGGATATTTTGAAAACATGATATCACGGAATACATTGAGACTGTAAAATAATTGTAATCCTATTGAGGATGACAAGGGAAATCACTGAACATGGGTCTAAACTATATACAGTATTGTCAAAGGGAAAAAGCACAGAAAAGGACACCCATTGAAAAATTCACGGAAATTAGCAAATTTATGCTGCCCTCCTCTCACAACGCTTCCAAATCCACCTTCTTTCTAGCTTTCATTGTTCCTAACTTCTCTCGTGTCATCCTTGCCAGTCACTTTAATAACTCAGATTTTGCCACAAAATATATAGGAGGGAACATTATATTCTGACAGAATTGCAGTATCCTGTCCCCATATTTCCATTTCTTACAACTCCCCAGTGATTTGTTTCCCAGATGAAGAATAGGGAGAAATACACTGTGCCTTCAATGTTGGGGAATTTTCAGCAATTAATACCTATTAATCCATTTTTTTCTAGATGCATCTGTTCAATGAAACAAAATTATATTATTCCTATAATCGTATACATCTGTTCCACCCTTTAGGATTTCTTAAGTTATAAAATGACAAAGATGAAGCTAAAACATGTCACCATTTCCATTCCAATGCACATCTCTAAGAGTTTCCCTCTTCAAAAAGGAATTAAAAGTAAAAATTTCCAGCAAATCATTGTAATAGTAAGAATGTGAGACAACTATAACAAATTAAAATATTAATATAAATTGCTATATTGACAAAAGTCTACCTTTAACTAATATGGTTATATAAGAACATCATTTGTGTAATATAAGTGGTATATGGAATTTCAAAGGTTAAATAAAATATCAATCACTGACTTCAATAAGCTTCAATGCTGTTTTATTGTGTAGAAGTAGAAAGTTTTGTATGTGTGAAACAGTTCCACATGCTATGATAGTATCAAAGAATGCTTAAGCCTTTCACTACTAAAAATTCAAAGTGGGAGTTATGAACTACCTCTTTATCATTACAGCAAGGCTAATTGCATGCTAACAATGCATCTCAGGGTGACTCTGGGGCATTGTTCTTATGACTAAACACCCAAAGCCTCAGTTCTGATGAGTCCTCTTCTGCTTACATCCCTCTTCACTGACAAGGAATGCAGAAGCCAAAGGGAACATGTTATACTAGCCCCTTGGCCTCCTGCTCATGATCTGGAATTCTCTGCCTTATTGGCCACATAGGCCCTTATTGGGTCTTCCTAGAGCCACTCAGGTAGCCATTATTCACCCAGTTTAGTTCTAGATCAGATAGTCAACGGTAGTTGTTTGAAGTGGAGAGAAGCTTGGGGGAGATTTTTATAGGTCTCTTTTTAAAGGTCTCTTGTAGAATAGCAGGTGCAGGATGTGAGCTAATTTGTATCCATGACTCAAAAATATAAGAGTAGCTAGAAAAATGAATATCAGGTTATTTCCTCTAGTGCTTAACTAACATTCTAGTGCAAGGTTGTGATGGGCAGGGTTACCCCTTCAAGTTCATCAAGGTTCCACCTGTTGTGCTATAACAACCATGACTTAAACATCCATGGGATGCAGTGGCTTCTAAAGTGTTAAGTTAGGCCTCCCCGGTGGCCCAGCGGGTTGAGTGCAGTGCTGTGAAGCTGTCCGCAGCCTCTGCAGAGCAGCTTTGATTCCCCACCGGCCAGGAAGATTTCCACATGGCACAGCAGACATCTTCTGTCGCGCCCACTGCTCCCCTCAGCAGTGTATTTCGGTTATCTGCCCGTTCTGCAACCTGCTTTGTCTATGGTGAATCCTCTCACCCTCCCGTGCCTCTGGACTGTACCCCAGCTCTTATGTAAAAATAAATAAAGTGCTAAGTTAGAGTCGTAAAATTTTGAGGTCACCAAGGCAGACTTTTAAGGAACTTCAGCTCATGACAAATGGTTTTGATAAATTTTAGGACGATAATAGGTGTACAACTGACCATATCCATTACTCCAAAATTATCAATAGATTAAATGGAATTTAAAGAATAAAAATTTGGAGAGAGCAGATGAGTATCATTTGAATGAGTTGCAAATATTTAGGAGATGAGATGGTTCTGTGACTAAACAGATTTTATTGCATCCTCCTTCTTCCTACCACTCAACACCCACCATTTAAAATACTAAATTGCTAATTCTAAAATTTACATTATTAAGACCCCATAAAGCAAAACAGAAACTACCCCTTCCTTAAACTACATTTGTGACAAATCAATAGTACAGCAGATTCACAAATTGTTAAGTTAATTGTCTGTTAACATATTAACAGTGTTGGTTTCTTTTAAAAAAGTCTAGATTTTAAAAGCCAAACTGAGTTTATCAACTAGGACAGATTGCTGCTTGTCTAAGTTACTTAGTTTGTGTGACACAGCTACAAGCCGCCTTTGGGTTCACAAGTCCTTCAAAACCAAAGATCCATGCTAATGGAAACCTTTTCAGCATAAAGCACCCAACAATCAGAGTTAAAGTTTTATTTATTGGCTTTGACCATCTACTTCTGTTATCAACCATAAGGGCCCATACACTTCATCAACCCCTAACAATAGCTGCTAGCTTGGACAATCTGTCTTGCGTCTTCATTGGGTAAGACTTCAATGGAACAGCCTGGATTAAAGAGCAGCCCACGCATAAAATGGAAACTCATTAAAATAAACTTTCTCAAAGGGGGAAACTTCAGTTCCATTTGAACTGAACTGTTTTTATTTCAAAGATGAAAGGCCCATTACCCAGTCATACATTCATGTGCTCCTGGCCTATGTGCTTTCTATTTGACGACTTTAACTTTGGGTCCCTTCCCATGTCTTTTGGAGGCTTTAGAAACATAATAGGAATTCAGCCCTTATTGAGCCTGATTGGAACATAGTATCTGTGAACCTCTTAATAATACTTCAGACCTTTATGGTTTAATTTGCAATGGTGTCTCTTTTGTCTGCCTTACTGGCCTTTAATCTAAGGCACAATACATCCATTTTACATTTATTTGCAGAAAATCATTGAATACCTAAAGATTTTTTAATGTGTCCATTAGAAATAGTGATTTTTTAAACACACAGGTATGGTCATTTACATAACAGATGCAAAGCTGAGTAAAAGGATGGTCAAAGATGGTTGTTGTCAACTGCATGAACAGTGACTGACTGACAGCTTTGAGTCTGAAAACTTCACCTTGAACTTATTTGGGGTGTATTTGTAATGAAAGGAAGAGCACAATAAAAGGAAAACGTCAAGAGATTAGGGAAATTTCTGTCAGTGAAAATATCAGTGGTCCTATAAAACAGTAATATAACTCGTATTAATTGAAGCAAATAATACTACTCTGAAAGCTTTAATTTTATATGAATGACCATTAAGTGAAATGAACCACAATCATGGTTACTTAGATACACAGAATATTCTGAGAAAATGTTAATGCTCTAAGCAATGCACAAACATTGACATGATTGTATACACATGCCATCAAAAAGAAATTAAACACTATCAGAATGGTTATATGTCACTATACAATTTTAATTCATCTATATTGGTTTGAAGACAAAATGTACATCATGTACATATTTTATAAGACATATTAGTTAAACATATATGAAATTCTTGTGATAAAATATTCCTTTAAATTATGTTATTATAAAACTGAATGTGGATGCATTTTAAATTTTAGCTTAATTAATAGCTACCATAATAGTTTCTGTGTACTGGAGATGTGGTATAATTCTTCAGTAAAATATTTCAGAAGTTTGCTAAAACCTCTTAATTACATTTTGAATTTAATGCATTCATAAATTACTTCCAAATGGGTGTTTTTTAATGCAAAAATTATCAAAAATTAAATATATAGTACAACTTTTTTCTTTAAATAAAAATCTATTATTTAAAAACAGATTAAAATATAAAATATTACAGTCATACAAAATCACAATGACTTTGATTCTTACATAATTCTTTTCTTGTAAAGTCAATCTCAGCTTTTGTATATATTTGTTTTTTTCAGTTGCTTTTGCTTATGGCAGAGACCATGTTAAAATTTCGACATTAATTTTATCTAACAAGCAATAAAAACATAACCTACCGTCATTGAAATTACAAACAACTGTCACTACCAAGTCACACAAGTAGCTTAAGTAAAAGATAAACATCTGCCCTGGCTGAGAGGCGGCTGAATTCTGTGGCTTGCCCAACAAGGATTACAGAAATAATAGTGTTTTTGCACTCTATTTTTTAATATCTAAGGTTCTCCATTTTATTTTATATTGTTTTTAGTCTAACCATTGGTATGAAAGAAATTAAAATGAGCAAATAGCCTCTTAGGAAAAACTAAAATAGGTCCATTCCACTTTAAGCAAAACCAGCACATCAATGTAGGTGAAGAATGATTTAAAAATACTTAGTCGCAATGAATAGCATTAGCAACAGGGATTTTTCAGGAGCAAGTACTCCTATTGAATAAGTAGTTTGAAAAATACCTAGAGTATATCTAGAAATACATCTGGAGTATATCAAATATACAAAATAATACTTCATATTTATATTGCATTATCTACTTCGAATATTTTGATTTATTGTATTATTCAAATTAATCCACATAATTTGGATTATGAGAATCCAACTGAGAATGTTAGGTCTTTGAAATATGATTGTTGTTAGCTTATGCCTAAATAGTAAACTTAGGTAACTCACACTAAATAAAAAACATTTATAATTCTAAAACTATAACATAATGAGGCAACGCTTTCTTGTTATTATAAGGTTGAATGATGGAAGTTTAGAAACTATGATTCACTTTCAATTTAATGAGGTTGACCAATGCTAGCAAATAGCTCCCCACAGTTATGGAAGATCAGGGTGTAAATTCTGTTTTCTAGATGTGAAATTCCCTTTTTATCTTAAGCAGCCGAACTAGAATATACATACAATGTAAAACTGCATGTTAAAAGCTATGGCCTAATTCATACATGCAAACTGAAAACAAGGGCAGCCAAAATCTAATGCTTACAAGACCTATGTTCTATCACAGAAGTTCCCCAAATCACAGCCAGTGTTGAAAATAAATATCCACAAATTCATCTTTTATTCAAACAAATTTTATTTTCATTTAAATAAATCATGTAAATGTGGACTAATTTTTAACAAATTATTAGAAAATTGAATTTTGAAAGTTGGACATAGGCCATTCTCTACTAAAGAAAATGTACTGTAATTAAAATGCTTTATTTTTGCATTAAAATTGGTATGTGTCAAAACATGAGATGGGAAAGTAGACTTCCCCTTAGATTTATCCATGCTAATAGTTGTCTGGGATATTTGTAATTTTCACGTTTATGATGTCATCCTCTGATGCTCTCCTAGTAAAAGTGGGATACTGTAGTAGCAGATTTAAGAATAGCAAACAGATGATTTAAAAGGATATGTAGATTTTTTTTTTTGCAGTGGTGGGGAAACTTACAATTTTTTTTTTTTTTGCCTTCTTTTTCTTTTTGCCTTAATCCTCTCATTTGGTTTAGAAACATAAGGCCTTGTTCACTTCATTTAAGCCTCACAATGACTGGAAGCCTGATCAATCTGTCTTGTGTCTTCTTAGGGTGAAACCGCAATTGAGCGGAAGCAACAGATGAACAAAGCCCACATTCAAATCTTTAGCTCATTAAAATAACGTTAAAATAGAGTAAAATCTCAATTGTAAGTGAATTGTAGCTGGCTTTTTTTCCTGCTAAATACATTTGATTAATAAACTATACAATCATTAGCCCTGTATCAATGGTCTTTAAAATAAATTTAAATAAATATCTCATTCTTTTTAAAAATTTGAGTATTTTGAAGAACATTTTTGAAGTAGGCTTGCAGCAAAGCACTAAATGAAATAACATTGCAGTGTACTCCAAAGGCATATTCCATCAAGAAATGATTCACAGAGATTTTATACAGTGGATGGAGGAACCATCAATTTAACAGTTCTAGCTCTAAATTTCTACAATTCTATGATGCTGCATCATAGGAAGAGCTGCTATAAATGTCCAAATTGATCTGCTATGCAACAATTTGCTAACCAAAAGCCCAATAAGTAACATTTGTGGAACTTATGAGTTTTAAGTAGCCTAGAACTCCAGAAACGAAGATATCACTAAATATACTATATCTGGCAATTATTTTTCAATGTTATTCTGTGGATTCCTGTCTACCTAATCTAATGGTTGAAACACCGATAACACAGGTGATGAGCAACATAGGATTTGTGAAAGTCAAATTTTAATTGCAAACACATATATCTCTTATGGGTTTTGGATAAAGGCATAATCATGTGTCTTAGAAATTGCTTAGATACTACATGAGTTCACCAGAAATTTCTCTATGATGTAATTTTGAATAAAGACCAAGACACAGGGAACACATTAAAAAATCTAATAACAGAAAAATTCCTATACACACATGTGTGCATACTCACAGTTTGTTTTGATCATACACTCTTGGAGAAAGAAGGTTTGAAAGGGTTTGTGATATGTTGTTGAGATGATCACTGAAGAGTGAAGTAGAATATAGAATGATGAAGTTTGACCGATAACAAAAAGAATGATCTTCTTTAAAAGGTCCTCAATGAAAACATAATATTTATATAATCATATTAATAACTAAAGCCCTTTTTCATAAATAAATTTGAGATGGCTGAGCAGCAAGTTAATATGGAAGCTTTTCGGGTCATAGATAGCTTTGCAGGTCAATTTCCAGCTTCTCTATTTGCTTACTTAATAATTTTGGGGAAATCACAGAACTTCTCTAAGCCTCTATTCCCCACATACGTTGGAAGTAAGGTATTAATAAAGTGGGCATTGAAAGATAAAGAGTTGGGCCTCCCCGATGGCACAGCGGTTGAGTGCTGGGTTGCGAAGCTGCCCACGGCCTCTGCAGTGCCAGTTCGATCCCCGGCTGCTGGCGCGCAGACCTCTCCTGCCTCCTGCTGCTTTTCTCAGCAATGTACTTTGGTCCTTCTGTCTGCTCTGCTTCCCGCTCTGGCTCTGTTGAATTCTCTTACCCTCCCGCACTTCTGACTGTACCCAGTGCTTGTATAAATAAATAAATAAAAATAAATAAATCTTTAAAAAAAAAAAAAGAAAAATATAGAGTTTAAAGAACCAAAAGAGGGAATAACCAATCAGTCTGCCCTCCTTAGATTGATTCTGAAGTTTCTCACCAAACTCTTTTTCTTTTAAGATTTATTTTATTTATACAAGAGCTGGGGTACAGGCCAGAGGCACGGGGGTTGGGAGGTGAGAGGATTCACCAGAGACAAAGCAGGGAGCAGAACAGGCAGACGGACTGAAAACACTGCTGAGGAGAGCAGTGGGTGAGACAGGAAAGGTCTGCTGTGCCATGTAGGTATCTCCCTGGCCAGCCAGGAATTGAACCCACACTGCAGAGGCTGTGGACAGCTTTACAGCGCTGCACTCAACCCACTGTGCTATCAGGGAGGCCCTCTCACCAAACTCTTGACATAAAGTTTAGGGAAGTGGTTTGCTTATTGACAGTGGGATATAGGTTCAAGCTGAAATAGCTACTGAAAGACATTCAGGTCTACACAAGCCATCAAGATGTGAGCTGACCAGGTCAAAGAAACAAAAGCAGGAAGAGGGAGAGGTAAGGAAGTGGAGGCAGGAGCGAGCCTCTTAATAAAAATAGAACATATGACTATGAATCCCTTAGTTCAGCATGTGATAGAGAAGAAAGTCTCCAAATGCTCAAAACCTGTGACCTGATGATATACTTGGTATCTCTCCTATACTGTGTCCTAACTTTGCTCACTGGCCCACCAAAGGCCCATTGTTGCCTCAGCAGTATATACTTGGGAGCGCTGCCCACCGTTGCCACTCTCTGTCCTGGTGGGTGCAGGGTCAGAGATCTCTAAGTAATCACAAAGGAAGCAGACGGTATGTTTCGTGGATATCTGGTCTCCCTGTGAGGATTTGATGGACTTTTTTTAATTAACTGGCCCACTGGAGTTTAATTAAGGTTTTTTTTTTTTTTTAAAGATGAAACAAAAAGGAAAAACATCTTTTATGGAACAAGTGTGTGGAATCAGAAACCTTCTTTCAAGCCTGCTGATCTTAAAAAAAAAAAAAAAAAACAGAAAACAAAAATCCACCATTTTCTAACCTTTTCATCTTTGTATTAGCAAAGTTGTTTCAGAAATGATTTAAAATGAACTACAGACCATCCCTATAAAGTGACACATACTTGAGAAACTAGAGACTGAATATGTAACCTGGGGGATCAGAAAATCCTTCATTTTAATGCTATTTCATAGAAATCAGCTTAGATAACATGTATTCAATAATTACCCTAAAATGGCATGAGTTCTGAGAAACATTCTGACTTGCAGGAGTAACTTCCAATAGGAGTACAAAATAAAACAACCTCCTATTTTGGAAAGAGCACTGAACTTGGAGTCAGGAGTGCTGGCTCTGGCTTAAGTCATACTGTTTTCTGGTTCTGTGACCTTCACTAAGTTACCTAACCTCTGAACATCAATTGTCTTAACTAGGTGGTCATGGAGATTAAACGGAATAATGAATGTGAAAGGTTGCATGAAGTGTGTGGTGCTGCACAAATGCAGGGACTTATGATTACTTGGGATTAATGGTATTTAAACATAATTTTCTGGACCTCCCTGGTGGCAGAGGCGGTTGAGCACCATGCTGCAGAGGTTGTTCGCAGCCTCTGTAGCGCAGGTTCAATCCCGGCTGGCTAGCAAGAGTCCCATATGGCGCGGCAGACCTCTCCTGTCTCGCTTGCTGCTCCCCTCAGCAGTGTGTTTCATCAGTCTGCCTTTTCTGTTCCCCTCTCTGTCTCTGGTGAATCCTCTCACCCTCCCACGCATCTGGCCTATACCCCAGCACTTGTATAAATAAAAAAATAAAATCTTTAAAAAAAATAAACATAATTTTCTTTTGGAAAGGCATTATACAGGAATAGATTTAGAGTCAGACAGATGTGAACTTGTATCTTGAACCAACCACTTACTAGTTGTATTTATTAGATTAATGGAATAAAAACAGCCTATGAGTCAATATGGTACATTCATTCATTTGCCTATTCAACAATCATTTTTGGCATAACCTTGTGTCTAGCAGAGTACTTGTCCTCTCTAAAATAGGGAAAATAAGATTCATATTCACTGCCTTGATTATCAAAGAGTTAATGCAAGTACAGTGCTTAGAAAAGTTCCTGACCTACACTAAGTGCTCAATAAGAGTATGGGCCTCCCTGGTGGCACAAGGGGTTAAGATGCAACCTATTGGATCTTCCCTGGTGGTGCAGGCAGTTGAGTGCAGCACTGTGAAGCTGTCCACAGCCTCTGCAGCGCCAGTTAGATCCCGGTTGGCCAGCGAGGGTCCCACACTGCGAAGCAGACCCCTCCTGTCGCGCCCACTGCTCCCCTCAGCAGTGTATTTCGTCAGTCTGCCTGTTCTGTTCCCTTCACTGTCTCTGGTGAATCCTTTCACCCTCCCACGAATCTGGCCTGTACCCTGGTTCCTGTATAAATAAATAAATAAATCTTCAAAAAAAAAAAAAAAAAGATGCAACCTATTAAGCTATTGGCCCCACTGCAGCACAAGTTTGATCCCCAGCCAGGGAGCTACTCACATGATGCAGCAGACCTCTCCTGACTCACCCGTTGCTCCCCGTAGCAGTGTATTTCAGTCAATCTGCCTGTTCTGTTCCCCACTCTGTGTCTGGTGAATCCTCTCACCCCTCCACACCTCTGGTCTGTATCCCTGTTCTTGTATGCATAAATAAATAAATCTTTAAATAAATAATAGAGTATGATTGCTATATGATTAAGAACAAATAAGCAAAAAGGATTCCTGATATGGTTGATTTTTTTTTTTCTTTAAGATATTATAAGGAGGGCCTCCCCGGTGGCGCAGTGGTTGAGCGCTGGGTTGCGAAGCTGCCCGCGGCCTCTGCGGCGCCGGTTCGATCCCCGGCTGCTCCCCGGCCACCGGAGGAGGGTCCCACATGGCGCGCAGACCTCTCCTGCCGCCCGCTGCTCCCCTCAGCAGTGTACTTCGGTCCTTCTGCCTGCTCTGCTCCCCGCTCTGGCTCTGGTGAATTCTCTCACCCTCCCGTGCTTCTGACTGTACCCAGTGCATGTATAAACAAAACAAATAAACAAATAAATAAATAAATAAAACATGCCTCTATATATAAAAAAAAAAAAGATATTATAAGGATTTGAAATATCCTCATTGGATTTTTGTACATCTTTCCATACTTCTCTTAAGTAACTTAGGATCATCTGTATAGCAGACAATTTTGTATCTGCTTCCTTTTCATCTTTTTGCCCCCTTTAAATTTGCAATCTGGTGTTTTTGATGGTTAGGTGTGCAGCTCTTTGCAGGATAACTCTCAGGCTGCAAGGTCCACTTAACTGTGGTTGCAGAGAGAGGGAAGGCCTGGGGATCTCTAACCTTCACACCTGCCTTGTGACTGCCAATCAGTGGTCATGAGGTGGGGGGGGGGAGGGTAATGAATCTTCAACATTTATAAATGTAATTGATGTTCCCAAGATCTTCTGCAGGATGATGAAGCTCACCTTCTGGGGGATTCTGTGTGATTCCTCCTTTAACCTTTCCCTACCCCTTCCCTGTCTTGCTTTCTGTTACCTTAAATATTCCCCTGGGAGCTCTTGCACAAGAGTTCTGCTTCCAAGGAACCCATGCTAAGAGAACATGCTAATACAAAGTTTTGTAATTTATTTTACTTAATTTTGGACCTTGGTTTATTTTCAAAAATACATGTAATAATTCACCATTTCTGGTTTTTCTAATGACATAATTCTGAGCACTCATTGTTTTCCTTTAATTAACTTTTCTTCACAAATTATTTTCTGTTCAATGGAGATATTTAATAAATATGTAACCAATAAACTAATTTTCATGAGAATTCTTATGGATCAGGTCTTCACACAATATATACCTTGATCATTATAGTAAATGACACAAAGGCCCTAAATTCTTAAAAAGAATAATTATCATGAAGATTCCACCATCAAAGTGACCACATCTGTCCCACTACTTCATTCTTCTAAACTGAAAAGGACTATAGGGAACAGTTGACCAAGTAGAAATCTTTAAGCAAAGATTATGCTAATATACTTGCCAACAGAGTCAGGGAAAATCAGTCTAGAAAGACCAATGAGAACAACCTAAAGTCTATTTAGACTGAAAGACTTAAAACAATTACTCAAGATTCATAGCCAGGGCAATGTGCTTTGCCAATTCTAAGACAGAATTCCAAAGGTATCTTCCATGGCAAAACATAGGAAAATTAAGCAAAAACAAAAAAAAACTAACACTTTTAATCACACTTTTCCAACCTTTGAAGAACAATTAATTTCAAATGTATCTGAATATTTAACTAACTTATAGAGCAAGAACATTTGAATTATCCTCTTTCAATTACCATCATTATCTCTTCATCCTCTCATTCACCACCACAATGGAGAAGTTATGCTTGCCACTCATATGAACAATAGGGTCATAAGTCTTGCATTTAGAATGCAGTACCTGCTGTGGTATATATTCTTCTGTTAATGGGCATGCATAACTCTTCATCCCCAAAGAACTGCCTCTGCACATAAAAGGATACATAATTTTTATAATGCCAGAAAGAAGTAAATACAGATCATTGAGTTTTCTATGGGGGGATTTGCAGAGTATAATTATCACTCATAGTCAGTATCTCCAGGCAGTAGATTGGTTCCTTTTCTAAGCTAGAGCTGTGTTTAAGTTTTTGTATCATACAACCAAATCACCAAGTATGTTGTTAATAAGTGTAAGGTAAAAGCAAATTTTAGATATCTTTGGTGTTTTCAGTGACCAGCATTTTGTAGCTTTTCTCTAGAGGACAAATCTCAGGTTACTAGAGCTTCTTGGTTCTATGCAATGAATAGGAAGTATCTGGACCTTAAAAAGCTCTTTCTCCACTCTCTGTTAGCACCTTGCCTCAGCTAAAGAAAAGGCTGAGATATATATAATTTACACCAACAATATTGATGTGTGAAAACTTTTTTTCTCCTAGATGTATTCAAATATTCAGTTATTGCATTTATTGAGAAGGAATGAATTATATTTTCTTGCAATATATAAAGTCTCTCAAAGATGTTAACACACAGCAAATGTTCAGTAGTTGTTAGATATTACTATTAAGATAATTATAATTATTACTATCATTAAAGAAAACTCCAGAGAATTATCATATGTGATTAAAATGTCAGGAAAATCACTGAAATTCAATTCCAAAATGTTTAGGGACCCTCTGTGTTTTCTAAATTCTTCATAACACAAATACAGAAAGGGCCTGTTTAAAGAGAAAGCTTCACAAAAGAACCTCTGTTCAGTAACAACGTAGACAAAGGAAATAAAGCTCTACACTAAAACAAAGAGGTGAAAAATTAGTCAGTTTACAGATATATGTTCAGATGGCTTTGTTATACATATGTCAAAGCAAATTACAAAATACAAACTCAGTACTTCCTATGTTAAGTACTTCATTACTTGACCAGAACACACACATATACACACTCACACACTCACATGCTCCTCACTTCACACAATGTTACAGAAACATGGAAATGATAATCTAAGTTGAAACCAAGCAAAATGATTTGAATAATCAGTAGGAAAAACCAATCTGAACAGACAAATAAGCATCCAACATAAGATTCCAACATATACTAACCATGGAATTGTAAGAGAGGGCATTTAAATACTTGTAAAGAATATGTTAAGAAACTATGATGGAAAAAGTATACAACATGGTAGGCCAGGACCTCTTGTCCCAGGACCCTGTGCTGTTCCTGTATGCCTTGTGCTATAAACAGGCTCTGAGTACTTTCCCCTCATGCCCCTACTGGGGGGCACAGGATGTGGATGTATACATCCTACTCAGGATGCAGTAAGAGCACTGAGCACTGTGCCCAATGGAGAGATGGCCTCTTCAGATGGGAGGGGGGTGGTCCATAGGGTTAAAGCTGACCACATGGACTGGTAACTCTGGGTCTCCACAGGCATGTGGACCAGCTCTATGTAGACCTATTCACACTTGTTAACTCCTTTCTTCCTCTTTCCCTTAGAAGAGCTTAGGGACTTTTTGGTTTGTACAAGTATCTTTTTCTTTGTCGGCCATGTGTCTGATTTTCTTATCACTAATTTCTTTTTTTTTTCTATTTTCTTTTTTTTAGAAACACAATTTAGAACATTTACAATGTTGTACAACCACTACCTCTTATCTAGTTCCAAAACATTTTCATCACCCAAAAGGAAATTCATGCCCATTAAAAAGGCACTCTGTTTTCCTTCCTCCCAGTCCCTGGTAACCAAGAATCTAATTTCTGTGTCTACGGATTTGCCTATTCTGGACATTTCATATAATGATCATATAAAGATCACACCATATGTGATCTTTCCTGTACATTCACTTAAACAATGTTTTCCAGATTTGCTCACTTAATAGCTCATGTCAGGATTTCATTCCATTTTTATGATTGAATTATATTCCATTGCATATATGTACCACATTTACATATCTATTCACCAGTTAATGGACAATTGAGCTGCTTCCCTCTTTATAGTTTTGTGCATAGTGCTGGTGTGAAGATTAGTATACAAATTTTTGTTTGCAAATGTGTTCTAAATTCTTTCAAGTATATACTAAGGAGTAAAATTTCTGGGACACATGGTAATTCTATGCTTCACTTTTGAGGAATCACCAACTTGTTTCCACAATAGCTGAGTGTGCTTACATTCTCACTGGTCGTACTTAAGGGTTCCAATTTCTCCTCAACATTGGTTATTTTCCATTGGTTTGAATATTGTCATTCTATAGGGAATGAAGTGTTATCTCATTTGGTTTTGATTTGCATTTCCCTAATAATTACTAATGGTGACCATATTTTCATGTGCTTGTTTGCAATTAGTGTATCTTTGGAGAAATGTCTGTTCCAGTCTTGCCTATTTTTAAATTAGGTTGACTTTTTGCTGAGTTATAAGAGTTCACATATTCTAGATACAAGACCTTTATCAGATAATGATTTGCAAGTATTTTCTTGAATTTTGTAGAGAATTTTTTGTCTTTTCACTTTATTGATATTGTCCTTTGAGTTGCAAAAGTTTGATTATCTGTTTTTTTTTATTGTGGTAAAAACACACAGCTATAAATCATAGGGTCTCAAAACCTCCTCTCTGGGGTCAATTTTTGTTAGAATGGCTCAAATAACTTAGGGAAATATTGATAGTTTACTTACCAGATTACTGGTTATTTCAAATAATGCAAAAAAACAAAACAAAACAAAACAGGCAGACGGAAAAGTTTATAGACCGAGGTCTAGACTGGTCCCAAGCACAGAGCACACTATTTCCTAGGATATGGATATCTTCTTGTTTACCAATTTCAAAGTTCTCTGAACCTAGTCATTTGGATTTTTTATGTAGCCTTCATTTCTTACAAGAGTTGATTAAATCACTGGCCTGTAGTTAGTAAGTAAGAGATCTCTTGCCCCTCTCTTGGTGGTAGGTAGGCTGAAAGTCCCAACAGTCTTCATCACTGGGTTGGTTTCCCTGGCAACTAGTTTCCAAACTTAAGAGATTTTCAAAAGTCTTTATCATATACTTTCAAAGGTGTTGTTGAAAGGGACTTTTATGAATAACAGAAGACACTCTTTCACTTGGGAAATTCCAAGTTTAGTAGCTCTGTTCCTGGAACAGAGAGGAAGAAAAAACAAATACATACTTCAATTTTCAATCTCAAGCGTCATATATAAGTGGAATCATGTGGTATTTTCCTGTGATTGACTTAATTCTCTTAACATGATGCCCTCAAGTTTCATCCATGTTATTGCATATGGCAAGATTTCATTTTTTAAAGTTAAATTATATGTATGTGTCATGTTTTCTTTATCCATTCATGAGACAATGGATATTTAGGTTTTCACATCTTGGTTATTGTGAATAAAACTGCAGTTAACTTGGAAGTGCAAATATCTCTTCAACATCCCAATTTTGATTCCTTGGATAGTCAGATGTGGTATTATATCATGCAGGATAAGCCTAAACCATAATTATTCAAAAACAGCAGCTTAAAATTCCAGTTTAGATAGCATATTCAACGAAAACAACAAGTGTGTAAACAAATGACCCAACAATGTAAAGAAGGCTTCAGAAGATCATAAACTCTGGGAAAGTGAATATATGGGAGGAACCTAACAGATTAAGAATTGTTTGCAGATCCCTTGATGTTGTCTCTCGGCTAATAATGTTACAGAGACATCTCCATAAAAAGGAAAGGAACCATTCCCTCCCCCTCCTCTTAACACTCAGGCGAGGTGTCCTGGTGAAGCTAAGCAGCCAGGTGAAGCTAGGTGGCCAGGTGAAGCTATAAAGCACAGAAGTAAGCAAAGAGCTCTTGTTCCTGCAGCCAGCTTGCACCTGGTAACACTGTTAAGGAGACATGGAAGGAGACAGGTGGAGAAGAGACAAGCAGAGATACTTGGAAGAGCTAAGAAAGCGAGAGACATGGAGAAGCTGAAAATGGCAGCCATTATCTTGATTTGTGCTTCGATTTTCCTCTTTTTAATCCCAGACTTGCCTGGCCCTTTTGGTCTCAATTCTTTGAGTCCCCAGAAGCTGCTTCAGACTTGTGGCAAGCTTTTAGACCTCAGAGGCTCTGCTTCAAGCTGGCAGTGTTTGGCTGGGTATTTGCCATTGAGGGGATGGGTAATTTGGGGTATTTTATTCTTCTCCTATTTTTCTATGCACACTAATTCTACTAAAGTTCTTTCACATTAAGTCTGATTTGCCTTTGCAGGCATAATATTCAAACCCCATTTGCATGCAAGTTTGAGGGGTCCTGGGATATCCCTCGGTCCATTGACAATAAAAGACTGTCTACAGTAAAAGAAGAATGTTTATCTTGCTTTCAGATAGAAATTAAAGTGTTGGAGGACTTCTTTGGGTTTTCTGCTTAATTACCTTCATTTCAAAATTATATGTTTATATCAAAATGTCATATTTTGGGGTGATATCTTGGTTTTCTTTAGCTAGATCATATGGTAGACATATATATATATTTGTTCAAGTGTGAAGATTTTAGGAGTTTATTAGAAACCCTTTGCTTTTTGCAAGTAACAAAGAGTCAGCTTCATGTACAGCTGTGAGACAAATATTGTTATTGATGTCTTTTTATTTTATATATTTTTTACATCATTTTTCATTTGTTCACAATGTATGCAATTTCATCTTGGTTATAGTCCCCATACAATTCCCACCCCCCTTATTTTGATCCTACTCCCTCCTCCTACCCCTGTAGTATGTCTCTGGTTTATAGTTGCTTGTTGATTTTGATTTTTACTTTATTATAATTAGCCTTTTTTCCCAGTCCCTTATTTAGGTTTTCTAGATTCCTGCTATAAGTGAGACCATCTGGTATTTTTCTTTTTCTTTCTGGCTTATTTCACTGAGCATGATTCCTTCCAGCTCTATCCATGTTGCTGAAAATTGCATGAGTTTATCTTTTTTGATTGCTGAGTAATATTTCATTGTGTATATGTACATATGATCCAGCAATTCCATTCCTAGGTATTTACCAAAGGACACAGAAACATTAATTCAAAAGGGCACCTGCACCCCTATGTTTATGGCAGCACTATTTACAATAGGTAAGCTATGGAAACAATCCAAATGCCCAAAAACAGATGACTGGATCAAGAAGATGTGGTACATATACATATGGAATATTACTCAGCAAGCAAAAATGGTAGCTATATTTTTAATTTTTTTGAGGAACTTCCATACTGTTTTCTATAATGACTGTACCACTTTATATTCCATCTACAGTGTACAAAGGTTTTACATCCTCATCAATGCTTATTATCCACCATAATGTGTGTAAAGTGATACCTATTGTGGTTTTGATTTGCATTTCCCTGATGATTAATGATGTTGAGCACTTTCCATTTACCTTTTGGGCATTTGTAACTCTTCTTTGGGAAATATCTATTAAAATCCTTTATCCATTTTTTAAATTGGGTTATTTGAATTTTGCTACAGAGTTGCAGGAATTCCTTATATATTTTGAATATTAACTCCTTATCAGATACATACTTTGCAAATATTTCTCTCATTCTATTGGTTGCTTTTTGTTCTATTACTTTGGTATGAAAATTTTTTTAAGCCTGATGTAATCCTAGTCTCCTATTTTTGCTTTTTTACCTGGGAGGCTGATAGGATTTTAATAGGGAATGCATCGAATCTCTCTGTAAATTGCTTTTCGCTAGTATTACCACTTTAACAGCATTGAGTCTTTCAATCTATGAAAATGAGTTCTTACCATATTTCTAGGTCTTTTTTAATTTCCCCCTGAAATCTTTTGCAATTTCCAGTGGAAGTCCTTACACTTCCTTGGTTAAATTTATTCTTTCCAATGCTACTCTTTCATTCTTTTAAGTGTACTTTATGTGGAACTGTTTTCTTAATTTCATGTTTGAGTTGTTCATTGCTAGTGTATAAAATAACAAATATTGTAGGAAAAAAGAACAGATGAATAATGCAAACAGAGAAACAAAAACTCTAAGAAGGAATAAAAAAGAAATATTAGAAATCAAAAACAACTTAACTGAAACAGAATATTCCTGACAATAGACTTATCAATAGACAATACATCCAAGGAAAGAATCAATGAACTTAAATATAGTTCAACAGACTTACCAAACTGAAATGCAAAATAAAAGAAGAAAGAATCAACCAGAATAGAACATTGAAGTATTGTGGGGCAACTTCAAAATATGTAATATAGGCATACTTGGGATACCAGAGGCTAAAATTAGAAAAAAAAATTCCAGTGCAATAGTGACTAAGACTTTTCACAATTAATGACAGACACCAAATCACTTATGTAGGAATCAAAAAAATCATCAAGAAGTGATCTGGAGAATCTAAACTAATGTATTTCATATTAAAACTGCAGAAAGAAGGCCTTCCCAGTGGCACAGCTGATTGAACGCAGCGCTGTGAAGCTGTCTGCAGCCTCTGCAGTGCGGGTTTGATTCCCGGCCAGCCAGAGAGATACCCACATGACACGGCAGACCTCTCCTGTCTTGCCTGCTGCTCCCCTCAGCAGTGCTTTTGGTCTGTCTGCCTGTTCTGCTCCTCACTCTGTCTCTGGTGAATCCCCTCACCCTCCTGCACATCTGGCCTGTACCCTGGTTCTTGTATAAATAAATAAATCTAAAAAAAAAAAAAACCTGCAGAAAGACAAAGGCGATCTTGAATGTAATTAGAGGGGAAAATTAATCTAAAAAGGGACGAAGGATAAGGATCATAGCAGACTTCTCTTCATGCAAGTAAAGAAAGTAGAATGAAATATTAATTTTTAAAAGTAAAAAAACTTTAATTCAATATCCATCAAAATTATCCTTCAAAACTATAAGAAATATATATATTTCATCAAACCAATCTGGGACTTTTTCACTGGCCAACTAACTTTGCAAGAAATGTTAGAATAATATATTCAGGGAGAAGGAAAATGACATAGGTCAAAAACCTGTAGATATACATTAAAAAAAAAAGGAAGAGGGCCTCCCCAGTGGCGCAGTGGTTGAGCGCTGGGTTGCGAAGCTGCCCGCAGCCTCTGCAGCGCCGGTTCGATCCCCGGCTGCTCCCCGGCCACCGGAGGAGGGTCCCACATGGCGCGCAGACCTCTCCTGCCGCCCGCTGCTCCCCTCAGCAGTGTACTTCGGTCCTTCTGCCTGCTCTGCTCCCCGCTCTGGCTCTGGTGAATTCTCTCACCCTCCCGCGCTTCTGACTGTACCCAGTGCATGTATAAACAAAACAAAAAAAAACCAAACAAACAAATAAATAAATAAAATAAAACATGCCTCTATTAAAAAAAAAAAAAAAGAGTGTAAGAGAAGGAACAACAGCAAAGTAAGTGTTCTTCTCAAGCTTACATGGCATATTTACCAAGACAGATCACATGTTGGGTCATAAAACACACCTTAACAAAAAATTAATAAATCACACAAAGTGTGTTTTCATACTACAATGGAATTAAGGTAGAAACCAGAAACATAACTAGAAAATACCCACATATTTGGGAATTAAACAACACGCTTCCATAGGACATTGGTCATACATAAAGAAGTCCTGAGAAGTGGACTAGAGAAGTCTTGAGAAAAATTACAAATGTTCTGAACTAAGTAAAAATGAAGATACAATTTATCAAAACTTGGGGGAATATAGCAGAAGTAAGTGCATGGAGGAAATCTATAGCATTAAATGCATAAATTATAAAGGAAGAATGATGAATAATAATAAATAATAAATCTAACAATAATTAATAAATTCCAAAAAGAAAGCACAAGGTTCAGATGATGATATCATTGGTGAATTCCTCCAAACATTGAAAAAGGAAAATGCTGATTGTACAAAAATCTTTCAGAACATTTCCTCACACATTCTATCCGGACAATATTACTTAAACTCCAAAACCAGAAAAATATGAGGGAAATTACATCGATACAAAAATCCTCAACAAAATATTAGCAAATCAAATCTAATAATGTATAAATAAAATTATTTACATATTTTTATTAATACAGAATTATATATCATGACCAAATAGGACTTATTCCAGGTTTGCAAGTCTGGTTCAACTCTCAAAAATCAATTAATATAATCCACACCATCAACAAAGTAAAGTCATATAATATTCAATTATGGATAAAAGTTTCTGACAAAATCCAACATCCATCATAGTAAAAATTCTTAGAAAACTAGTAATAGAGGCAAACTTCTTCAACTTGATCAAGAATATTTACAAAACAAAATATTGAATGGTGAAGAGAGTGAACAAGGAGAGGATGTCCCCTTTCATCATTCCTGCAAACATCATGATGCAAATGCAAGCTGGTATAAGTCCATAAATGCAAATAAAAATTAGACAAATTAGGAACTTTAGAGAAGAAATAACACTGTCTTTGCTTAAGTAAAAAATACCAAAAAATAGCAAAAAATCCTTAAGCTAATGATCAGTTATTGAAAAATTATATGATATGAGATTAATATATAAAAACCAATTGCTTTTCTATATACCAGCAATGAAAAATCCTGATAAAATAAATTAATGTTTATTTGTTTGTTAATTTTTGTATTAATATATTTTTATCATTGTGTATTCCCTGTAAATTAAATTAAATATTTAAACAAACGAAGAGATATTCTGTGTTCATGGATTGGAAGACTCAATATCATTAAGACGTCAATTCTTTACAACTTGAACTACAGATTAAACATAATTTCAGTTAAAACGCCAGCAATCTATTTTGTAGCTATCAATAGACATTAATTAATAAAAACTTCTCAAACCTATAATTTAGGTTTACAGTTAGGTTAGGTTACAGTTATTCCCATATAATAGCTATGATGATTAAAGCTGGAAAATTATTTGGCTAAGTTCAAAATATTTTATAACAATTAAATAATGTATTGTAGTCTGCCAATTTAAATCTAATTTCCAAGATCTTCGGTTACTATATATTGAGTTAACTAACAGCATTTGAATATTTGGATATTTCTTTTTCTTTTTTTTTTAAAGATTTATTTATTTATGCATACAAGAACTGGGATTCAGGCCAGAGGTGGGGGGGGGGGCGGTGAGAGGATTCACCAGAGACAGAGTGAGGAACAGAACAGGCAGACTGACTGAAATAAACTGGTGAGGGGAGCAGCGGGCGGGGCAGGAGAGGTCTGCTGCACCATGTGGGTTGCTCCCTGGCCAGCCAGGGATTGAACTTGTGCTGCAGAGGTTGCAGATAGCTTCGCAGTGCTGTGCTTAACCCCTTGCGCCACCAGGGAAGCCCTGAATATTTGGATATTTCTAAGTACAATAGAATACTGAACCATTAGTTCCAAGCTTGGTTTTGTGTGTGTGTTTTTTTTTAAGATATTTATTTATTCATGCATACAAGAACCGGGGTACAGGGCAGATGCGCGGGAGGGTGAGAGGATTCACCAGAGACAGATCGGGGAGCAGAACAGGCAGACTGACTGAAATACACTGCTGAGGGGAACAGCGGGCGACACAAGAGAGGTCTGCCGCACCATGTGGGATTCTCACCGGCTGTCCGGGATCGAACCAGCACTGCACAGGCTGTGGACAGCTTCACAGTGCGGCGTTCAACCTCCTGTGCCACCAGGTGAGGCCCCCAAGCTTGGTTTTAATGTACAGAAATTTTCTTCTTATTTTTATATTTGTGGAGCAGTTTTACCTTGGATTATACTAATGAATATGTTCACATATGGCACCTTAAAAGGATGTAAAATGGAATTTGACTATAGGAGTTCATTTGTATATATTCATGAACTTTGCTAGTGTGCTAAAATGCTTACATGTAAATTTTTACATAAATGCTTACATGTGACAGATTGTTCTTGATTGCCCAACTCTCAAGTCTCTCTGAGAAACATGTTACTTTACCTTAAAATCATGATTAATATAGATGATTAATATTAGAAGAAATAACAGTAGAGAAAAAGGTGAAGGATGATGAGTTGTATTTTGCTAATTACAGTAAACAGAATGGTATTATCCTCAAGTATTTAGATATATAAATTATATTTCGTATCACACAGTCCTCCGTTGGTTTATTTTACATAGTACAGTATTAGCATAAATAAACCTCAGGGATGGTATTTGTCAATTATTATTATTATTCTTTCCCTCAAGGGAAATACAATCAAATACTTAGAAAGCATGCATGTTTTATATGCTAAAAGAAAAATTTTATTATCTTACCTTTTAATATTATTGGTTACTGTCATCATTAAGTACAGCCATTCAATACTCTCATCACCAGGTGGTTTCTTCTTTCTTCTCATATATGCCTTATATGTAATATAATAATTACCTCTTTAAAGGCCCTATCTCCAAATATAAACAGATTCTGCAGTAGTGACCATTAAAGCTTAAACATATAAAGTTGGGGGCATGGGGACAGAGATGGCACAATTCAATCCATAACACACACTAAACAATTTTTCATTTTACTAATTTGGATCTTTTATTTTTTTAAAGAAATCTAAGCTCTTTTTATTTATTTATTTTATTATTTATGTATTTAATTTTATTTTTGCATAGAAGAACTGGGGTGTAGGCCAGAGGTGCGGAGGCGGGTGGGTGAAAGGATTCACCAAAGATGGAGGGAGCAGAACAGACAAATTTCCTGAAAAATAACGCTAAGGGGATCAGTGGGCAAAACAGGAGCAGTCTGCTGTGCCATCGAAGACTGGCCATAGCCCGAGACTTAACCCCTAAGCCACCAAGGAGGGGAGTGTAGGTATATATCTTGGAGACAAAAGAAGGTTGGATTCTGTTTCCTAACCAACTAGACACCCTGTGTCTTTTAATTGGCTAGTTCTGTACATTTACATTTAGAATGGTTATTGATGTATGAAAATCTATTACTGTCATTTTGTTCATAATTTTGTGGTTCTATTTATTTCCTTGTTCAGTTCTTTGTGTTTGTTTCTCCCTCTGTTTTAAATACTAGAGCTATTTTTACTACTTCTTTGAGGGGAGGTTTAGTCATTACAAACTCCTTAGGAATTTGCTTGTCTGAGAAAACCTCTTCATAGATCCAGGAGAACTATTCAGGAGAGAGTATTCATGGATGGCAGTTTTTGTCTTTGAGTATTCTGAATAAGTCATTCCATCTTCTTCTTGTTTGTAGTGTTTCTTCAGAGAAGACTAATGTCTTCATTATTCTTTTTTTTTAAAGATTTATTTATTTATACTAGAACTAGGGTACAGGCCAGATGCGCAGGAGGGTGAGAGGACTCGCCAGAGACAGAGTGGGGAACAGAACAGGCAGACTGATGAAATACACTGCTGAGGGGAGCAGTGGGTGAGACAGGAGAGGTCTGCCTCGCCATGTGGGAATCTCGCTGGCCGGCTGAGATCGAACCTGCGCTGCAGAGGCTGTGGACAGCTTCACAGCACTGCGCTCAACAGCCTGCGCCACCAGGGAGGTCCCATTATTCTTTCACTGTCTTGAACTCTTGGAAATTTCACTATTATATGTCTTCCTATAGGCCTCATTTTGTTTAGGTTCTCTTTTAGCTTCCTGGATTTGTATTATTTTCTTCTGCAGGTCTGGGAAGTTTTCTTCCATTATTTCTTTAAATATGTTATCTGTTCTTTTCTCTGTCTTTACCTTCTTTGGAATTTCCATTATTCTTATTTCTTTTCCTCATGGAGTCAGATAGTTCTCTAATTGCATCTTTATTTCTTTTACTTTGTTTCTCTCTTTTTCTGCTTGGATTCTTTTTTATTTGCTTCTTCAGTGTCACTGATTCATTCTTCCATTTGGTCTACCCAAGCTTTCAAAAGTATTTTTCACTTTCTGTATTGATTTTTATACATCCTGCAATAGCTATAGTTATTTCTACATACAGAACTGGGAAATTTGGCTAAATGTTTACTCATAAAAGAACTATAACCTGAAAATTGCTTTGTAAAAGCCATAATCATCAAAACTGCATGGTATTGGAACAAGAACAGACATACAGACCAATGGAATCAAATAGAAAATCCAGAAATAAACCCACAGATTTATGGTCAACTAATCTTTGACAAAGGAGCAAGGACTATGCATTGGAGCAAAGAAACTTTGTTCAATAAATGGTGCTGGGAAAACTGGGTTGCTACATGCAAAAGAATGAAGCTTGACCACTACCTCACACCATACACAAAAATCAACTCAAAATGGATTAAAGAACTAGACATAAGACCTGAAACCATAAAATATATAGAAGGAAATATAGGCGAAACACTACGTGATTTGCACATCAAAGACATCTTTACAGACACATCACCCAAAGCAGTGATAGTGAAGGCAAAGATAAACAGCTGGGACTACATCAAATTAAAGAGCTTCTGCACAGCAAAAGAGACAACAACAAAAACAAAGAGAAACCCCACCAACTGGGAGAACATTTTTGCACACAACACTAATGATAAAGGACTGATCACAAAAATCTGCAAAGAGCTGATGAGACTCAACAACAACAAAGAAAATAATCCAGTCAAAAAATGGGCAGAAGAGCTAAAAAGAAACTTCTCTGAAGAGGAAATGCAAATGGCCAACAGGCATATGAAAAAATGTTCAACATCACTTGTAATCAGGGAAATGCAAATCAAAACTACCATGAGATACCATCTTACACCAGTGAGAATGGCACATATTAAAAAAACTAGCAACAACAAATGTTGGCGAGGGTGTGGAGAAAAAGGAACTCTTCTGCACTGTTGGTGGGAGTGCAAACTGGTCCAACCACTATGGAGAGCTGTGTGGAGATTTCTGGACCTACTAAACATAGAGCTTCCATATGATCCAGACACAGAAACATCAATTCCAAAGAACACCTGCACCCCTATGTTTATAGCAGCACTATTTACAATAGCTAAGCTTTGGAAACAGCCCAAATGCCCAAAAATAGATGACTGGATCAAGAAGATGTGGTACATATATACCATGGAATATTACTCAGCATTCAAAAAAGATAAACACATGCAATTTGCAGCAACATGGATGGCACTGGAAGGGATCATGCTCAGCGAAATAAGTCAAAAAGAAAAAGAAAAATACCGGATGGTCTCACTCATAGCAGGAATCTAGAAAACTTAAATAAGGGACCAGGAAAATGAATAGCTATAAGAAAGTGAAAATCAAAATCAACAAAATACTATGAACCAGAGACACTTTTTGGGGGGTGAGGGGCGGGAGGGGAGGGATTGGGGTCAGAATGGGGGGATTGCAATTGTAAGGGGAATATAAAAATAAAATTTATTATTTAAAAAAATTGCTTTGTAAAATAAATCTTTTATATTGACTATAAAAAATGTGATTGTTCTCATTCTACGATTAGAGGAGATATAATAAACTGACTCCTAAAATAATGAAATACTATCTAAGCCCACTAATTTTATTTTATTTTATTTTTTTATTTTTTTTTTTTATTGTTTTGTCAAAAAGTTAGCTTATATTCTTTTTATTTTTTTTTTATTTTTTTTTTTAAATATTAAATTTTATTTTTATATTCCCCCATACAATTGCAAACACCCCATTCTGACCCCAATCCTTCCCCTCCCGCCCCCCCACCCCCAAAAAGTGTCTCTGGTTCATAGTTTTTTTGTTGATTTTGATTTTCACTTTCTTATATTCATTTTCCTGGTCCCTTATTTAAGTTTTCTAGATTCCTGCTATGAGTGAGACCATCCGGTATTTTTCTTTTTCTTTTTGTAAGCCCACTAATTTTAAACATAAAACAGTTAAGAAGTTTGAACCAAACATATACACCATGGAATATTACTCAGCATTCAAAAAATATAAACACATGCAATTTGCAGCAACATGGATGGAGCTGGAAGGGATCATGCTCAGCAAAATAAGCCAGAAAGAAAAAGAAAAATACCGGATGGTCTCAGTCATAGCAGGAATCTAGAAAACTTAAATAAGGGACCAGGAAAAAGAATAACTATAACAAAGAAAATATCAAAATCAACATACAACTATGAACCAGAGACACTCTATGGGGGGTGGAGGGCAGGGAAAGAAGGGCTTGGGGTCAAAATAAGGGGGTTGTAATTGTATGGGGAATATAAAAATAAAATTTAAATAAAAAAAAGTTTGAACCAATAAAATTATTTTACAGACATTTTGTAGCCATTCCATTTGCATATATAGCTCAATACAAGTAAAAAGCAGAGATTTAACTGAAAAATAATTTTTGTTTTTTTTCTTTCACATTACATAGGTCCGCCACCCTAGAGAGAGACTGAATCTTCCATGATAGAAAGTTTCATAGGACTCAATGCTTGACATACTCAGAGAGACACCAAGACTACTGAATATATGATAGTTTACTAATTAAAGTATTGTTCAGAAATAATCACTTAGCAATAAAAACTGAGGATAACTAAGACATCCTGTTAAGAAAGACTCAAATTGATGGCCCCTACAGTTGACAAAAGTTTGGTTGGCACATATGGTATTGGACCTTTTTTTTTTTTTTTTTTTTTTTTTTTTAAATATTAAATTTTATTTTTATATTCCCCCATACAATTGCAAACGCCCCATTCTGACCCCAATCCTTCCCCTAACGCCCCCCACCCCCAAAAAGTGTCTCTGGTTCATAGTTTTTTGTTGATTTTGATTTTCACTTTCTTATATTCATTTTCCTGGTCCCTTATTTAAGTTTTCTAGATTCCTGCTATGAGTGAGACCATCCGGTATTTTTCTTTTTCTTTTTGGCTTATTTCGCTGAGCATGATCCCTTCCAGTGCCATCCATGTTGCTGCAAATTGCATGTGTTTATCTTTTTTGAATGCTGAGTAATATTCCATGGTATATATGTACCACATCTTCTTGATCCAGTCATCTATTTTTGGGCATTTGGGTTGTTTCCAAAGCTTAGCTATTGTAAACAGTGCTGCTATAAACATAGGAGTGCAGGTGCTCTTTGGAATTGATGTTTCTGTGTCCTTTGGATAAATACCTAGGAGTGGAATTGCTGGATCATATGGAAGCTCTATGTTTAGTAGGTCCAGAAATCTCCACACAGCTCTCCATAGTGGTTGGACCAGTTTGCACTCCCACCAACAGTGCACAAGAGTTCCTTTTTCTCCACATCCTCGCCAACATTTGTTGTTGCTAGTTTTTTTAATATGTGCCATTCTCACTGGTGTGAGATGGTATCTCATGGTAGTTTTGATTTGCATTTCCCTGATTACAAGTGATGTTGAACATTTTTTCATATGTCTGTTGGCCATTTGCATTTCCTCTTCAGAGAAGTTTCTTTTTAGCTCTTCTGCCCATTTTTTGACTGGATTATTTTCTTTGTTGTTGCTGAGTCTCATCAGCTCTTTGCAGATTTTTGTGATCAGTCCTTTATCATTAGTGTTGGGTGCAAAAATGTTCTCCCAGTTGGTGGGGTTTCTCTTTGTTTTTGTTATTGTCTCTTTTGCTGTGCAGAAGCTCTTTAATTTGATGTAGTCCCAGCTGTTTATCTTTCTCTTCACTATCACTGCTTTGGGTGATGTGTCTGTAAAGATGTCTTTGATGTGCAAATCCCGTAGTGTTTCGCCTATATTTCCTTCTATGTATTTTATGGTTTCAGGTCTTATGTCTAGTTCTTTAATCCATTTTGAGTTGATTTTTGTGTATGGTGTGAGGTAGTGGTCAAGCTTCATTCTTTTGCATGTAGCGACCCAGTTTTCCCAGCACCATTTATTGAACAAACTTTCTTTGCTCCAATGCATAGTCTTTGCTCCTTTGTCAAAGATTAGTTGACCATAAATCTGTGGGTTTATTTCTGGATTTTCTATTCGATTCCATTGGTCTGTATGTCTGTTCTTGTTCCAATACCATGCAGTTTTGATGATTATGGCTTTGTAGTATAGTTTGAAGTCTGGGAGTGTGATGCCTCCATTTCCTTCTTTTTTTTTCAGTAGAGCTTTGGCTATTCGGGGTTTTTGGTGATTCCATATGAATTTCATCAATAATTGTTCTATTTCTTTGAAGAATGCCATTGAGATTTTGATTGGAATAGCATTGAATCTGTATATTGCTTTTGGTAGGATGGCCATTTTAATAATGTTTATTCTTCCAATCCATGAGCAGGGGATGTCTTTCCATTTCTTTGTGTCTTCTTCTATTTCTTTTAACAGTGTTTTATAGTTTTCTTTGTATAGGTATTGGACCTTCTTTTAAAAACAAAATCTATAAACTTATGAATTGTCTTAATTTTACCATGTTATTTCTACTTTTCACTGTAACCAAAAGCAAATTTCACCCACAACCAAATAGCTATACTTGAGAGAACTGTTACCATTTTATATCAACCCAAAGAACTAATTCTGAATACTGATGAACTATAGATATATCTTTTTAAGCAAATAAACAGCTTTCACCACACTTAATATTAAGACTCTACAGTACAGTAACAATACATTTAGGTGTAGCAATATCATGACTAAAATGCAATGTATGCATGTTGGAACTGGTTGATCAAACAAATAATTATTAAATATAAACACATATGCTTTTGTAGATTTGTTGGAGAGATTCGTTAATTGCTTAATGAAAGATGTCTTTCAGATACTAATTCCTTCATTTAGTTCAACAGATTAAATTTTATATGAGAAGATATTAGCATGCATGCAATGAAGTGACAAGGACAACCAAAAGCTTAAATGTTAATGGATAAAAGATGGCATTCAGGTTATTTAAGAAAACTAAATATTTAAGAAAACTAGCACAATTTTCCAGTTTGTATGCTTCCATTTGTACTCTGAGTAGACAAAAATGTCCTGTTTAATATTCATGCAAATATTGCAACATCAAGCTTGTGCCTACATTTTTCTGAGTTGTAAATAAATTATAAAACTTTAAACAGTGTATGAATAATTCCAGATAAGGTAAGACTGTGCATTTCCTAGTTTGCAGAACTAGTCAGATCTGACATTTGCAACCAAAGCAAATAACTTTTTTGCTATAGTTTTAAGTGGTTACCTAATTTTATGGAGATTATAGATTTCTAGTTTGCAGAAAGCTTTACCACCATAGAGTTAACACTGACAATTTTGTGAAAGGAAATTACCACTAATACCAACAGACTTGTGTCTTCATTTCCCCCAACCCCCTTAAACAGCAGTTCAATCTGGTATAATCTTTTTTCCTCCCCCAGTAGGGTGCAGAGAGCCCTCTAGCTTCCAAGGCTGTTTCCTACTGAGGTCCATATTGGCCAGCATACAGCTGCTCAGAACAACTATTTGCATCTACAATGGGGTCATCCCACCACGTTCTTTTCAGATCAATATGATTGGTACAAACAATAGTTTGATTTTGATTGCTCTATAGTACGCTTGGGTAGAGCCTCTGAATGAAAGTGAATTGCTTAGAAACAATGGGCTGGTTCATCATCCAAAGCGTCCCTTTTCAAACAGCTGCCTCTGCCACACTCACCCTGACAACGTCCAGAAAAACAGATGGTTTCAGCATTCATGGCCAGTTTAGTGAAAGCCCCTGAGTCAACCATTCAATGCATGTTTTTAATCTATTTGATATTAAGGAGTATTTCTCCCCACAAAAAAATTTCAAATATGTTTAAAGTCTCTTGCTGAACATAGGTGGAAGGAAAAAGAAACAAATTGAAATTTAGGAGGTGAGACTAAAATCCCTTTCTTAATTCAGTATAGCCAGTCTTTTGTTATAATGGCAGTGCAGACCATCAGGTATGTTAGATGTAATAATTCCCCAACACAAAAAGGTAGATTAATAATGCAGCTAAAATCCCTCTGGATCCCCCTAAGATCTATTTAAAGGCAGATTTTTAAGGTTACTTTAAAAACAATGCAGTTTTTCATGGTTTTGTTTCATCACAAGAAAAATCAGTTCCAAGAATTGCTTAGGGAATAACACAAGAGGCACTGTCATTCTTGTGTGTTATCATCACTCTTTTAGGGAATATATTAAAATATATTTTGCATTCACTTGATTACAATCTCTATGAAGACTCAAATATTTGTCCCAAATGTGTTCACATTTTGGTGCTTTAAAAGAAACAATAACTATGTTTTAGATGTAAGTCATCATCTCAGTACTATTTTGTTCCTGCATTTTTATAGAAAGCATTAAGAAGAGGAAAATTTTAGGAATTTCCTACCTTTTAGGAAAACTATTTTAATTTAAAATAGAAAGTATTAGAAACCATTTTAAATTATTTTTTTTCATTACTTAACATACAAGATTTTAGAAATGGTATCTAATCCAATGCTATATATTTTTTTCTAAACACCACTTGTCTGTATTTAAGGACACAAAAGAGATTAAAAGGACACTTTGACGTACTCTTATTATCAACTGCCTTCTGTGGAATGCATTTAAGCCCAATTTACATTTACAAATCTATAATACTGCATATATCTCACCTTATGAAAGATTTTATTCTTCAAATTTGAGTACAAAATAAGTTTACAAAAAATCCTATTTTGTCATTTACTTTGTTATATATTAATAGAAAATACTTAAGCCACTAAATTTACTGATCTATGAAATGGGGATAATGATTTTATCTATATAATTATTAGCTGGATTAAATTAGTGCTGCTAAAAGCACTTAACACAATATTATACTTATTATCATCATCATTGCTGTCATCAGTACTTTAGAAATAAATAGAATATACAGCAGAATAGAATATTTAGTGCCCCAATCAGTAAAGCTGAAAACTTGCAAGGGGAAGAAGTAAGGCCATGGCATGGCCTGTAACCTTCTGTCTGAACTTTGCTCTGGAAGAAGCAGCACCTCCACCATCTCAGGATCTGTGCTTTCCTCTTCCCGCCTAACCAAAAACCTCTTTGCAGACTAAGAAATGTTTCTTAGGTCTGACAAGGAAGGTCAATGTTGAGACAGTTCTAACTTTCACCTCCATAACTCCTTGATGCTTCCTAGTAAATACCTGTGCTCTCTGACCTCACAATCCACAAATCCATTGAATATTTTGAGAGTGAGAGAAGAATAGGGAGGAAGTTCAAAATCTCCAGTGGCATATATCATAGGAGAATTAAAAATTCTCCACTGCAAAGAAAGTTTTTGCCAGTAAGAGGTATCTTTTTAAATTTTGTTTACTTAAGACTAAGCCCAAAGCCAAGAATTCAATGTTTCCCAAATAAATGAGTATATAAATAAAGGAATGCTAAAATGTTTCCAGGTGTGTAGTCACACAGTTGGTCTATAAGGATGCTCCAGAAAAAAGAGAAAGGGGCCAATACTACTCTCAACTGAAACTTTTGTGATGGTTTTCCCTTTCATATCTCCTTTATTTGGGGTTTAGGAGTGGGTAGATATAAGAAAAATTATGGGTATGAAAATTCAGAGCAAAGTTTTAGAGAGTCCGGGCTGAACAGTTTCAGGGCTGAAGGGATCACCCACCCTTATTCAACTTTATCTTACTTTCCAGATAAGGGAACTGACATCTAAAAGTTGAAGCGACTTTCCCAGTCAGGTCTGGCAGCACAAGAAGACTCAGCTCTATTAACCCAAGTCCAGTGATCTTTTTTCTCCAAAAGTTTACAAATGAAACCCTTTGCAAGGTCTGAAACATCTAGATGTTGCAAATGACCCTAGTTTAAGGGCATATTTGAAGTCAAAGGAATTAATTTAATCATCTTTGCTTCCCTGGGAAAAATTAAGTGGGGACAAAAAAGATATTGGTTCCATCTGTTGATTTAGTTTTATTTGTATATTTCCCAACTTGTTCCAAGTACAATAATAGCCTTAAGCAAACTTTAGTGCACTAGATAATGTTTCATCTATCTGCAGACAAATGGCTCTCTAAATCTTGATGTGGTAGCAGGAGAGGGAAACAAGCTTATCTGGAACATTTTACCAAGGGGAAATGGAGAGACCTTGGACAAGTTTTCAGTAACTTCAAACTAAGCTGAATTTGCTTCACATTCTACCTTAGCTTTACATCCACCTGCCAGTGTCAACTCCGATTTCTCTCTTTTGCTGCCCTCACAGTCTGAATTTCTCTAGGACAAAAGTGATTTTATCTTGGTATACTCTTTCTCCAAGCAACTCTCCATATGCAATGTCTGCCATTTAAATATCTCTCATGATACCTATGCCTCCACCCAGGTGTCTCCTCCCTTGACAAAATTCCATGACACCAGACTTACGCACTGGATGTTCTTGCAGTTTTATGTCACTTTCCTAGAAACTTCCTTCTGGAGAGGCTCATCCCTCTTCAGTTTTATCCCCATTGGATCTTTCTGTATTCTGGGTCTCCATTACCATATTCTTAATTATTTTCTTAAAATAAAATTTTATAAGTAATGTGTTTTCATTACAGAAAATTTATAAAATACAGATGAGGAAAGGATCAATTATCTTATCACCTAGAGATAAGTACTGTTGGAATTTTGGAATATCTTTTTTATAAATACCTTTTTTATAAATTCTTACACAATTCACATGTATACAGATGGAATTTTGTTTGAAAATGGCATCACACAATATTGGAAACCAGTATTATTTAATTACATGGTCAACATTTTTCATTATTAAATATTCCCATGTGACATATTTTTAGTGAATGGATATATTCCATTATAGGTATATATTTTAATCCATGTTAACAATCTTTTGTTATTCACTGTTATTCCAATTATTTACTTTTCATGAATATAGTAAATAGTGTAATAGATAGTACACATAGATAGATTAGATAGATATAATAGTCACATATGTTAATAAATCTTCAAGTCCCTCTATGATTATTTCCAGAGGATAAATTACTAGAATTGGAAATGATTACTCAAATAGCATGCATATTTTGAAAGCTTTCATGCATATCTGAAAACTGTCCTTCAGTGAACCCTAGACTGGCGATATATTGCTGCCCAAATCCTTGTCTGAACAGTCTTGTCTTTTTTTTTTTTTTTGGAGGGGAGCTGGAGGGAGAGGGATCAGAGGGAGGGAGGGAGGAGCACAGGGGACTGAGGTGATGTTGCACGGGTGCATTGGTGAAGGAAATTCTATGGGGACTATACCTGAGGGGGTGGGGGAAGCAAATATTGTTTTAAAAATGAACAATGATGTAAAAAATAAAAAATAATTATTAAAAAAAAAAGTCTTTTCTTTTTCTGTCTCAAAAGCTAGGTCATCCTAACATTATTTACCACAGGATCAGATTTTGTTTGAATTCTGCCTTCCTAAGAAGCCTGTGAACCTGGTCATGTTTCTTAACCTCTCTGATCTCTTAACCTCTCTGATCTGTTAACCACTTCTAACACAACATTATCTGGGGACAAAGTAAATTCACAATAAAGAGTTGGTTTTCTTTCTTCCATATGTCACACAACAACTAATATGTAAATTACCATTGCCGTTCTGTTTTGTTATTTATCTTTTCATGTATGTTTGTTCTAACAAAATAACACAGTGATGTTCTTTCCAGGGATTTATTATAACGAAAAGTCAGGCCTCCTATAGAATTAGAAAGCAATATCATTCATTGCCAGCAGATGCCACTACCTGATCCATGATGTATACCAGAAAATAATCTTTAAGTATGAGGTCCTGTAAGAATTTCAGTGTTCTAGCTAGATCATGAATGGCATAAGATGAAATTGTGTAAAAAGTATATAAAAGAAGTTGACTTGTAAGCTGTCTACATACTTTGGAATGTATTCTTACAATTGTCATGTCCAACTTTTCTATTCGGATAAATTGTGTGTCAGGGGAGGAGGGTTTTTTTTTTTTTGTGTGTGTGTGTGTGTATGTGTATAAATATCAAGATAAAGTTCCCTTAAAAGGTTTATATTAATTATGAGCTGTTCTCCAATGTATCGCTGCCACCCATAGAGTTCTAATGACTTTAAAATATGCTAGTAATGAGGAAAGACATATGGGATATTATGTAGAGCTGAGGTAGGTGGTAAAAGATACAGAATGGGTCTCAAGGAAAGAATATTTTTTTCTAATGTTCTCTGTGTGAAATTATACATTACAGTATTTGAAGGGAAACTGCAAAAACCTTATGTCTTTTTCTATATATGTAAGTCTCTATATATAAATCTGAAACATTGACCATATACATCATTTTTGTTATAATTCTTCTTGTAATGTATAAAGAAACTAAAATCTAAGAAATTTCTACAATGATATCTGTCAATGTCTTCTCACTAAATACCTTGATTTGGGTTTTCTACTCAGGAAAGTTTAATTTGGATAAATTTTTTATGCATATACTATTTCTAGTTAACATGTAACATAGTTACATGCTAACGGATTGAAAAAAAATTTGAGAAATCCTATAGAGAGTGCATATATACACATACATTCAAATGATTAACAATTTTGAAAAACTGATAGAGTATACAAAAAGTAAAGGTCAAATATGAATTACAAAAATTTTCCAGTATTTAAGACATGATTTTCCACTGAAAATTAAAGAGAGGACTTTTGTTTGGAACATACCAGAATTCAGTGGTTCTCTTTACATAGTTAACATTCTTTCAAAATTGAGGATGAAAGACTCAGATTTGGAAAAACTGACAGGATTTTCTCATAACTGTATTAATGCCAACTTCTCAAAACAAAACAAAAAAGTCAAATACCCACTATTTAGGGTTGTTCTTGATTTTAATTTATGGATAGCACACAAAAAATATTTTGTTTCGCCTTGTTGAAATCTAAAGCACCAGTGACTATTTAACATCACATCAGCTCTCCTTGTTTGCTAACAAACCCAGTTTCCTCTATATATTAACCATTAAAACAGAATTTCTTTGAAACTCAAACACATAACCCTGTCATACCAAAGATTTTAACACTTTGAGGGAAAACAACGCATTCGCTGCAGAGAACGAATCAGATCTTCCATGCTGACTTTTTCTCCTTCATCCTAAAGGAATGAATACGAGAAAGGACAACTGGCCAGCCCAGTGGTGGTCAGGCAACAGGATTCCTGCTTTCCTGAAGCCCACATTCCTGTCAGTGTAGACAGACAAGAGCAAACACACAAATACATGAGCCACAAAGTTCCAGAATGTGCTAAATCTCTAAAGGAAATGAAAAGGATTCATTGGACCGAGTGGGAGCAAAGCTGTGAAAGGGTGGAAGGAAAGATCTTTCTGAGATGACATTTGGGCAGTACTTTGGATGCAAGCTTGAGCCTGTCATGAGGATGTGGGGGCTCAGCTCCACTCAAGAGAACAAGGGTGCAAAAGGGAACCAGCTAGGCACACCCAGGGAACAAAGAGACCAGTGTGGCTGGTACCTGGTACACAGTGCGTAGGGTGGCAGAGGATGGGAGGTTTCTGTTAGCACCACCCAGCTAGGACACGCCCTCTCTTCTGAAAGAAACAGAAAGCCATGCAGAGTCCAAAGCAGGGCAGGGACACATGGTTGATAAATTTATAAAAAGCCTGTCCAAAAAGTGTAAGATCTCATTCTGGTATTAGAATATTTGAGCCACACTTGATGTATTACCTTGAACAATTTATTTTTTAGAATCAGCAAGAGGTCTCAATGTTTGGGAATATCTTAGCATTGAGGTTTTGTCTGCCCTGATCATAATTTGAAGTGGTCCAAAAGATATATTAAATTTGAATTTTTTAAAAAGATTTATTTATTTATTTATACAAGCACTGGGTACAGTCAGAAGCGCAGGAGGGTGAGAGAATTCACCAGAGCCACAGCGGGGAACAGAACAGGCAGACTGATGAAATACACTACTGAGGGGAGCGGCGGGCATGGCAGGAGAAGTCTGTCGCGCCATGCGGGACCCTCGCCAGCGGCTGGGGATCGAACTGGTGCTGCAGAGGCTGCGGGCAGCTTCACAGCCCAGCGCCCAAATGCTGTGCCACCAGGGGGGCCCTTGAAATGTTTAAATGTTCCAGATGATTTGTTTAATAGGCAGGGTCAAATCAGATGGTCATCTGGAGGAGTAGAAGTTAGTCCAGCAAAGGTGAGAGGAAAGTAGACTGAGTATACCAGGAGGCAAAACAAGCAGGAGTGAACCCTAAAATCTGGAGGCAGGCTGTTAAGCAAGGTTATAGCAAGGACAGAGGAAGGATGGCAAGAATCATGCATCTATTAAGGTTGGTGGGGATAGAGTTTGAGATGAAAAGACGTTGTATCGGGCCTCCACGGTGGTGCAGCGGTTGAACGCTAGGCTGCGAAGCTGCCCGCAGCCTCTGCAGCACCAGTTTGATCCCCGGCCACCGGCGAGGGTCCCACATGGTATGCAACCTCTCCTGCTGTTCCCCTCAGCAGCGTATTTCGTCAGTCTACCTGTTCTGTTCCCCGCCCTGGCTCTGGTGAATTCTCTCACCCTCCCGTGATTCTAACTGTACCCAGTGCTTGTATAAATAAATAAATCTTTAAAAAAAAAAGACCTTGTGTTTTTTTTTTTTTTTAAAGACATCAGGCTAAACTTTGACAGGCATGAAAAAAAGAAAAAAGAGTGACATGTCAGATTCACGAATCAATGAGATCTTTGAGGGAAAATATAAAGAAAGGAAGGCAGAGAGCTAAAGAGAGAACCTTGAGCAAGGCCCTTATTTATGTAAAGAATTTTAGAACAAAAGAGGAGAACTGCAAAAGAGACATATGGAAATGAGATGGAGTTTTGTTTTTTTAAAGATTTATTTATTTATGCATAGAAGAACTGTAGACCAGAGGTGTGGGAGGCGAGAGGGTTCACCAGAGACAGAGTAGGGGAGGAGAACAAGTGAATCCACAGAAATACACGGCTAAGGGGAGCGGGGGAGAGACAAGAGGTCTGATGCACCATATGGGTTAGCTCCCTGGCCAGTTGATCTCAGACTGCTATGGTGATAGCACTGAGACTTAACCTTTAGGCCACCAGGGAGGCCCTGAAAATGAGATGAAGTTTTAAAGAGCCTGATAAATGGGGAAATCTATGGGCTTTAATGAGTACAAGTCCCACGGACAACTTTAGGAAATGTTGATGAGGCCAGCGGGAAAATAACTCACCAAGTCACAAGGTGTATTTGTGGTTGAGCTGGGATTTGAGCTCAGGGTCACACTTCCCTTGGAGTGGGTTGACTGTGGATATGGGTTTGTGTGTGTGTGTGTGTGTGTGTGTGCAAACCACATGTGTGTGCATGCATGTTTTTACAAAAACGATCATTTTTCTTGGGGTCGAGAGAAGCCAGCCAGTCACTAATGATTCCACATAAATGTTTCACATGTTCAGAGAACACTATTTCTTCCATTTTATTTGTAACTTCACTTTACTTTCCTGTTTCCCTCTTAGAAGGGAAGTCCCACAGTTTTTTTATTCTTCCTATTGTCTGGTTTATTTTTCTAATTAAGGCCGCAATTTTTTTTTTCTGTAAAGAGCTGGAGAATAATTACTTTAAGCTCTGTGGACCAAGAGGCAAAATCAATTATATTATGTAGGTATTTCTATAATAAGAGGGTGAGAAAACTTCCACATTTTACTCTCTGATGAAATTTAAAATATAATAGTAATAATTCAGTATATATATATGTGTTTATATATATATATATATATATATATATATATATAATACAAGCCTGTTAATGGAAGGCCTACTAATGGAATTTTTTTGGAGGGAGCGTTGTTATTTTACTGAATTGAAGTTCAAAGTTAGTCACAATCATCAAATCAGTCGCAAATATTCTACTTTAAAAATCATTCCTAGAGCCTCCCTGGTGGCGCAAGGGGTTAAGACGCAACCTATGAAACTGTGCACAGCCACTGCAGTATGAGTTTGATTCCCCGACCGGCCAGGGAGGTGACCTACATGGAGCAGCAGACCTCTCCTGTCTCGCCCGCTGCTCCCTTCAGCAGTGTATTTCAGTCAATCTGCCTGTTCTGCTCCCCACTCTGTCTCTGGTGAATCTTCTCACCGCCCCCCCCCCCCATCTCTGGCCTGTACTACAGTTCTTGTATGCATAAATGAATAAATCTTTAAAAAATATATATTAAAAAAATAATAAATAAAAATCATTTCTAGCTGGCACACCAGACAAAAAGAGGCACAGGGGTTGGGCTGGATTTGACCTGCTGACCATAATTTGTCAACTCCTGCTTTAAACGGTCACGCCATCTGCCCACCCTCTGTGCCTTTATACCTGGTGGGCTTATGGCAGTAACCAGAGAAAGAAGGACCTGGTTCTGTGGTATCACCCATGATCACCTCAAGCCTAACTCTTCTCTCCTTTTACTCACTGTGTCCCCTCTTGTCTGTAATTGTAAGCACTTTTTACTGGTTTACAATATGTGTCAAACAAGAAAGTTGAATTTTATGTCCAAGGGGTGACTTACGAGTTTTGGAAGGACCCTGTCTTTCAACAATGAAACTGGCCGATGGATGAAATCTCCTTAATGGAAGGAGATTTTAATTTCACAATTAGATATAAATCTCAATATGGGGAAGAGATTACACTTGAACTGAGATCCTCATGTTGCGGTAGAAATAAATGTCTATTTCCTAAGCACAGAGTTTGGTCTGGAAGAAGAATTTAAAAGAAGAGGGATAAGATGAAGAATTATCCAGGGTGGAAGAAAGTAATGCAGAAAGAGAACTCATCAGCTTTGCATTCCTCTGTCATCTGGCAAACAGAGGTTCAGAATATACTATGTGCTAAATTCCTAGCAAACAGAAATGTTGACGTCATTTCCCTGACCACAACGGTCTCGTAATCTGCTTCTGTGTAGCTACCATGACACAAAGTTTAGCTTGGAAGGGACCTTCGAGTTGATGAAATTCACTTCCTTATTTCATAACTGAGAAATTGAGACTCAGAGAGATTGATGCTAATTTTCTTTGTAATTCAACATGCTATTTAATCTCTGTATCTCTGAACATAAATAAATGTAGCTTCTTAGCACATCCATGGATTAAAAACAGGTTGTTTCTCGGAACTTTCACTTCAGTTTGTGCTTACTCAGATGATTTGATAATCACAGGCTCAGAAATGCAGCTCTGACTCAGACACAGTAGGGATTTCAGCACTTCTTATGAGACAGGTCACCAGCTGACTCACTTGGAAATGTCAAGAAACCTGAATGCCAGAAGTGAGTTCATCTGGTACAGTCCCAGGTCGAAAGCGCAAACACTGTTAGAACAAAAGCCAAGACTTTCCTGCGTTCACCCATCAGACAACTCCCAGAGTGAAATGAATATGGGCTTAAAAATTTGCTGGAATTGTATTTCAAAATCAGCTCAACTGCTCCGTGGAGTAGCCTTAGCAAATCTAGGAATCTAGAATTCCTAGATTCAGTTTTCTCTTGTGCAAGGCAGGAGAATAACACGCACTTTACAAGTGTGTGGTTAAGACTGAATGAGATTATGGGATTAAAAAGTCTAGCACATCAAGAGACTGGTACACAATACACACTTAATAAAATGATGACTAATATCTAACATGCTTGCTCTCTTATAAACTGACTGATATATTTATGAACCCAACTTATTATCAGTCAGAAAAAGGGTAGAGAGAGGGAAAATTTGGGAAGTTCTTAAAGCTAATGCCATTAGTACTTCTTAGCATAAAGAAAGCTTTACCAGGGTTGAGGGGTCTGCCAGGACTACAGGAGTTACAGAGATCAGCCATAACGTGGCAGTCCTACTGTTCACTCCAGCCACTGCTAAACTGACCAAGTCCAGGACTGGCTTTACCACTTCACTCCAGAACAACTTAACAGTATCTCATTCATCTGTAATGCCTGATTTTTCTTTTCTACCCCTGGGCTTCTTTGATACTACAGCAGAGGACACCCAAACATCACCCTGATCAATCACACTATGCCATCTGGTGGAATGGAGGAGTTAGCACTCAAAGAAGTGCCCTAGCCCACCACAGCATGGGTGGGCTTAAACGCTTATGGCCCCTGTGATCCTCAGACACATTTCATGAAGTTCCTTGGTGGGGGGGAGGGGGTCATTCCACTTTGGGTACAAGTGGTGCCCACTTCCATAATACGCTCTTGTATTGACTTTCCCTCCTTTTCCAGCTTTGCTCCTGTTCCCTAGGGTCACCTTCTCAAACTCCTCCCACACAAGCCTCTGTGTCCAGATCTGTTTTCTAGAGAATGCAGGCTCAGACACTACTTAGCCTGATGGTTATCTAGAATAGGTTAGTGGAGTTTAAATGGATGTTAATGAGAGACTACTTCAAGGATAAGAAATAATGGTGGGATTTTGGCTCTTTCCTCTTGCTTCCATGACAACAGCCATTAACTCTTAGTGACCTCTCCACAGTGAGCCCAGACCCAGTGCCAGAATTCTTCTCTGCTGCTTCAGACAAGGACAAATTCCATCAACTGACTCAAGCTGATGCTTGAGATGAAAATCATTTGCTTGGATCCAACAGACCCAGCCAGTTTAAATCTCAGTTCTGACATGTATTATTAGTGGCAGAAAAAAACTTTCCTAACTTCTATGAAGCTCATTTTTCTCATCTATAAAGTAGCCACAATAATTTCTGCTTCACAAATTTCAGTACATATGTCATGCTGTTACTATTCACTTTAAATTATTTATTTAATATTTAATAAATACTAAATAAATAATACATACTAAATACCTAAGAAGTTATTTGACATACAGTAGGTATTCAATAAATGTAATTCTATTCCTCCTTTCTTTCATCTTAAAATGTAATGAATGAGCAGGTAAACTGCAGACATAGTTACTTATTATGTAAACTTGGAAGTAAACCCCTATCTTCATATCTTAAACCTGTTTAAAAAAAAAGGATATAATAATTCATAGTATCTCACTCCTCAGTGCAGTGAGGATCAAGTGGAATAATGACTGGGTCATAGACCTTTTTTTCTATATTAAGATTGTAACTAATATTTCAAATTAAGATAACTAATTATTTCAAATGAAAAATACTAAGGCCTAACGAGTATATTAAGCATGAGCTTTTATTCTGCATTTTTGAGATATTTACTTCTTGGCCATGCTGATTCAAGAGCTAGCCAATTGCTGGGGCTCATAGTGACTCAGACATTCCTCTCACATGCAAGGCAAGCAGTCTAGATTCTAAGGTCCCTCCACCACCACCACATCCTCCTTTACTGGGCTGTTACACCCTGGGCCACTATTCCCCTGATCTAATGATCCCAGAGCAGGATATCAAACAAGAGTCAGCCCCCGTGCCCTAGGGTATGTTGAAATTAGTCACATTTGCCAATCTGACATCTACTTGCCCATGACTTGAGTAGAAATTACAATAAAGGCTCTTTGTTATATTTTCTCTTTGTTCTTCCTGTCTCTTGACTAATCTTGCTGCTCTCCCATGTGTCTCTTCTACCCCAGGCCCCTTACCTGGTATTATTCACCATGCCTGAATAATAACAAAACTTACATTTTAATACAGTGAGGCAAAGAGATCACTGTCACCTCTCTGATTAAAGGCAGAGAGAGCCCCCAGTCCTGCTCTTTCTGACATATTATATACTGTCTTTACTCAGGGGTATCAGAACCCTAAGCAACACCCACAGATGCCAAGTCAAAGGCAGAGTTATTGATAAAAAAGTACTGGCCAGTGAATTCACTGGACACCGAGAGGACCTGCTGCACCATGGGAAGAGGAAAGAGGTGGAAGCTAAATAACAATTACAGTATCTTTCACAGTTTGCTGAACTCTGAACCCAATGGTGAAGGGAAGAAATAGAATGTCAGTTATGGAAATCTGGAACTGTAGTTCACCAGAATCAAAGACTTATTCTTAAATGTCACAGACCAGCGATTACTAGCGATCAACATAGAGACATTATAGCTGATGACACAGCTAAAAGGATGTAACAGAGGATGAAATGTGAGAGTTCAACAATTTGCTAATTTCTGGATTCATGGATACTCCCCTAAACAAAAATCAAATTGCTGAACAATTCTGTCATCATTTTTCTCAATTTTAATGGATGAGTTTGAAGCTGTTTACAAGCATTTACATCTCTAAATAGCTATACTTCTTCCACTATTTTACAAATTTTTTTTCAATGGATTCCCTTCTTTCTATTAACTGTATAAGATATGTACCAGAAAATCAAAGGAACATCAATCTTTGTACTAAAATATAAGAACTATCAAACAAAGAAGCTGACAGGTAAATATTTCATAAGGCAAAATATAGAAAATGATAATTTTTATGAGTTGGAAATGTTCCATTTTATGAAAATGAAAATTCAAACCTGTAATGGATTTTAGAGATGATGAAATATAAAATTATTTATTTTATGAAGAAGGACACGGGAGCTTAGAGTGGTTAAATCATACACATTAAAATGAAACAACTAATTAATAAGAAAGATACTTATGCTTGAAATCCTAGAGATTTGACCCCTTTATCATAGCTATATGTCATGAGTAAAATAGATTAATTTGGGCAAAACTCCACTAAGAGTTTATGGTTTTATTGTCAGTCTTTTAACCTCAAAAAAGGACCAATATTTCAGAGAATATTTCATATAATTTTTAAAATTAAAATGTAGAAATGAGATTTCTAAAGTCATCATTCATAATCAAAATTGCCTTAAAATGAACATCATTTCCTCAAAGGGATTGACAATATTAATAAGTATGTTTATATAAATACAGATTTGTCATTAGAATGAGACTTGAAATTATCAAACTAGAAAAATGTATAATCAATTCCCAGCCGGGTGGACACATTCTTTAGGTAGAAAATATGCTTGCCCTCTGTTGACCACTTAAAACTCTACTTAGTGACATGTGGTTTATACCAGAATGCACATAAACCAGAATATATTTAGGAGTTGGTCTATTTCTAGTCACACGAGTTTTGTTTCCTAAATAAGACTTCAGATTACCATTTTGGTTTGTTCCCAAAAATTTCAGCACTCCATATGGTTGAAGATGTAGTCCCATCTTCTTAACAAGACCTTGTGTGAACTGTGTATGGTACTGTCTTCAAAACGTTCGCTCCTATGCATATTCCTTGGTGAGGAAAAATGTAGGGTTTATGGGAGAGGCAGGGAATGAAAAAGACAGGCATACTCCAAAGTTGAGATCTGAACTGCTTTCCAAATTTGCAAATGTGAAAATTTCTTTAGTTTGCAAAAACTGTTATAAATGATAACACAGAGCATACACACTCAGCTTATGGAGAATCACATGTTATGGTAGTCATCCTAATTACGCTCAAAAACATACTATAATCAATTTTTTAGAAAATCAATACAAAAATTAGAGTCACAATTTTATCTTATCTAAAAGAATCATTTGTAACAATATGTAAATTTGAAAGGGATCATTGGGGATGCATCTAAATTATTTTTGATATGATAAAGAGAATAAACTACTTGCTCATGAGTAAGCCTATTGATTTTCTTCTCTGACTCATCTTCAGTTACTGGTTTAACATTAAGCTAACAACTAGCTCAAAAAAGTTCTAGAATTTCTGTAACACTGATAATAATTTATATACAAGGAAATTAAGAAAATGAATTACCAGTACTTGGGTGGAGTTAGTTTGAAAAGACAACACAAATAGATTTAAAATTTATGTTATTTTACTGTTTTGATGATGCATTTGAGGACTTGATTAAATGATACAATGACCAAGACTATTGATGGCTTACTATACACAAATATGTACAATATTAAAGGCATATATTTAATTGTTCAAATTTTTTTACAGGAAACCATTTTTCATGATGATTACTAATATAAAAGCTCAAATCTCTTCAGTCTTTGAGATATGAATCAAAATCATATCAAAGTTATCCAAAAGACTAAAATAATCTCTCCAAAAAAATTTCCCTATTGTCTTATTCATTGTTATAATTGTTGTGAATAATAAATATTTTTCAGGTATCTTTTACAGAAATAAATAGATTTGTAGATAAGTAGGTAGGTAGGTAAATAGGAGGGTAAAGAGAGAGATATAGACAGCATACAAAAATCTAAAATAAAACAAAACTTAGCTGCAAGGTTTTTTTTTTGACTCTTTGTTTGGATTCCCTATATTCCTCCTATAAGTGAAACCATCTGATCTTTTTCTTTCTCCTGGCTTATTTCACTGAGCATAATTCCTTCCCGTTCCATCCATGTTGCTGCAAATGGCATGAGTTTATCTTTTTTCATTGCTGAACAGTATTCCATTGTGTTTATATACCACACTTCTTGGGCATTTAGGTTGTTTCCGTGTCTTAACAATTGTAAATATTGCTGCAATAAACATAGGAGTGTGGGTTTCCTTTCAAATGAATGTTTTTGTGTCCTTTGCGTAGATTCTTAGGAGTGAAATTTTTGGGTCATGTGGTAGCTCCATTTTTAGTAATTTGAGGGATCTTCGCAGATTTCCATAGTGGTTGGACCAGGTTTTCATTCCCACCAGCAGTGTAAGAAGGTTCCTTTTTCTTTGTATCCTTCCCAGTATTTGTTGTTTTCAGTTCTTTTAATACAGGCTATTCTCACCAGTGCAAGGTGATATCTCATTGTGGTTTTGATTTGCGTTTCCCAAATTATAAATGATGTTGAGCATTTTTTCACATACCTGTTGGCCATTTGCATTTTCTCTTTGGAGAAGTGTCTTTTTAGTTCTTCAGCCCATTTTTTGACTGGGTTGTTTGCTCTGTTTTTGTTGAGTTGTATAAGCTCTTTATAGATCTTTGACATTAGTCCCTTATCAGTTGTGTGGAATACAAATATTTTCTCCCAAACTGTGGGTTGTCTCTTCGTTTTGGTTATTGTCTCCTTAGCTATACAGAAGCTTTTTAATTTAATGTAGTCCCAGCTGCTTATCTTTTCCTTTATTTTCTTTGCTTCTGGGGATGAGTCCTCAAAGATGTTTCTGAGACGTATACTGCAGAGTGTTGTGCCTATGTTTTCTTCTATGTATCTACCTTAAGGTTTTCAGGACTTACATTCAAGTATTTTATCCATTTTGAGGTTTTTTTTTGTGTGTGTATAGTGTGAGGTAGTAATCTAGTTTCTGAATATTAAAATTTTAAATGTTGTTTTTAATGTTCATGACTATTGCACTGTGTTAAAAATGTTCTTCTGATTAAGTTATCATCAAATTATTGCAATTTGTTATCAGCACACAATTGAGCAAAACAAATAAATGCCTTATGTAATTTGATATATCTTTATTAAATCCCAAAAGTAAAATTTAATGAATCTAATCCCTTAATAAAAAGTGTGGGAGGGCCTCCCTGGTGGCACACTGGGTTAAGCACAGCACTATGAAGTTATCCACAGCCACTGTAACATGAGTTCAATCCCTGGCCAGCCAGGGAGCAATCCACATGGCGCAGCAGACCTCTCCTGACTCGCCTGCTGCTCCCCTCAGCAGTATACTTGGTCAATCTGCCTGTTCTGTTCCCTACTCTGTCTCTGGTAAATCTTCTCACCCCCCACACCTTTGGTCTGTACCCCAGTTCTTATATCAAAAATAAATAAATCTTAAAAAAAAGTGTGGAAGTGGTCTTGATAAACATTTTGAATCTTCACTTCCCCTCCCCCAAGATATTATTAATCCTGAGACAGTTAAGAGTCAATGAGAGTTGGGAGACTGCAAAAAAGGAGGTAGGAAAGATGCTTCACCTGAGCATGTTCACTGAGATAAATATTAGATTAAAAGTTTACAAAGTTTATGAAAGTTTAGAGCCCAGATACTGATTACTTTCACACTAGCCTCTTTATATCCTCCAGGAATGTCAAACCCTAGTCTGTATTTCATTTTTCTGAAGATTTTTTTTGCCCCCTCCTATGTTGCCATTCCCCATTAATTTTATTGTTTAATCTTTTTATAAAAAGAATTAACATATTAACCCTTGAATGTGTTCCATTCATTGCATTTCATAGCTGTGTTAACTGCTGTTATGTGGTTCAACATCTACACTTTATATACATATGTCCAGCCTTTTCTTCTGCTCTTCCAAACCAAATTGATCTGCTTCCTTTGTCCCACAAGCATAATCTTCACTCCTCCTCCACATACTGCTGCCTTCATTCCACAAGGGTAAGCTGTCTTCTCCCTCAAAACCGATACAGTTCACCTTGCAAACACTACGTCAATATCACTTTTTTCCCTGAGTCTTGTCTTTCTTTTCTGAAGTCCCACAAGAACCAGTTTTTTTATCATTCTTCTTTACTTCATCCTTATTTTTTACTACTCTCAATGACACTATTGCGTGACTGGACATCCTCACCTTTCACAGTAGTGCATACCTCAAAGTCACACTGGAAAGTTGATTGTCATCAATCCCTTGATTGTTTGCCCCCCTGGCACCACGTGGTACTCCAGTAACAATGGAGGACATATAACCCACAGGGAATATGATCTGTGGGTCATAAATCCAAACACACCATTTAATACCTCAATAATTTGAGAAAAAGATAGAAGTATGGTTTAAGTAATAGAGTTTTAGGGCTGAAATGGATCTTAGAGTTCCAGAACAAGCACCCCATTTTACCAATGTGCTCCTAAGGTACAGTAAAGGTGAGGAACTTGCCCTGATTTTCAGAGTTGGGATGGGTAGGAAGGGAAGTTGGGCACAGTTCTGTTGACACACAGACCAAATCCCTTTATTCTACTGCCCTGCTTTAAATGCCTAATAAAAGGGGCACAGTTTACAAACATTATTTAAGGAGTCTTAATTTGCAATAAAGTGTTCCTCTACCATAAACAATAAAATTACTTAACTATAAATCTAAAACTAATATACTCCCTATAATAAATATCAAATAAACAATAACAAAAAGAAAAACCCGATCATGAACCCCTACAGAATGGTAGCCATGGCTCTTCCACATGTGCCCAGCATACCAGGGTCCTGGACATGCTATGGATGAACCCATAGTCCATCACTGACTGCCTTGGGCTTCAAACATGGCTGGTTGCTACAGCTATAAAAACTATCCAGGAGAAATCTGAACACCTTTTCCATCCCCCATAAATCTCTCTGTAGCATGCAGAGATAATACAAAAATTAATTGATCATTTAATTCAAACGTTAATTTATAGCATCTACATAATTTGAAACTGTCACTAAAGAACTTAGTTGACAGGATTTAGAACTATCATTCTCAGCTCAGGCTGAACATTGAATTATATGGGGAGCTTTGAAAACAACTACTTATGTCTTTACCAACTGTATCAGAATCCCAGAGAAGGGATCTAAGTATCATTTTCAACATTGATACATTTTAATGTTAATAATTCTGATGCATCCAGAGAATTAAGAAAGACATTTGGAGAGTAGATGTTTTCTTTATATTGCATACCCAATTTGGCAGGAATTATTTTTAGCTTAGGGTGACAGAAATCCAACTTAGTTAAGTTCATAGGAGAATTTGCTCATGAACTAAAATCCGGAGGGAAACTTGTCCTGGAGTGACAGAAGCTAGGGGCTGATGTTCTGAAGGTGGAGGGTTCCACTTTCCTCAGTCTCTCTCCTATTTGAGGTCCTCTCTTTCATAATCACTCTCAGACTTGCTCTTTCAACTATCTTGTCCCTCTCACTTTACAAGGAGCACCTGGGGGGGGAGGGGAAACTAACTCCATTAAGACAATGTTCTGCTTTCTCACAGCCTATGTAGTGAACATGATCAGAGAAAAATACACAATCGTGGGGACCTCCCCTGGTGGTGCAGGTGGTTGAGCGCAGCGCTATGAAGCTGTCAGCAGCCTAAGCAGTGAGGGTTCAATCCCAGCCGGCAAGCAAGCATCCCACATGGTGCAGCAGACCTCTCCTGTCTCGCCAGCTGCTCCCTTCAGCAGTGTATTTCAGTCAATCTGCCTGTTCTGTTCCCCGCTCTGTCTCTGGTGAATCCTTTCACCTCCTGTGCATCTGGCCTGTACCCCAGTTCTTGTATGCATGAATAAATAAATCTAAAAAAATTAAAAAAAAAGAAAAACACACAATCCTGCTGACAGGTCTCACTTTAAATTAATGAACCCCCAAACCTTGATTGAATCTGAAAGCAATCAGGCCACATTTCCCCACTCCACTTTCTCATGTTTCTGGAAAATTAATTCATACCTTCTTCCATGCCTTTCATTCCTCGAACTCCTAAAACTTCATTCCCCATACTCACTCTTACCAGAGGACCCTGATTCATTCTTTACAAGAAAGTTGAAGTAATCATCAGAGAATTTTCAGACTCTCAGCAACCAGGACAACCAGCCAGCTTCACACCTAAGTCCATTCTGTGCCTTCCTATTTCATTCTATGAAAGAACAACCATGGGGCCTACCCGGTGGCACAGTGGGTTGAGTGCCGTGCTGTGAAACTGTCTGCAGCCTCTGTAGCTGTGGGTTCAGTTCCCGGCTGGCCAGGGAGAAACCCACATGGCAGGGTAGACCTCTCCTGCCTTGCCTGCTGCTCCCTCAGCAGTGTCTTCCATCCATCTGCCTGTTCTGCTCCCCGCTCTGTCTCTGGTGAATTCTCTCACCCTCCTGTGCCTCTGACTGTACCCCAGTACTTGCATAAATAAAAATAAATCTTAAAAAAAAAAAACAAGAAAGAACAATCATGCTGCAGTCAGAGGGATCATTTTAAAATGTGAATCAGATTATCCGACTTTATTTCCAATTCTCCAATGGCTTCTCATTTCCCTAGGAATAAAAGCTACAGCCTTATAATGGTCCTGAAGGCCCTTCACAATCTGACATTACTTCTCTGACCTGATTTTAAACAATGTTACACAATGGAATCTTAAGCTACACTGAAGGTGGGAGTAGGGAAGGTTTAGAGGCAACAAAATCCACTCAACTGAACCTCCAAGTTTATAATCAGCTCTGTAAATATGTATACATGATTGAGGATTGATCTTGTTTTTGTCTTTATAATGGTCACCGAGTGATTTTGCTTGGCATTAATGTTTTGTGAAATTGTTTGTATTTAACAAAAGAGCATAGTGTCCCAGATGAGTTGTTTCTGCACCAAGAGTTTCATCTGATTTGTTTTTTGAAATGGTCATCTTGTCTCCGACCTGAGTTCTGAGGACAAGTTTAGATTTCCAAATGTTCTAGCCATTCCCATTTAATCAACACTTTTCTCTAATTCTCAAAAATAATGAAGCTCTCAGTCTTCAGAAATGAGATGTTTCTCATGGCCCTGAACTCACTGTGGGTCAGGAATCAAGGAATCCTAATATGTGGGTCAGGGTCAAGGAATCCTAATATGTTGTACTCTAAACTACTCTTGTAGTCTATAAATTCCCCAAATCTGGGTTAATCCTGACTCATGCAGAGCTAGGAGTTACATTCCTTATAGTCAAGTACATGTCAGATTTCTCAGCATTTTGTGGGCAAATAATGACTACAAAGTAAATTGCACACCGACTTTGCTTTCTATTTTATGATGAGCACTGATTCTATTTAAGTACTGTTCTTTTCTTAATTACTATTATTTATTGATTGCCTACAATACAGTGATTAACTACAGTACCTCTGGATGCTGAAGACACAGAGATGAATTAAAAGAGACTCTGGATGGCACTGGAAGGGATCATGCTCAGCGAAATAAGCCAAAAAGAAAAAGAAAAATACCGGATGGTCTCACTCATAGCAGGAATCTAGAAAACTTAAATAAGGGACCAGGAAAATGAATATAAGAAAGTGAAAATCAAAATCAACAAAAAACTATGAACCAGAGACACTTTTGGGGGGTGGGGGGCGGGAGGGGAAGGATTGGGGTCAGAATGGGGCGTTTGCAATTGTATGGGGGAATATAAAAATAAAATTTAATATTAAAAAAGAAAAAAAAAGAGACTCTGATTCTCACACTAGCTGCTGACACACTGACCAGGAAGTAGTGTATATTGACCGATAATTGTAATATATTGTGATGTGAGTTTTAAGCAACTGGGTGAGGTTTGGGGAGAAGAGAGTAAACTCTGTCTGGGAAAGAGCTACAAAAACTGCAGCGAGTTAGAGATTTTACACTGAATGTGAAAGAAGACAGAGAAAGGTATTTCACTGCAATAAGAAATAAAAATAAAAAGATATGCTGGGTTTGAAGAAGAGCACAGTCTATATGACTGAAGTATATGGAGTTTGGGGGGTTAATTTGAAAATGGTAGTGTACTTGCAGAAATATCACTTACAAGGTTATTATCTGATGACCTCCTTGTTTATTGAAGGAAATACTGAGGTTCAGACAGTTAAGAGAAATATTATCCTGATAATTCCTCTGCGTGGGAGTTTTGTTATTGCTGATTTCATAAACAATGAAATCCTAGCTGGTCTCTCATAGTAAAAGTAAGTATTCTAATTTATTTTCTTGACCTGGCTATAACTATAGCATTCCAAGGAAGGTTTGGAAAAGGAAAAATAATTCACTTACTGCTAGGGATTTCCCTAGGTCTTACTGAGGCTACAGAAACCCTATGAAATGCATGCTTTGGATCCAAACTTTTAGTGACTTTATAAGTCATCCTGTGACAGAAAAAAACAATGTGCCTGCATATTTCTTTCTTGTTCTTCCCTTTATTGATAATAATTTGTTCTAAGGAAGGGGGTGGATTTGAACATAAATATATACATATCATAAATACAGTTATAAAACAGTCATCATTAAAAGTAGTTGACAAAGCATGATCCATTTTTAGTGACTGAATAACCTAGCATTATAACAAATGTTGAGTTGTTCTCAAATACTTAAAGGTACTTACAATGCTATCATTTAAACAGTATTTGAGAATCTTCGATTATGTGTTTCTTTTTATGAGACAGTAACAATTTTTGAAGTCCAATAATAGACACATTTTCAGCCTGTGGTTCTCTTTGGCCAGCATTTCTTTCCAAACATGACTATTTTAAAAGAGTACAAACACACAGTTTCAAAGAGGGATTGAGTTATCTTAGTCCCACTAAGGCAGATTGAGGAAACTAACATGAATCAGTCACTCTAGCTCCTATAAAAGGAAAGACTAGCCCTTTAAAAATAATATGGTTGCCTATAAAGTGGAGCATAATTTGCATGTATCTTCCAATGAAGTGCAATTAAGAACTATTTATCCATCTACCCAATTCTATTAACTTATTTTTGGGACTAAAGTAACTGTTCCATGGATCTCCAGTGAACAAAGGGAAAAAGCACAAGAATAAATAAAACATATAAAAGTTTCTGAAAAAGAACTTCTGCTTGAATGGTCTTGAGATTTATGCTAATCTCAAGGTAAAAGCAGACACTGCTTAGAAACGAACGGCAATATTATCAGGGTTCAAACCGAAATCATAAAATGAGGTGAAGCGTTACTAAGATACACTCTAACAACTCTATTTTATTGTAGATCTATCCTGTGAAAATAAAGCATAACTAGGGTCATTTTTGTAAAAAAAAAAAAAAAGACAGTAAATTATGATGTGTGATTAAATACAAACAAGAAGGAGAATAATCACAACTAGTGAATGGATGGAAAGACTGGATCCTTGTTATATAAAGAGCACTATTTACAGAACTCCAAAATGTCGTGGCAACGGCACTTACTCTATCTTGTGCAACAGTTTACCCCCTAAGGGAAAACACTCAGTCCTTGGATAGATAGCAACTAGATAAGTTTGTCATTTTCGTTTAATTAAGCATTTGAAAACAACATTCAGTGTGATACAAAGGTACTTGCACCTACTGGAGAAATAATATGAGTTAAACTTGAGTAGCTCACTATAAGGCACACCATAGAACACCTGTAGACTCAATTGCTGTTTATTGTTGGCAAGGAAAGAATCTTGAATAACATTGACATTATAACTTTATTCCATGGTGCCTAGGATCTCTGGAATTTGGTTTTCTTTGCCTTTTTTTATTTTGGTTGAAACATCATACCCATGTGGGTTCTACTTCTAAAGCCTCCCAGTAAGGTAACTCTAGAGAGTAAAATAAGATAAGAAAGTTCCATAAATAAATATGTAGGATTTTGATCTATAAAGACAACACTTATTTGAGTCAATTTCTTTAGAATGATAGAATATTCAAAGAATTTACATTTGAATTTCTTTCTTTAAATGTAAGAGTCACATTAACTCCAAATATGTCCTGCTTTCAAATTTGGGGTATTAAGCTTATAGTATTACCCACAAACACACCAGAGTCACAAATGAGGTGGTCAAAAAGTCTTTACCCTTTTTCAGTTGATTGGTGATTTCATATGTTCTAGGAATATTTTATCTTTTGGCATGATGCTCTATACCATATGGTATAACACACTGTCAAGCAAAAAGGATAGAACTAGTTTGAAATATATACACATATATACACACATATATTTATACATTTATATATTCACACACACATACACTGCATGTGTAGTGAAAGAAGCTGCATGTATGTGTGCAAAGAAATATATGAACAATGCTACAAATTCCGCATATAGTGCTGAGATTCTTTGTCCAAATGTAAGACGTCATTCAAATTTTAAAGTAAGGGTGAAAATTCACTATAGACCTGAAAAAAAAGGGAGACTTATCAGAAACTACTATGCTTTGCTACATCAAGTAATATTTGAACTGTCTCTAACACTTTCTCACACAATATTTAATGCTGCTTCTCTAAGTGTAATAGTAACTGCAGCAATGACACATGCAACAGCTTGCTTAATCCACTGAAGAGAGATTGTTAAATTGGGAAACACATTAAGCTCTCTAATTGATTCCCAAAAGTTGAAAAGATTCCGTTCCTTCAACATGATTTTCCTTTTGAAAAGACCAATTTTGAATCAAGTTTTACAATTTTTCAGATAGAATAACATGTGGCTCTCAAGCTGGCTTTGTGTCAAGAGGCAGGATCCCCTCAAAGAAAGCATGGAGGAAAAACTTATTAACAATGATTTCTTGGATATGACACCAAAAACTCAGAAAATAAAAGCAAAAGTTAACAAGTGTGACATCATCAACTAAAAATCTTCTTTACAGCAAAGAAAACAATAAACAAAATGGAAAAGCAACCTATAGAACGGGAGAAAGTATTTGCAAACTTTATATTTGATAAGGTGTTAATAGCCAAAATCAACAGGGTAATCCTACAATTCAACAGCAAATAAAAAAATATTAAAAATGGCAAATGAACTGAACAGACATTTTTCCAGAGAAGACATGCAAATGGCCAAAGATATATAAAAAGGTGCTTAATAATTATCAGGGAAATGCAAATCAAAACTATAATGAGCTATCACTTCAAGTCTATTAGAAAGGTTATCATAAAACAAAGGAAGGGAGAGAGAGGGCAGGGAGGGAAGAAAAAGAAAGACAAGTGTGAACAAAGATATGGAGAACAGAGAACACTGGAACACTGTGGGAGGGAATGTAAATTAGTGCATCCACTATGGCAAACAGTATATGGAAGTTCCTCAAAACATTAAAAATAGAAGTACCATATGATCCATCAATCATATTGCTGGGTATACAAGCAAAAGATCTGAAATCAACACCCCCCCCAAAATGTATCTGCTCTCCCATGTTCACTTATCACTATTTAAAATATCTAAGGCATGGAAGCAACCTGAATGTCCATCAACAGACAAATAAAGAAAGAAAACATGGTATATAATCACACAGAACATTATTCAAAAAAAGAGGAAATTCTGCCATTGCAGCAACGTGGATGAACCTGGAAAGTAAACTAAGTAAGATAAGTCAGACACAGAAGGAGAAGTACTCCATAACAACACTCACATGAAGAATGTAAAATAGTCAAACTCATAAACAGAGTAGAAATGGGAGTTGCCAGAGGCTGGAGAGGGGGCCAAAACAAAAAGGTATAATTGAAAGAGCACAAAATTTCATTTACACGTGATGAATAAGTCCTAGAAATCTAACATACAACATGGTGTTTAGAGTTAATAATATTGTATCATATACCTAATATTCTGCTAAGAGGATGGATATTATGTTGTTTGTTAATATGAATAACAACTCATAAAGAGGCTAGTAGGAAACTTTTGCATGGGATGGATATGCTTATGATATAAATTGTGATGATGGTTTCATGAATGTACATCTATCTCCAAACTCATCAATTTGTATATATTAAATATGTACAGCCTTTTATATGTCAAAAAAAATAGGTGGTGGGGAACAAGATGGATTCTATATCCTGTTTTCCATCTGAACATAGGACAGTCTGGACACAGTGAACTTCAAACCCTCTGCTGAGTCACTAAGTGAGTACATGCAAAAGCCAGTAACTGGGTGGGCAAAAGAGGTATTTTTTTTTTCACACTGTCCCTAGTGATACAATCTAGTACAGAGGTAAATAGCAGACTATTACATGCTCTTTTTCTAGACTCAACATCTTCTGTAAGGTCCAAATGTGTATATTTATATCTTAGTTAGATTTCTACTGAAATGTTTAAAAATTGTATTAGGGCTTAATAATTTAATTCTTAGCAAAAAGCAATTGCATATATATGAATATTTTTGCAAGAAAATTTCAGAATAAGAAAAAAACCAGTATTATGTAGTTAGACTTGAAGTCGAACACAGCATTTGAACTGTAACTATGACATTGTAGCGCTATGATTTTGAGAACGTCATTTAAATAAGACTTTTTTGCCTCTATAATGAGGAAACTGAATATGAGGAGGGACTCAATAAATTCAATATAATAATGAATATAAAGTACTTGTCCCTATGTCTGGTAGGTACACAGGAAGTGCTTGAAAGTATTGACAATGATACCAACTCAGAAAACATTATTACTACTATATATTCAATATACAAGAATAGGGGTTATCAGTGATATTGGAGAAGCTAACCCTAAAGTGGTAACTGTCAATCCTAAAATGTTAATTCCTTCACAGCCTGCCTCAAAATAATGATACCACTGAAATGCAATATCATGATTTAAATCCTCACTGGACGTGACCAAACATGTCAATTTTTTTTCTGGGATAAAATGGTTTAGGGGTTCTAAGGTACAGTTATTAGAAAACAATGTTTTCGCCAGAAAACAGAAAAGATAGTCTCTAATGGTTGTCTAACCACTTCCCAGTATTGGTTTTAAATATACCAAAATGTATGTGATTCTACATGATTAACACAAACCAGGCTTTCACAAAGGGACTCTTATTTGTTAGATAAATGACAATGTTCACCTACACCAAGGAGATACTCGGTAAGCACTCCTAATGCAAATTCAACAACAAACCTGAAAATTAACAATACATATATTTTTTTAATAGAGGCATGTTTTTATTATTTATTTGTTTGTTTGTTTGTTTTGTTTATACATGCACTGGGTACAGTCAGAAGCGCCGGAGGGTCAGAGAATTCATCAGAGCCAGAGCGGGGAGCAGAGCAGGCAGAAGGACCGAAGCACACTGCTGAGGGGAGCAGCGGGCGGCAGGAGAGGTCTGCGCGCCATGTGGGACCTGCCTCCGGTGGCCGGCGAGCAGCAGGGGATCGAACCAGCCCGCAGCAGCCTTGCAGCCCAGCGCTCAACCGCTGCGCCACCGGGGAGGCCCAACAATACATATTTTTAAACTCAGAATTTTCAGAGGCAGAGATTTAGGAATTGACTACAATTTAATGATGTTCTCAGGTTTACACTAAAGATTAATCATTGCACCAATACCTTCTCCATTTATAAATATTCATGATAGGTTAGCTCTTGCCTAATAAAGTCTTTACTTTTTAATTAAAGCAACAGCAAACTTGATATGTATGATATTTGATATATCATCTTTGTAAGCAGTTTGTATAATTTGGTATCAATATCTACAACTCTATTCATATTGAAGGAGATAATTATTGCACTAACCTGTTCATTTACTCATTCATTCATTCATCTTTCTTTCTTGTAATGAATATTCATGGAGAACCAACTGAGCACCAAATATTATGCCAGGTGCTTAAGAACTAAAATAAATCTTCTGAAGTTTCTTTTTCATTATTATCAATTCTTTAGGATAAAGTCATGATAAATGGATTCAAAACCTGTTATGTTTGCAATTTTATTAGAATTCTATTAATTTTTGTATAAAGCAATTACAGACTTAATTAATCCTTTCCACTTTCCTGTAGACAAAAAATGACTCCATCCCAAATACTTCTGTATTTAAAAAAAAAAGCCAAAGCTATAAAAGTGAGCACTTCAACTATAAAAATGCATGATAGAATAGATGTCACCTCTTATTCACTAAAGTAGCTTTCTATAATTTTGTCCTTTGCCTTTCACAGAACAGTAACCTGAAGTAGTTTCAGTGGGATTTTACTTTAGATAAAGTGCAAAAATATTCTGCAAGAAGCAGTTAATCTTTCCTTTGCACTGATGGTTCTCTCTGCTCTACTATTTTTGGGAAATCAGCTCAGCACAGAATCCCTTTCCTTTAGATCCCTTCAAATTTTAAGTCATCCTCAGCTTTCTCCTCTAGACTGTGGACAACGGTAAAAAAAATAAGGGAAATAAGATATCTCCTGACCAAATCACACCTGGGTTACATTGCTGACAAACTGTGTCTAATTCTCAAAATGATTTTAAAGATTCATGGAGTTAGTACTGGCATTTAAAAAAAAAACAAACATTCAAAACCTACTTGTGAATTAATGGATAAGGTAGAAAGTCAGGAATGAACAGCCCATGACAATCTGTGAAGTGGAGGACCAAAATTTCTCAAATTATTATGTGTTAGCATAATGACAAAGACACTGCGTGCTTGGATAGGTTTGTTTCCTGCTGCATACGGGCAACTAGCAATGTCACCGAAGGCTTTGTCTTGCAAGTAGTGAAAATTTAATGCAAAGAGCATGGAGGATAGACTTTGTGTTACTTTTCTATGGCACACTAACAAAATATCATATGTATGGTTTATAATACAATAACTTTAATAGTTCTGCGAGCCAGAAGTCCAAAATGGGTCCCCCGGAGCAAAATCAAGGTGTTGGCAGGGCTCGGTTCCTTTCTGGAGAGTCTAGAAGAAAACCTATTTCCTTGCCTTTCCAGCTTCAAGAAGCTGCCATATTCCTTTATTTTGTCCTTCTTAATCCATTTCCCAAATCAGCAATTGTGAATCAACCATCTCTCCTGCCTCCCTTTTCCAGTTTTAATTTGTGATTACAGTAGGCCCATCCAAATAGTTCAGAATAATCCCCCATTTTAAGGCTAACTGATAAGCTATCTTCATTCAGCTATAATCTTCAATCCCCCTTTGACAAATTAATGAACATATTCATAGGTTCTGGGGATTAAGGTGTGAACAATTTTTAGGTTAAAGATTCTATTCTGTGCAGCACTGCTTTAATAGACTTAAAATCAAAAACCCAGTACTCCTGAGTAGCTCTGCAACCTTAGGCAAATAAATTAGTCTCATACTGTGTTAGTCTCTTCTGAAAAATATCTTAGTATTAGTTATATCATGAACAGGAGCAAAAACTAAATGAGATAATATATGCAAAATATCTAAGTACAGAGCCTGCCATAAAGCAGGGCCTTGGCATTGTTCATTCTACCTCCCTTTACCTTCCTCTCAAAAGTCATCATTGTAATGGGGTCAAGTTGGATTTTGCACCCAGGTCTATTTTGGCTCCATAGCTATGCTTTGCCTGATACTGCCTCCTACAAGAGGATCCCATTATTGGGAAGCACTAATCCATGAATGACTTCACATATACAAATGACCTACATTACCTTCATAAATACTCCAATAGTTTATCCTGATAAAGGTAAGAGATTTATGCAGAGCTAGAATAATTTCTGAATTGATATGGTACAACAGATGATAGATTTAAGGGGAAGGCTAATAATGTGATTACAAAAGAGTAATCATCACAGTTGACTCAATTAGTATCAGTACAGTTTATTTTTCAGAGTTCACATAGTGTTCTAATATTCTTTACCTTTAGGAACTTTCTTTTTAAGACCAACCCAAAGTTTTCAGCTTATTAAGGGAAAGTGTGGCACATGTAGTAGCTGATTAGTCCTTTAATCAAGAGCCACATAGTACCTGGTGAATCCCCCCAATCACCTCTTAAGTAAAAATCCACCTGTTAAAGTCAGCAAACTGTGAGTAGAAAATGACTTCCAGTTGCCCACATCCTTTTCCTATAATTTGTTGAGAAAAGGGGAAGAAACAAGAGAAACATCCACTAATGATGGCAACCTAGTTCTTCTCTAGTCAGTGGTAACAATGTGAGGGCTCTAGAGCACCGTGGGTCTTGTTCAGGAATAATTAAGCAATTAGAAAGAGAAAATAATTGACTCATGCAATAAAGTGATGTCAACAAATCAGCATTTCAAAACAGCTCATTATCTACATAAACTTGACCTCTAACAACTCAAAAAAAAATCACTGAATTTTTACTTTGACTAAAATTTCCTAACAGCATTCTTATTCCCTCCAATTACAGCATTTTGGGGGTGAAGGGATATGCATGTTGGGGGAGCGGGATGAGAAAGAGAATGAAACTCATATCACTTTTTTTCTAGCCAAACAACAGCTATAAGAAAAGGGTCTCTGGGTACCAAGGAAACCTAATGATACAACTGTCCTAGATGTGATTTCACACTTAACAAAATATGCTCACATTTCACATGCACTCTGCTTCTCATCTTGCAGGGCAGCTGTTACTTCCATTTTCTAGTTAAAAAAGATGACATAGATTAGTCAGACTGGTCAGTGGTCAAAGTTTGTGAACTCTTTGGATCTCCTCTTGAAGAGTTATCCTCTTCTGAGCTCTATTGTTGAGGACTTTTCCTAGTTGAAGACTTCTAAGGGTTCACTTCTATTTTCACAATCCAGTATTCTCCATTAGAGCTTCCAGAAGAGTCTTAAACCTGCCAACACCTTGATATGAGGTTAGTAAGTGTAGTGTAAGGTAAAAAATGTATCAACTTTTTCTGCCCTCCCGCCATTAGGATTGATGATGGAACCCTGTGGTCCTGAATGCATACCTGATGGCGGGCACCTGGAGTAGGGTGTGGGCCTATGTAGGTGGGTACACCTGGGCTGAGAGACTGGGCTTATGAGGGCGGTGTCATGGGGACACCAGCAGAACAGCAGAGTGAAAGAGAGAGCGAAGGAACGAAACAGCAAAGAGAGAGAGCTGCACTAGCAGAAAGCAGAGGCGACAAGAGAACATGGGAGAGCCCAGGAAGAGTGAAGACTCGCCAGGGGCTCTGTAGCCTGCCAGCCTCCCGGCCGCCCGGCACCCCTGCCTGTCGTGTACCTGGTAAATCCCAATAAAAGCCTGAAAAAGCCACCGAGGGCTCCAGGACTCCTCCTTACCCCATCTGCTTGAATCACACAACCTGCCCTGTGCCCATCCTGCCTCTACATTAAGACTGACCTTAAGAATGGTAATAAGTTTGTTATCTTACGCCACTAAATTTGTGGTAAGTTGTAACAGCAGCAATAAGAAACTAACACATTTTCAGACCTGGAGGTGGCATGCTGCTGTAATAAATACCCCAAACAACTGTAGAAATGGCTTTGGAATTGGACAATGAGCAGAGGTTGGAAGATTTTGAGGATGATAGAAAAGTCCTAGGTTGATGAGTGAGTAGTAGAAAAATAGCTGTTAACAACTCTCCTAATAAGGACTCAGAAGCAAGTGGGGAATATAAGCAAGTGTAGGGTAAAGAAAATGTCAGGCTTTTCTGCCCTTCCGCCATCAGGATAGATGATGGATCCTTGTCCTGAATGCATGCCTGATGGTGGGCACCTGGAATAGGGGGTGGGCATATGTAGATGGGATTCAGCTGAGCTAAGACTGTGCTTTTAAGGGCAGCGTCACGGGGGGGACGCCAGCAGCCCCAGCAGCAGCAGCAGAACCTGAAGGAGAAGCCGACGCAGAAGCAGAGAACGCCAGAGAGCCCAGATAGAGTAAAGACTTGCTGGGGGCTGGGAGGCCTGCCAGCCTCCCAGCCCCCCAGCCAGCACCCCTGCCTGCCATATGCCTGGTGAACCCCAATAAAAACCTGCAAAACTACTGAGAACTCTGACTCCTCCTTTACCCGATCTGCATGGGATCAGAAAACCTGCAACTGTATCCAGTCCTGCCCTCTACAATTGGCGTAAGTCGGCAAGATCCATGCAGACGGGTATTGGAGCCCTCCAAAGACCTGGAGGGACTAAGGAGTAAAAGACTGCCTGTGACGACGCTGGAGGCGCCATGGCGGTATAGAAGATGGATACGTCCACGAGCTACAGGATGAGACCTGGCGTGAAGGAGACGCCCGAAAGGACCAGCCAAAGACACCGGAAAGGACCAGCCAACGACACCAGAAAGGACCAGCCAATGACCCCTGAGGCAGCAGGCCGTTGCTGAAGTAGGGAGAGGCCAATGGACTTGGACTGATGGACTGATGAACTGATGATCTTGGACTGACAATCCCGCCAGAAGGCGGAGGACCTTGGCAGGTTATGTTTTTTTTTTTTTTTTGAGAATCTGGGGGTGGCCAGTGGGCCTTGATGGCCAAAAGCAGCCTGTGCATGCCCAGCAGCCAGGTGGAGGAGAAAAGCCAACTAAGGCAGCAAAAGCTGGTGCTGATGCTAAGTTGAGAAGCCCTAAGCGGCTGTTAAGCAGCCTGGGTATGCTGAAGCACTGTGAGTCTCGTAAAATCACCTGTGGGTGATGCCCTGCTCATTCTTGAGTGAGGGTGAGGAGCTGAGGAACCTGTCCTTGGGGGACGGGTGGGGAACGTGGCTTGGGGTGGAGCCCAAGCCGAATGCAGAGTTTGGATCCCGACCCATGTGATTGTGCAGTGGGTTGGCCTGAGTGCAGGGGTCTGCGAGTCGCATGGGTGGCCATGAAGGCCGAGTGTTGGAGCGACTGCAGACAGAAACCCTGAGGGTTGGCGATTACCCCCAACAGAATAAAATTGCCAATCCCAGAGCTAGTGCATCCTGGGGGTGGATGCTGTGTGTGCCTTGTAGCCGAGACTACAGCCAGAGAAGGCCCAGGAAGCCTTACGGCTCCTGGTGTGATATAGTAGATGCCGTGAGTGATTCCCCTCCCTCATATGAGCAGTGCCTTCGGCAGCAGATTTGGTGGCTTATCTGCTGGTACCAATAATTGTCTTTTGCGCTAGGTTGGTGCCCTGCCTGGACTTATTTGTGTTCTGTTGTATTTTGTTATATTGTATTTTGTTATATTTGATGTATTTGCTTTTGTGGGTCATGGCTGCATTGTTTGTTTGCTTAGAAAATTGTATATATATGTATAGACTGTATGGCAGAAAATCCTGAGGGGGTGGACTGTAGGGTAAAGAAAATGTCAGGCTTTTCTGCCCTTCCGCCATCAGGATAGATGATGGATCCTTGTCCTGAATGCATGCCTGATGGTGGGCACCTGGAATAGGGGTGGGCATATGTAGATGGGATTCAGCTGAGCTAAGACTGTGCTTTTAAGGGCAGCGTCACGGGGGGGACGCCAGCAGCCCCAGCAGCAGCAGCAGAACCTGAAGGAGAAGCCGACGCAGAAGCAGAGAACGCCAGAGAGCCCAGATAGAGTAAAGACTTGCTGGGGGCTGGGAGGCCTGCCAGCCTCCCAGCCCCCCAGCCAGCACCCCTGCCTGCCATATGCCTGGTGAACCCCAATAAAAAACCTGCAAAACTACTGAGAACTCTGACTCCTCCTTTACCCGATCTGCATGGGATCAGAAAACCTGCAACTGTGCCCATGTCCTGCCTTTACAGCAAGGAAAAATAATTTCCCTCTATTCTTCTAGGTTCTTGGCTGAGAAACCCCATAATAAAGATAGGTGTAGTAGCAGGAGGTCACGGAGAAGGATCTCTATGATCTGAGAAGATGGAGTAAAGGAGGAGTCCTGGAACCCTTGGTGGCTTTTCAGGGTTTTATTGGGATTTACCAGGCACATGGCAGGCAGGGGTGCTGAGGGGGTCAGGGAGGCCTGCCAGCCTTTACACAGCAAGTCTTTACTCTTTCTGGGCTCTCCAGCATTCTCTGGTGGCCTCTGTTCTCCCATTCATTCTGCTGGCATCCCCGTGATGCCACCCTTATAAGCCCAGCCTTATCCCAGGTGTACCCACTTATGCACGCCCACACTACTCCAGGTGCCCGCCATCAGGCATGCATTCAGGACCACAGGGATCCATCATCACTGTTAATGACGGGAAGGTAGAAAAGCCTGAAAATCACTTACCCTACAATAGATAAAACAAACAATAACATGTATACTTTCTGTATACATCTGTATACGTCAGAAAGACCAAGGAAGACTTAGTAACTCAACAGAAGGACTCACATACCCCCTTAAATAACATCTTCAGCTAGAGATAAAAGGTGTTGAGGAGAAAAGGGGAAGATCAATCATGGGAGATTACCAAGGAAGGTACAATGAAAAGGGCATGATTGTGATGCAGAGTGAAGTTGCTGCACTGACAAAAGCTTCTAGAGGTTGGTCATCCCTCTCTTTCTGGCACAGTGAGGGAGACATCCTTACAGATGGAGCGTTTTCCCTGATAAATGAATTTTCTTTTACAAAAAGATAACTTCTATTTTGTTTTTCTTCCCCTATGCCTGCTGTTTCTTCAAAATAACCAGCTCAAAATAATCAATATGTGCCCTGTATTTTTGTGGAAAGCAAAATTTGCAAAAAAAAAAAAATCAACTTGGATAATTAGCTGAGATTTCTAAGCAAGTACTGAGATGGCAGCGCAGAGCCTTCTTGCTGCAAGCAGTAGAATGTGAGAGAAAAAATACAGATAAAAGGAAGAACTTAAGCACAAAAGAACCAGGACTTTGAAGATGTGGGGAATTCTCAGCTTTGTGATTGAGGATATGTAACGCAACCAAGCCATACCGGGTAGATTCATTAACGGTTCTAGCAGGCCTGTTGACTTCATGCTCTCCGCCTTCTGTAGTCGCCACAGTCCATCGTGCTCTGTCACTCTCCGCTGCACTCCTCCATACACTCCACCGTACTCCCCCATCCTCGACACCGCACTACCACACTGCATTCTGCTACGCCACCCTTATAAACTCGTCTCTCGGCCCAGGTGTACCCACCTTCGCATGCCCACACCCCACTCCAGGTGTCCGCCATCAGGCACGCATTCAGGGCCGCAAGGATCCACCGTTAAGCCCAATGGTGGGAGGGCAGAAAAGCCTGATACTTTACCTACCCTACAGGATACCATGAGGTTCTGGGGAATTTTTATGTTCTCTGCCTGCCTCTCCCTCACCCCCATAGGTTTACCCAGATTCTTACCCATACCTGATTTAGATGATAACTTTTTTTTAAAATCTTTTTTTTTTTTTTAAGATTTATTTATTTATTTATACAAGCACTGGGTACAGTCAGAAGCGAGGGAGGGTGAGAGAATTCACCAGAGCCAGAGCGGGGATCAGAGCAGGCAGACTGACGAAGTACACTGCTGAGGGGAGCAGCAGGCGGCAGGAGAGGGCTGCACGCCATGTGGGACCCTCCTCCGGTGGCCGGAGAGCAACTGGGAATAGAACCAGCGCTGCAGAGGCTGCGGGCAGCTTCTTCGCAACCCAGCACTCAACTGCTGCACCACCGGGGAGGCCCATAGATAACTTTTGAACTGGGGAGACTTAGATGAGATTTTTGGACTTTGAGTTATATAATAGGTTAAGACTTTTATGGGTATTGGGATGAGTATTTTGCATGTAAGATGGAGATAAATCTTTGAGGATCAGAGGACTATAAGAGGCAGAATTATGTCCCCCAAAATATCCATGTCTTAATTCTCCAAACCTGTGAATATGTTACCTTTTGTATAAGGTAATATAAGGTATACCTTATACAAAAGGTAATATATTTGCAGATGTGACTCACTTAAGAATCTTAAAATGGGTGGATTATCCTGGATTATCTGAGTAGGTTCAATATAACCACAAGAGTCCTTATAAAAAAGGAGGCAGGAATGTTGGAGTATGAAAAAAAAGATTTGAATTCTGGTGGCCTCTAGTAGATGGAAGAGGTAAAGAAATGAATTCTCCCCTAGACTCACCAAGAGAAGCGTATCCCTGCTTACACCTTGACCTAGGCCAGTGTAGAGGGCAGGAAGACCACAGTGCAGGTTTTCTATGATCCAGCAGACTGGGTAAAGGAGGAGTCAGAGTCCTTAGTGGCTTTTTGCAGGTCTTTTTATTTAGATTACCAGGCAGACAGGCCTCCCAGCCCCCAGCAAGTCTTCACTCTGGGCTCTCCGGCCTTCTCTCAGCTTCTGCTTCTCTTGCTTCTCTCTCGGCTTCTCTTTTGGCTTCTGCTGGCGTCCCCGTGACACCGCCCCTAAAAATCCCAGTCTCAGCTCAGGTGAATCCCATCTGCCTATGCCCACACCCTATTCCAGGTGCCCACCATCAGGCATGCATTCAGGACTGCAGGGCTCCATCAGCTATCCTGATGGCAGGAGGGCAGAAAAGGCTGACATTTTTCCTTACCTTACAACCAGTAACACTGGTGTCCAGCAATGTGTGATTAAAAACTCTATGTTACTGTTTCCTCTGCATTATATTTTTATGATTTATTTATTTATGCATACAAGAGCTGGGGTATAGGCCAGAGATGCAGGAGTTGAGAGGATCCACCAGAGACAGAGTGGGGAGCAGAACAGGCAGACTAACTGAAATACACTGCTGAGGGGAGCAGCGGATGAGACTGGAGAGGTCTGCCTTGCCATGTGGGTTTCTCCCTGGCCAGCTGGGGATTGACCACGTGCTGCGGAGGCTGTGGATTGCTTCGTAGTGCGGTGCTTAACCCCTTGCGCCACCAGGGAGGCCCTGCACTATATTTTTAAGCCACTTTCCCCTATTCATTTTAAACCTTCTACAATAGTACTGTTTAAAGTGTTCCTCTTAGAAACATCACTTAGTATCTTTTTTAATGCGATTATTTAGAAGAATTTAACACTTTGTGTTTATTTTATATTGTTTTGGTAGAACTAGTTTTTTGTCATATAAAAAACTGGGGGATAGAGATAGGGAAGGAATACCAGAGATGTATTTCCTTTCAAGTCAATTTTGTTACAGACTCTGTTTTAATACATTGTCTTCTATAATAATTTGTGAAGTATATATATTTAAGTCTATTATAAATGATTTTTTCCTCTGTTTTTATTATTTCTTTTTGAGGTGACAGTAGTAAATAATGATCTTTTAAATCATTATACCTGGTTATTGAACAAAAATATATCTTATTCTTACTGACTGTCTGGAAATGAGGTTCCCGGAGCCAATGAAATCATATGTTTTAAGTTAGAATCCTTCTATCCCCAACCCACAATGCTGGTTTTGCCAAAGGAAATAAGGATCAGCCTTTAAAAAAAAAATTCTCCAATCTTTGTTTTAAATGTATCATTCTTTCTATATTATAAAAGAAACACCTATGTGCTAATTAAAAATACATATAAGTATAAAAATAATTCATGTCTATAAAATCACTTTTACAAGTCTGGATTTGGGTTACAGACAGGTTGAAGCAAGTTGAATTAACCTAGCTTTTCCATAGATAACAAAATATTTTATCTAAAGATGATTTAAATGCACGGAAGAACTGGGTCAACCCCTTAGGAACTGGCCATTTCCAATGAAGCTACTTCTGTCAGCAAGGTGGCTGGCAGCTGGAACTCAAGCAAAAGCAATATCAGCTGAGGTATCAGAGTATGGGGCTACTGATGTGGCTGGAAATCAAGGGAAAAAAAAACAAAACAGAAAAAAATATGCACATAAACCCTGCTCAAGTTCTCAGCCAACTCTAGAAGTATACGTCTGCAGGGAGAGCCAAGAAAATCTTAGGGAAGGAATCGGCTAGCACACTAAAAGGACCGAGCAGAGATTTCAGCTTCTCCACCACTGGAAGAATGAATTTAGTGTTTAAGTGCTGTCAAAGAAGAGAAGCCTGGTAAAAATCTCACCTTTATGAAGGGTAAATCTTATAAAGGGTTAAAGGTCAACATTCTTTTTTTTTTTTATAGAGGCATGTTTTATTTATTTATTTATTTTATTTGTTTGTTTTGTTTATACATGCACTGTTTTGTTTATACATGTCAGAAGCGAAGGAGGGTGAGAGAATTCACCAGAGCCAGAGCGGGGAGCGGGGAGCAGAGCAGGTAGAAGGACCGAAGTACACTGCTGAGGGGAGCAGCAGGCGGCAGGAGAGGTCTGCGCGCCATGTGGGACCCTCCTCCGGTGGCTGGGGAGCAGCCGGGGATCGAACCGGCGCCGCAGAGGCCGCGGGCAGCTTTGCAACCCAGCGCTCAACCGCTGAGCCACCGGGGAGGCCCCAAAGGTCAACATTCTTTAGGAGAAGACAACAAAAATCCAAATGACTGGTCCCATCAAATATGGAAAAGTATAAAGATCAACTAAAATTTTCACATAGTACTGGTGGAAGTGTATGATATGTCTAATTTCATTGGAAACATGTCAACTTTCCAAAGTGATTGTGGTATAATAGTCTACACTATGATTCATCAAACTTCTCCTAGGTTTTAAGGTTTAAATACAAGAAAAAAAACTAAGTTTATATCTACAAATAGTCTTTAAAAGAATATTTACAGCAGTTTTATTCATAATAGTCCTGAACTGGAAACAAGTAAATACCCATAATAGAACAACAGATGACCAAATTGTGTTGTTTAATTGTAAGTTAAACTACTCTGCAATGAATGAAATACTGATACATGTAATAATATGGGTGAATCTCCAAATCTTTATGTTGAAAGAAAGAAGTCATACACAAAAGGAGATACTGCATAATCCCACTTGTATGCAGTTCAAGAACAGATAAAATTAGGGCCTCCCCTGGTGGCGCAGAGGTTGAGCGCTGGGTTGAGAAGCTGCCTGCAGCCTCTGCAGCACTGGTTTGATCCCCAGCAGCTGGGTGAGGGTCCCACATGGTGTGCAGACCTCTCTTGCTGCCTGCTGCTCCCCTCAGCAGTGTACTTCGGTCCTTCTGCCTGTTCTGCTCCCTGCTCTGGCTCTGGTGAATTCTCTCACCCTCCTGTGCTTCTGACTGTACCCAGTGCTTGTATAAATAAATAAATAAATAAATAAATAAATAAATAAATAAATAAATCTTTAAAAAAAAAAAAAAAAAAAAAAGAACAGATAAAATTAAACCAGAACACAGGAACTGATTAGAAAGGGGCATGAGGGAACTTAATTATCTGGGTAATAGTTCTAGAACTGTACAAATTTATGAAAATGCATTAAATTGTACACTTAAAATCTGTACATTTCATTGCATATAATTTTATCCCCTAAAATGTCTGAGGTATTTCCTTTCACCCTTTTATATTAAAGAAAAAACTGGGCCTCCCTAGTTTCCTAGGGGTTAAAGACAGTGCTATCAAGCTATCAAGCTATCGCCAGCCACTGCAGCACGAGTTTGATCCCAGGCCAGCCAGGGAGCTAACCCACAGGGCACAGCAGACCTCTCCTGTCTCGCTGCTGCTCCCCTCAGCAGTGTATTTCAGTAGATCTGCCTGTTCTGCACCCCACTCTGTCTCCGGTGAATCCTTTCACACACACACCCCCTCCCTGCACCTCTGGCTTACACCCCAGTTCTTGCATGCATAAATAAATAAATAAATCTTTAAAAAGAAAAACAACACAGCAGTCCCTGACATCAAGGAGTCTGCTTGGCACTCATCTGGGACACTATGCTCTTTTGTTAAATACAAACAATTTCACAAAACATTAATGCCAAGCAAAATCACTCGGTGACCATTATAAAGACAAATACAAGATCAATCCTCAATCATGTATACATATTTACAAAATCATGAGTACGCTCTAAATTAGTAAAATGACCAAGCATCCCCTAAGACTTGAAGTTTGTTGTTTATTTACCAATTATATACTTAGCCTCAATCCATTCCTCCTGGCTTACAGATGACAGCTATTAAGAGGTCCGATATAGAATAGCCCACATTTCTGACAGCATCTTACAACAGAGCACAGCCTTGCTTCCTGATTCCTCCCCTAAATCATACAACACCTGCCCAATTCTCATGAATAGGTAATCTCTAACACTCTTTTACTGAAAATGAATGGTGTTTGCTTCTTATTACAATAATTCAACTTAGCTAACCGTGTGTCCGTAGTGGTCTTTGGCTGGAGGTTTTTGACACCCTGTTTTGCATATGAACTTATTCTGGTTTGCAGTTTTTTTTAGTTGGTATATCTAGAATAGGACTTTCCATATCTTCATATAGTCTACATTATATATCTTTGGCTACATAATTTTCTAATGTTTGGATTATGCTAGAATTTCTTTTTTTTTTTTTTTTTTTTTTTTATAGAGGCATGTTTTATTTATTTATTTTGTTTGTTTGTTTGTTTTTTTGTTTACACATGCACTGGGTACAGTCAGAAGCGCGGGAGGGTGAGAGAATTCACCAGAGCCAGAGCGGGGAGCAGAGCAGGCAGAAGGACCGAAGTACACTGCTGAGGGGAGCAGCGGGCGGCAGGAGAGGTCTGCGCACCATGTGGGATCCTCCGCCGGTGGCCGGGGAGCAGCCGGGGATCGAACCGGCGCCGCAGAGGCCGCGGGCAGCTTCGCAACCCAGCGCTCAACCGCTGCGCCACCGGGGAGGCCCTAGAATTTCTTTAAACCAATATATTTTGGAAATTTCATTTCCCCCACTTACTTTCACAGTTTTAAATAGCCCTAATAAACAATGCTGTGGTTAAATCTTAAGAAACTTCACCGTTACTTCAACATGAGAAATTCCTTTAAATAACATTACTGGAATCATTGGTTCAAGGAATATGAAAACCTGACATGGAAAGATATCTAAAATGCATTATAAAATGGAAAAAGAAAGTTGAAATGCAGAATGTATTTTCCTACATTTTTATTAACATATTCAAACATACTAGTGTAAGCATAAAAAAATCTATAAGAACATATAAGGATGCAGCACTATCAACAACAGCTAGGACATGTATACAGCCTAAGAATCCATCAGTAAACAACCAGATCAAGAAGATGTGGTATCTTCACACCATGGAATACTATACAGTCATAAGGAAAGATTAAATGCAGCCATTTCCAACAAAAGCAAGGGAACTTGAGGGAATTATATATAGTAAAGCAAGTCAGAATGACAAAACAAGTACTAGATATTTACAAAGAAGAAAATTTGATAAAGCAAAATGCTCACAAAACTACTAGACATTAGAAGACACTGTGAGAGCTCTGATGTTGAGGGAAAAGGGGGAGAAAGAAAGGGACAAAGTGATAGAAGGGATGATAGCAAGGGAAGAAAAGCTTCTTTCCCCAAAAGGATAGAAACAATAAAAAGAAAAAAGAATATAGGGGCCTCCCTGGAGGTGCAAGGGGTTAAGTCTCAGCACTATGAAGCTATCGGCAGTCTAATCTCCAGCCAGGGAGTTAACCCACATGGCACAGCAGACCTCTCCTGTCTGGCCCTCTGCTCCCCTTAGCAGTATACTTCAGTAGATCTGCCTGTTCTGCTCCCCTCTCTGTCTCTGGTGAATCCTCTTACCCTCCTGCACTTCTGGTCTACACCCCTTCTCTTGTATGCATAAATAAATAAACATTAAAAAAAATGAATATATGTGACTCTCACACATACACACACACATACTGCTTTCTTAATGTGGTATCATGAAGAGCATTTTCCTAGAACATTAGAGTGAAATGTCCAAGGATAAAAAATAGTAACAAGAACATGACTCTTTTACTGGGACAAATGAAGTTATGTTTTATACACTGAGATTAAACTTCTCTAGGCTGCAGTACCCTGTAGGTTTGTAGAATTAGAGTGCTCCTATTAGGAAGTAATTAAAAATTGAATACCTCAGCAAAATGTTGTTTATTTGTATAGAGAAAGATAAGCCTATTCTCAAAGCGCAGAGGGGAAAAAGTCTACTTTGCCCTTTAACTTTTCCAACTGCTCCAAGGTCCACATTCTTACCCCATTATCATCAGTGATCCAGAATGCCCTAGTCAACTTACCTGCTCCAGCCCTGCAAGTAAAGTGGGACTAGAACAAATAGCTTTTTTATCTACCTTTCTTTAAAGATATACCTAAAAGTACACCTTAACTGATTTTGGGTGACACTGAGGATAGAAAAGAAGGTGTAATCTACATAAAACCAAGTAAGAAATTTAAAGTGTCCTAAATCCTCATCTTGAGCTCTCAGGCAAGATCAAAACCTTTGGAAAAGGAAAAAGGCCAGACAACAGGGCGCATTCCATGCCCTTTGAAACTCATACTTCTGAAATACATTCTCTGAAAACTCACATGGGATGAAAAGTAAAATCTCCCTTCTAGAGTATTCATCCATGGACATTTTGGAAATTTCCATAAACACTTGCATGCAGTACAAATGGTGCTATTTTCACAAAAGTATAAAGAAAAAACCCACATCACATCACTCTCACATGTATCTACAGATACATGTGTATGAATACCTACACATACTCATTACATGTAGGCATGTGAATGCATATGTGAGATATAATTACAAAGTAGCAATTACCACTGAATAAAATTTACATGCTTTGTTTTTCAAAAGCTATGAAGAGCCTGGTAGTATCAAAAAATTACTTACGCCTTAAAAAAGGGAAAACAGTGATTTCAAAGAAAATGATTTTCTTTTGAACTTCTGTTTCTATTGACAAATTTCAAATCAGAAGTGATTATTGTTTTTGTGCAAAAAAAGTATAAAGCAGATGCGTAAAACACACTCTCTAAACACATGCAGCATTCACAAAAATCCCATGAAGTACTTTTATTTCGTTTTTTTTTTCAAATTAGATAAAGTGAGGCACAGCGAGCCACCGGGTTATTGTTGATATCCTATATTGGCATTTTCTTTAAACCTTTCACATTTAACTGGACGAAATGTAAGAAAATTCCCCTCCCTGGTAGGCCACCAAGCACCAACTCACGGTCACCAGGCACCAAAATGTGTCTGCTCGGAAGCCGAGCGTGATGCATAATGCAAACTGCAAACCTTGGGCTTATTACAACCTACACTGGAGCCGCAACTCGCATCCCTTCCCAACGCTTTAATATGTATGCGTATGTATGACAAAGAGGCAGAAGAAGCCTTAGTTATGACGCACGACCCCCAAAGACGCCAGTGCCCCGCAGCAAGTTCTATCTGCGCTCGAATCACCGAGGGGCTCTCCTCGCCTTCTGGGTCGCGCGCGGGCCGCGGGGCCCAGAGCGCATGCGTGGCCGGAGCCGCGGGGCCGCGCGGCGGGGCCGGCGGGGCGCTTACCTGGTGCGCCCGGGGCGCAGGCACAGGGCCAGGAGCAGCAGGGCGGCGACTAAGGCCACGGTGGAGAAGCTGAAAAGCGGCTGCAGCAGCAGCTCCATCGAGAAGGGGCCCATGTCCGCCGCCACGTCTACCGCCGTCCAGTCCGCGCGGCCGCTTGGGCAGCGGGGGGCGAGCTGAGCGGCTCGGGCGGCGGCTCTGCGGGCGTCTTAGGCTGCGCGCCCTCGGCCCCGGGCGGGAAGGACTGACCTCCGCGCGGTGCTGGCGGAATGTCACCGCGGGCCCCGAGGATAAGTCGCAAAGTTCCTGGACTCCCCTCCCCCGGCCCGCCCACCCACGCGCACCGCCCTGCTCCGCGACCGCCTACTGCCGGGTCTGTTCTGGAAAAAGGCGCCCTGACTTCCTCCGGGCGGGAAGAAGGACCAAAGAAGGGGGGTGATGGGGGTTAGAATTTCCCAAGGAGTCTCTGAAGGCCTGGAGGAGGGGGATTTCTGGTCTGAGTTGGAAGTGAGTCACTTGGGCTTCTCATCATCCCTGAGCCCGCGCCCCTCAAGAGGAGTTAACCCGGTTTACCCCTGGAGAAGGCTGGGGCTGTGCCCAATGGGCGCTCACAGGGCTTCTGTCTTAGGAAGTTGGGCGTCTGCATGTCCTGTTCCCCCCAACCTGTTGGCGGCTGCCTCTTTCACCCTCCACAACCTGTATTTTTATTGTTGAGAGCCTACTGTGTGTGAAAGGCTCCATCCAGAAGTCTGGGATGCAGAGACCAGGGGCATGACTAAGTTCTGAGCAGGTTTCCAGGACGGGAAGAGAGCAGACAGGTAAAGGAAATATTGTAGAACAAAGCCAAGGGTTAAAACAAACAAAAAAAGTTGTAGAAGGCCCTAAGGTTGTTTTTAAAAATAGGGAAAAGAAAGAACTTTCCCAGTTTTTTTTTTTCTCCTTCTGTGTAATGGGCATTCACTGTGCCTTTCAAATTTTTATTTATTTTTTTTAACTTAATGTTTTATTAATTACATTTTTTTCTTATACACTGTGGTCCCCATAATTCTCCCCCCACCTTATCACCCAGGAACTATCACTATATTCCCTGATGTTCTTCCCTCCTGTCTTTTTGTCCACTCTCCCACCCCCTCCTGTGTTGTATGCCTCAGGTCTATGGTCAACTTGCTAGTTTTGACTTTTTCTTGACCTTTTCGTTTGGTTTCTCTGTATTCCACATACAAGTGAGACCATTCGGAATTTATCTTATTCCTTCTGGCTAATTTCGGCTAGCATAATCCCTTCCACTCCATCAATGTTGCCGCAAATGGCATGAGTTTGTCTTTTTTGATCATCGAGTAATATTCCATTGTATAAATATACCATAATTTTTTTATTCATTCATCTATTTTGGGGCATTTAGCTTGTTTCCCACATTTTGGCTGTTTAAATATTGCTGCAATAGACAGAGTGCAGGTCAAATATTGATTACATTTCAAGAACTAACTGTAATCAACATTTCTCAGTATTTTAGAGAACATATGATGAGGTTCAGTTTAAATAATTTACCCTGGTCACTCCCTTAATAAAAAACTAAAAATAATTTTCATTAATGCTATTGCAAAAATATTTGTATTCTTTATGCAAGATTTAGTGTCACAATTCTCCTTATTAGTACACCAACTTCAGAATTGGTCTCTAGGCCTATGATCTTATACCTTTTCAGTCTGTCCTCTCCCATTGCCACCTTCTTGGAACACAGACCTATCCTCATTTTACTTTGTTTAAAGCTCAAAATGATGGCCTTCGATAGTGTCATAAGTCATGGACCTGCAATGAGAAACCCTCCATAATTTGTCTCTATTCTACAACTGCATCGCTCATGCTTGATTTACATTGTCACTCACAGGCAGCCCTTTCACACTTTATGATATTCCCTCTACTTGAAAAAATGTTCTTCTCTCCCCTAAGTGCCAAAGTTCTTCCTGCCTTTCAAAGTACAGCTCAAATCTCCCTTCTAGAATTAACCTTAACTCTTCTTTTGTATTTAATCTCTCCCTTCTCCATATTTATTACATCGTCACAGCTTTTTACCCCATCATATTTCCCCACTATATCTGAGTTACAGAGGTGGGAACCATCTCCTAGATAGCCTGTCTGTACCCACTGTCCCTATCCTCAACTCCTCATCCACCACCCTGGAGTTGAAACAGTGTAGTTCAAAGTACTTAGCATGTTTCTGACTCTTAGTGCTCTATAACTGAAGTATGGCTGCACTGTTATTGTTACCTTAAAGCTGTGGATGACTGGGTTGATATTATAACCCTGATGTTTATGAGCATCTTAGTTTTCATTTCTATTCCGGGGTCTTTCTTCTGGCTCACCTTCCAGACACTGTAGAGTTCATTTTCAAGGAAATCCAGAAGGGTACTCTGAGTCAGAAGGCCACTCTCTCTTCCAAGAGAAAGCAATTGGTTTACAGCAAAGCAAGTTTACAGGACTGTATCCATGTGTGCATCTTTCTGTAACCACAGCAGATAGCCACTTATTTGCAAAATAAACATCAGCTTGGGCCTTCCCGGTGGCGCAGAGGTTGAGCGCTGGGTTGCGAAGCTGCCCGCGGCCTCTGCAGTACTGGTTCGATCCCCGGCCCTCTGGTGAGGGTCCCACATGGTGTGCAGACCTCTCCTGCCGTCCGCGCTCCCCTCAGCAGTGTACTTCGTCACTCTGCTTGTTCTACTCTCCGCTCTGGCTCTGGTGAATTCTCTCACCCTCCCTTGTCTCTGACTGTACCCAGTGCTTGTATAAATAAATAAATAAATCTTTAAAAAAAAAAAAAGAATCACTATTTGAAAAAAAAAAACGTCAGCTTTCATACTTTTCCATTTGATCTCCTATATCACTTTTTCTGTTAAAAAATGTGGGCAAAAAAAAAAATAAGTATTAATCAATTTATTGAACTTTTACTATGTGCCACACACTGTGCTAAACATTTTATTTCACTACATTAATAGCAACGGAGACTTGCAGTTAATCATGCTGTCTTAGAGAAGTGGAAGAAGGAAAAAACTACAGTCACCTACTAGATGTAGTTGAGTCATATTTCTGTGGTATTTGTATAGTACTTTGGACTCTTGATAGTATTCACTTAATGTATTTGAATGTTTCTCTTGTATTTTCCATTTCTAATAGAAGGGACTTAACTGGCATGGTTGAAACAAAATCTAAAGATTTTACTTCTGTAACCCTGTATCAGGTTCAATCGAGTTCTTTTCATTTTACCTCCATAATATGCCCTTACCCCCATCACTTCTCTGAGAAATGGGTTGTTGACTCTTTATATATGCTCCCCCTTCCTCCATAGTAACAGTCTTCCATTTTTAATTCAACATGAGACTGTCAGTTATAAGGACTGTATTCTTAGCCTCTTTTGTAGTTAGATATGGTCATGAAGCATAGTTCTCATCAGTAGGTTAAGTATAAACTGTCATTTCAAGAAAGTACCCCTAACAGGACTGAATGGGCCTCGCAAATATTTTTATTTGCTAAATCTGGCAACTCTAGCTTAATCTCAACACAAGAGTTTATAAGGGATTATAAAATGCCCTCCAGAAACCATTCACAAATTGTTCCTTTCTCGTTGTTTATCAATGCTAGTGTCTTGTGTATCTTGGCCACATTAAATATACCAAGGTGAACACTCAGATGTGACAGAATGTTGGAGTGGCCTTTTAGACTTTGAAATATCCAGATATAGAAATGTGTTCAGAATATGTAAAAACTGACTTAATCATCTTTATTAGAAAATATCATGAGGTACATGGAAAACAAGGTAACTGGAGTTTTCGAAATTGAAGTGAAAGCAGAGGGTAAAATGGAGAGGGTGATACGCAGGAGTATAAAATAAGAACCATGGGAATCCAGATAATGGGTTAAATTACAAAGCCTCTTCCACCCCACGACCCTTATTTACTAGGTGGCTTAACTGCCTGCTACTTTTTCTGTTCTCTTTCTAATGTGCAGCTAGAGTTTGAATCCTGCTCTGTCTCTGTCTCCCTTTGTCTCTCTGTCTCCGTGTGTATGTGTGTGTGTGTGTGTGTGTCAGTCTTTATTGAGTATTTGCTATGTGGCAGACACTGTTTTACAACTTGAGATTAAAAAATTAATTCATGTCCCTGGAGTTTACACTTTAGTATGGAAGACAGACATAAATAAATAAACAATATAATTTCAGATAGTAAAAGATAAAAGTCAAAGGAAGAAGGAGTGAGGCTTTCTCTTTCGATTCTAACAGGTCTATTTGGAAATCACCAAAACCTGAGTAATGACTATCTGCTCCTTTATTTCAATGTGTATAGTCCTAATTCTCCTGTTCAGACTGAAAATTTTCATACCTGGATTGAGAACTCCAATTCCACCTACTTAATCAACTTTTGTTAAGTACAAATTATGTCCATGACACTGTACCTGGCCTGCTGGAGTTATTAAAATGAATGACATGGCCTTCCCTTCAAAAAGCTGGGACTAAGAGGACTAAGGATTGATATTGGAAAGGAGGAAGAAAAGATGCTAGTAAACACAGGATTATAGTGTGACAATGAGCGGATTTAAGAATGTGTACCCATATGGCTTCAATCTTGTGAGTTCCTGGGAAACAAATAATTGGCTGGGGAAAGGGTGGATTATAGGCTTCAGTTGTTGGGAAACATTTGAAAGTACCACTGTGGAAAATGTCAAAGCGGAATTTTACACATTCTTCTGCCAATATCAGGAATTTCCTAAAATCACATTTGAGTACTCAGTCGTAAAAGGTCCTATTCAACTTTTGACATGAAATATAACTTGGGTTTTGAATCATATTTATAGCTATGATAACTCTCTCCCCTTCTTCATGAACTTTGTCTTAACTTTGATTATTTTATGTTTTTCTGTTAGAGGTAATACCACCCCCCTGGGCAAAATTGTGAAGCCGAGAAAAGGACTAAGATAGAAAATGAAAGGAATGTGCATCAAAAGGACCTATTGGGTGCTGGATACAGCTTCATGTTTCATATACATTGTTTCATTAAATCTTCAAAACCAATCTCTGAGGTAGGTGTTGTTATTCACCTTTACATAAAAGAAAACTCCTTAAAGAGTTTCAAAACACCCATGGTTATTTAATTCTCACATCTGATGGTGAAGTTGTCTCTCTTTTCACCATCTTGCCCTCATTAGTGTTTTCATTCACTAACGTTTTACTATGTCTGTTCAGTCATTCTTGCTTTCATCTTATAAAGTAAAATTTAGGTAAAACTTGAATATAATTATTTTAAATCAGTTTTAAAAATGGTGGGACACATTGGTCTGATTATCTCCAAGAGGAAGGAAAAGATTCAAGAGTTTTGTGATTTCTTGTTTAATAGTCTTAGCATTACTGATACAAACTTGAGTTTTGAATATGCTGCTTATAAATACACAATCCCATGATAAATCATGTTCAGTCTCATGATCTGAACCTACTCTCCAGGCCAAGAAATCAAGAATCATTTTCTGTCTCTGATTTGTTGGTTTTTCCAACATTTAATTTGCTGCAGTACCCAGAACCTAGATTTCTGTGTCAAAATTCACAAGGATCTCTGTGATCAGTCATTTATCTAAGAACCATTCCCTCCACTCTCACCTCCAGCCACCTCTGTTCACTAAGGGAGAGTTTTATCAACTCAAAAGCATTTTTTATGGGGATAATAGTTTTTGAAGAATCAACAAGTCCTTATCTGAAATAAAATCTGCCAACAACCACCTTCACATCAGTTTCTACTATTTCTGTCTGTAATAGGAAAGGTCCTGGAAAACTGACTCAGAGTGACAGGGCGGAGGGAGAAGTTGTATCAGATACAGTCACAACAAAAGACTTAGCTGATAGAATGACCATATCTAGAATTTAGATGACCCTTCAGAATTGTTCCAACATAGGGTGAAGGGTTCAGGCCTTTGAGCTCCATCTCAACATTTCACTGGTTGTGGTCTACCCTCAAGAAAGTTATTTTTATCTGAAGGTAACTCCTAATGCTGCAGGTGATAATCCCAGAAATTGGAAGTATAAGTGTTCCCATCCTGACACAATCTGAGCAGCATAACACAGGGTCCACTAAACATAGTGCCCACTGCAGGGCCACAGAATATATCAAGGTCAGGTAGCACATAGGTGATGATGTTTCTTGCATTTATTCATTTTGAAATTGTTATCTTTCTTACCAGCAGAACTATTATAGTAACACTGGCCTTTCAGTTCCTGAGATGATACAGCATTATTTATATTTATTAAATGATTCCATTGTTAAAGAAAAAATTTATATTATTTATTTGTAAAAATTTTATCACAATATTGTACCAAGAAAGTATCTAAGGGAAGAGGACCAGTTTGAGTATTTACTCTTATTAGGAACACAGAAAAATTAGTTAGATTAGTTATAAAGGTAAAGGAATGACTTTAAAAATCACTCAATTTTTTTTGTATTAATTAAAAAAAATTCTTACATCATTTTTCCTTTTGTACATTATTTCATTTCTCCCCTCAAGTGTAGTCCCCATAATTCTCCCACCACCACAGAACTGATGATCATCACCATAGTGCCTTGTGTTCTTCCCTCCCCTGTTTTGAATCTTCTCCTTTTTGCTCCCCTCTGAACTATGGTTTGCCTGCAAGTTTTGCCTTTTTCCTGGTCCTTTGATTTCCCTATATTCCCCCTATAAGTGAGACTATCTGATATTTTTCTTTTTCTTTCTGACTTATTTCTCTTAGCATAATCCCTTCAAACTCCGTCTATTTTGCCACAAATGGCATGAATTTATCTTTTTTGATTGCTGAGCAATAGTCCATTATGCATATATACCACATCTTCTTGATCCATTCATCTGTTTTAGGGCAAAGATGTCTTGTCTCCACTTTCCCTTCCCTCATTCCTTCAGTCTAGATTCTTAATCTAGAAAGTGTAGAAGCTAATTTAAGCCTTTTAGAGTTTCCTCTGCCTTTGGGTGTTCTGAGATATCAAAATCCCTTGCTCTTTTCCCTTGTTTCTTTGTTTTTGTTTTTCCTTTATCACTTCCCAACAATGTGGAAATCTATTCCGTATCTAGAATTTCACAGCCAGTCAGCAAAACTTTAGTTATTTAGCATTTACACAACAGTTCTGCCAAGACAAACATAACCCAATGCTTTAAAGAACATTCTGATGCTCACATGACAATTAAGGCATATATTAGAATTCTGCCTGCCTACTGTTCTTTGCATTTCTGCATAAGGAATCAGGACATAATTGTTTTGTGATTAGAAGCCTTAAAATGAACCAGCATAGTTCTTTTGAGTCAATAAGGCATTCTCAAACATTATTCATATTACCTCTTGACAAACAGTAAACTGAATATTATTAACTTTACGTAAATACCTGGTACCCAGCTATTTTTCTGTTATTGACTTCTAGTTTAACTTCATTGTGATTAAGACCAACATCATAAGATTTCTAGTTTTAAAAGACTTGCTAAGGTGTGTTTTATGGTCTTCTATGGATTTTATGTTACTCTATAGATGTCTGTTTTATCCAGTTGATTGATAGTGTGTTGGGTTCAGCTGTGTCCTTACTGATTTTTCTGCCTGTCAAATCTGTCCATTTCTGACAGAGGAGTATTGAAGTCTCCAACTATAATAGATTCATATATTTTTACTTTCAGTTCTGTCATTTTCAGCTTTATGTATTTTGATGTACTATTGTTAGATATATTCCTGTTAAGGACTGTTATGTCTTCCTGGAGAATTGACCCCTTGATCACTATGTAATCCTCTCTTTACCCCTGATAACTTTACTTGCTCTAAAGTGCATTCTGTGAGAAATTACTTTTTAAAATTTATTTTATTTTTTAAAGATTTTATTTATGTATGCATACAAGAACTGGGGTGTAGAACAGAGATGTGTGTGTGGGGGGGAGGTGGTAGGGAGGTAAGAGGATTCACTAGAGACAGAGTGGGGAGCAGAACAGGCAGATCCACTGAAATACACTGCTGAGAGGAGCAGTGGGTGAGATGGGAGAGGTCTGCTGTATCATGTGGGTCAGCTCCCTGGCCAGGGATCGAACACAGGCCCCCATGGTGGTAGCACTGAGACTTACCCCTAAGCCGCCAGGGAGGCCCACTGTCAGAAATTATTATAGCTACTTCTGCTTTCTTTTGATTAGTGTTAGTGTGGCATATCTTTCTCCATTCATTTATTTTTAATTTATATGCATCTTCTTATTTAAAGTGGCTTTCTTTTTTTTTTCTTAAAGATTTATTTATTTATGCATATAAGAGCTGGGGTGCATGCTAAAGATGCAGTCAGGGGGGAAGGTGAGAGGATTCACCAGAGACAGAGTGAGGAGAAGAACACAGGCAGATAGACTGAAATACACTGCTAAGGGGAGCAGCAGACAAGGCAGGAGAGGTCTGCTGCGCCGTGTGGGTTGCTCCCTGGCCTCCAGGAATGGAACTTGTGCTGCAGTGGCTGGTGATAGCTTGATAGCTCTGTCTTTAACCCCTGCACCACCAGGGAAGCCCTAAAGTGGCTTTCTTGTAGACAGTTTATAGTTAGGTCCTGTTCATCGCACACTCTGACAATCTCTTTAAATTGCTTCATTCAGATCATTGATGTTTAAAGTAATTACTGGTATGGATGAATTAATATATGCCATATTTATTACTGTTTTCTATTTATTAACCTTGTCCTTTGATCCTAATTTTGTTCTTAATTCTTTTCTTGCATTTTGAAGTTTTAGTTGAGAACTTCTATGAGTCCATCTTCTCTCCTCTCTTAGCTTATCAGCTGTATGTTTTACTTTTTACTTTGTTTAGTGGTTGCTCTAGGATTTTCAATAGATATTTACAGCTTATTCAAGTGTATTTTCAAATAACATGATGGACATTTTGAAACTTGTGTAACAGTCATCAAGCTGAGTAAATTTGCCCAAGTGAAGTAAGTAGGAAAATTCTGTGGAAGTAAAGCTAGAGAGAGAAATCTAGAGGATCTGATACAAACTGACCCTCTCTGTGATCATGAGACTATTAATATTTGTGAATTTTCATTTCTCTATTGTTAAAAAGTAGAGTTCATTTCTCTATTTGTTAAAAAGTAGAGGAAGTATCTACCTTTAGGTGTGCTTTCATGGCCCAAAGGTACTTCTGAAAGCCATTTTACCTTTTTGTCCATTTTTCAAATTGGAATTTAAATATTTTCATCAGAAGTTATGATAATTTTAAAAGATGTGTGACTTTGGCATATTATTGATATCTGATAACAAAATTATAATATTTGTTTCAATGTATCTACCCAATGTTGTTTAAATACCATAGTGACTATCATCAGTTTTTAAAAATCCATGTGTAAGTGCTTTATATATTTCCATTTTCTCCTTAAACTCATAGAATTTTATCCTAGAATAATATACTTTTAAGCTTGAAGGCCATCTATTGATCACATTTTATGTGTTTCTGCAATAAAAGTATGTATATAAGTTGAAATTAATTTTTTAGATACTCTGTGATCACAAGGCCTAAATGTTATTTTTTCTTCATCTGGATTTAATTATTATTGCAATTTATATTGGTACATTTTTTACTAAATAACATTTAAATATGTTACAGAAATTAATAGCCTCAAAATTAAAGTTTAATTAGAAATCACATTTTAATATGTATAATACTTATCAATGTGTACACATATATAGCTCTTTTCTATGACAATGAAAAACTTGCATTCCATCATCCTCAAAATATTTTCTTACATGATCAGTCCCATCTATGTTTAACCAACCTCCATCAAACCCTTCTTTGCCCCATTTGCACAATCTTCTCACACCTCTAAACTCTGTCACTCTACACAGGATCATGTCTCAAAGAAGACAGTTCTTTAAAATTATCACTACCCCTTTAAGGCAATGCTGTAAATATATCTTACTTCAGAATATTCCAACACAGGCAAAATACTGCATTTCTCATGATATATTTTGTCCCAAACAAAAAAATTATGAGAAAGGAAAAGATGAAAGTCTATCAAAAGTTTATGGTGGCTTGGTTAATGAAGGCTTTAGACACTTTGATATGTGTTGTGAATGGTGAAACAATTCTTTCTTTTGTACTATGAGGAACTTGGGCTGTGAGATGGGAATAATAAACCAAACTGACACATTTACCACAGGCCTATTCTCAGACCAATTTTAGCAAAAAATAGAAGCTGAGAATATAAAAATGTATTTTCTTAACTCTTTCAATGACTACAAAGTTCTTGGGAAGCCTTCATGGATCCTCAAACACACATTTACCCAATTTGATAATTATTGCCAGATGTGCTAATCTTAAGTCACTTTAGGCTGTGTAACCAAGTGTCATGACTGTGTGGCTAATAATCAATAGAAATTGATTTCTCACAGTTCTTCACATCAGCATGCCACCATGGTCAGATTCCAATGAGAGAGTCCTCTGCTGGGTTGCAGACTGCTGAATTTTTGAGAATTCTTTTTCTCAAGGGGAAAGCTAGTTACACCTCTAGCCTCTTTTTATAGTGCAGTACTTTCATTCATAAGGGGCTCTATCTTCAGGTACTAATTGCCTCCCAAAGACACCCACTCTTACTACTGATGTAACAAGCTTTAGATTTCAATGGAATGGGGATAGGATATTCAGTCCATAACAGTGCTCAAAAATATTAAAAGTAGCAATGCATTTTAGTAAATTAATGACTGTGAAAAAAAGAAAATAATTCATGAAATTACAGATAATCCAATAATGTGCACAGATAAGAAAAAAGAAGTATGTTAAAATGTTATTATACATCAATGAGAATGAGTAGGAATTGGGTATAAGATGTGATTTAACTACTTTAAGATAAAACAACTTATGGAAACTAAAAAGTAACTTTTTAAAATTTCTGTCTTCATTTTATCCCTTTTTAAAACAAGCTTTTCATATTAATACTCATCTCATTATTTTAGATGTTTACTGAAAATTACCACAATTATTTAGATTTAAGATGTAAATTGGTCTTTAAAACTTAAATAGAGGACGTATTTTTAGGAATTGGCTGTACTTATTCATCCATGTTATTTCACCATTGCACAAGTTGTTGAAAGCCTATCAAGGGCTCAGGGCAGAGTCAGGTACAGGGAGCTGTGAATGAAATTGGTGAATGGAATGGGATATGACCCCTGCATTGACGAAGATACAGTCTAGAACCCTTTTAATGAAAGCAAAAGGATCCATGACTTAAGCAAGAAAATGAGATTCGCCTGCAGATTATACCTTGATTTGAAAGACAGGTTTCAGAATGTCTCTGTGGCTCTAAGCCCTGCAGACTTGATAGTCCACTTTTTAAGAGACCAATTGGATAAACAAATTCCAAACACTTGCACCTGAGGATTTTTGCTCAAATTCAAATCTCTCAGAGGATGAATATGGTTGGCATTATGGATTGTGTTTTCACCTCTGAAAATATTTTGTGACTGTAATTGTTAGTTCTACCAGAATCACAAAGAATGAAGTTCCTTAAATGTTAAAACAAAAGGAGAAGGAGTAAAAGGAATTTTTACTGGAAGAGAGGAAGTATATTGGGGTAGGAATTTCCACTGCATGAACTCAAATCTTCTGAATCTCGTTCATTTTCTTATATAAAAGTCATTTTATTTTTTAAAAAGATTTATTTATTTATTTATACAAGCACTGGGTACAGTCAGAAGCTCAGGAGGATGAGAGAATTCACCAGAGCCAGAGCGGGGAATAGAACAAGTAGATGGACGAAAAACACTGCTGAGGGGAGCAGCGGGCGTGGCAGGAGAGGTCTGCGTGCCATGTGGGACCCTCACCAGCGGCGGGGGATCGAACTGTCACTGCAAAGGCTGCAGGCAGATTTGTAGCCCAGCGCTCAACCACTGCGTCACCAGGGGAGGCCCTAAAAGTCAGTTTATTAATTTCTATTTTTTAGCTGATTCAACATCTAAAATGATATTTCTCTCTTCCTTTCTCCTCCCCTTAACTCCCCTTTTCCTTTGTTCTGATCTTCCCTCCCTCCCTCGCCTCTTATCCTGCTCTTCTTCCCCTCCTTCTGCCCCCATCCTCTCTCTCATAATATTGTCCAGCTTTCCTAAGAGGACCTTTAATAATCATTATGTAATTTTTAAAAAATTAATACTTTTATATAATAATAAACATTAAATAGAGTGATTATGATTTTTAACTTTGTAAAAAAAACCCTTTTATATATACCTACATACATGTACTACTTGATGGGTTAATGAATGCTGCTCACATTGTAAGGCACATTATACAGAGAAGTATCTTAATGAAAAACCTGTGCCTGCAAATTGTAGCACCTATACTTGTGACCTATTAATGTCTAGGGTAAAAATAATGTTCCATAGAAACTATAGATGTTTAAAAAGGGAAGATGGTCCAAGGAAATCAATGGGATTCAGCATATAAAACACTGGTTTCTTTTTATTGCGTTGTATGGCCATGCAGTGTTTTTGACCTTGATGTCATTTAAAAAGTGTTATTTTTCCCCCTAGTAGTAACCATTTTGGTAGTTGGGAGGTTAACTAATTACCTAAAGAAAGAACCATTGCACTCACTTTCCTTTTGCAATATTTATAATGATAGACAATTTTCAGGCATTGAACTGGTAGTAATTCCCTGGTTTGATACTCATATTTAAAACCATTGTTTGTTTTTTCCTCTCTGTGATATCTTAATATGCATGGCATGTCTCTCCTGAGTGGCAGCCAAATTTCCCTCAGGCTGAACTTTTAACTACCAGTGGCAAGCCTGTCTGGGTTTGCAGTCACATGGGCTCTTGTCATGCCTCAGTTTCAGCTGTTCTAGAAGATGCCTGTCCCTTGGTGGTCAGCCATTCCTTGCATTGTACATTCAACTCAGTTGTCCTTGACAGAACGTCTCTTCTGAGAGTCCTCAAGAGGTTATCCTTTTCAGACAACCTTTATACTCACTTAGAATTCTCATTTTTGTTTTTAGGCTTTTAATGATATGAAACTAAAATTGGCTAATTTTTGAGATTGCCTGTGGTCTGGTGTAATTTTTGAACACTTAGCCAAAAGGGTGTTGAAATTAATCATATTAGATATTAATGAACATTTGCAGCCTCCATTTAAAACATAGAGTTTTTTCAAAATACATACAATATAAAAATTTAAATCTTTAAAATTGTTCCCTTAACACCCATATGTAATTCTGCATGATTGTGCATAGTACACAGTCTATTATTTAAATCAGATCATTACAAATATGTTCTCAAAATTTGGCACAAAAAGTCCACCTATTTGTTTTCTTAGGGTATGGTTTAAAAGAGTCAGACAGCATATTTTTTTCAAAAAAACTTAACCTCACATAAGACAAAACTTTCATGTTCTGGCCAAACTCCCTGAGTTCTCTGTGCAACGGAACAATATAGTGTATCACTGAATATTTCCTTGGTAAAGCTGACTTTTCTCTCCAACTCTCTCTTACTCAGAGTTCCAGAGGTGCCCAGGGACACTACAGACTTAGAGCATAACACTTAAAGGTTACAGTGAGCAAGAAGTACTTAGAAGTTTCTCTGAATTAAGAGCTGAACACAATCCTAAAATGCTGATTACCAGGAAAGGGATATGGAAAGTTGAGATGTGCCAAGGAAATTGCTTGGTTTTCCTGGATTTTGTCCAAATGTTTTTGTTAAGCATTTGTAAAACAATCCTTCTTAAAGGATGCTTTGCTTTCCTTCCTTACTTTTGTGAAGTTCTCTATTTCTATCAATTAAAATATGTGACTGTTTCCATCAAATCATTCAGTCTCACATATTATTCTGATTTGAGAGTTATGATTGTAAAACATTAATGACAGAATGCAAATATACATACTTCAACTTTCAAGATAAAGTCATATTCAATGTGACTGTGACTCTAGTTATCAGGATGGTATTTCATTTGTCTTCGGTATGCCTTCATCTTGGAAAATTTACCCAAATTTTGTTAAGAGATAAATAATTGACAGGAATTTACCAATGCCTTGGGTGAGTAGAGTAGCCCTCTTCATTTAAAATCTTGGAGAGGTCACTATGGGGGCTAGACCAGACACTAATTTCATTAACTCACACTATTTAAGGTAAGTGGAGACTAGGTATGTTTTTCTTGCTGTGAGAACTTATTTAGAGGCAAAGGTTGCCAGCTGAGGGCAGAATTTTCTTCCTTATAATATTTTTTTAATTTATCCAGAGTGACCATGATTTGCTTTTATTTATCTTTTTAAGGGTTTATTTATTTATGCATACAAGAATTGGGGTACAGGCTAGAGGTGCGGGGGTGAGAGGATTCACCAGAGAAAGAGTGGGGAACAGAACAGGCAGATGACCGAAGTATACTGCTGAGGGGAGCAGCAGGTGAGTCAGGAGTGGTCTGTCGCACCATGTGGATTGCTCCCTGGCCAGCCGGGGATCAAACTTGTGCTGCAGAGGCTGCGGCAGCTTCATAGGTTGCATCTTAACCCCTTGCAACACCAGGAAAGCCCTTGATTTACTTTTAGTTATAAAAAAGTAAATTGAAAATTTGGGGAAGCTTATGATTGCTTTTTTTTTTAAACTTACGATGGGTTTATTCAGAGTTTCTATTTCTTCGTAATTCATTTTTAGAATCTTGTGTGCTTTTAATAATTTCTCCATTTCTTCTAGGTTGTGTAATTTGTTGCCATATAATTGTTTATAATACTCTCTTCTATTCTACTGTATTTCTGTAGTATCTGTTGTAACTTTTCTTTCAGTTCTGATTTTAGATTTTTGTGTTTTCTCTCTCTTTATTGAGAGCCTGTCTAAAGATTTTTCAAATTAAGATAACTAATTCTCAAGTTAATGGTCTGTATTTACATCAAGGTTTAATAGTTTGATTTAGACCATTAACTAAAGAGGAGAAAATGTTTTAGAAATTGGCTTAATAACAGCAAGAGAGATAAGGAAAGATACCAAAATATTAGCAGTGGCTGGTAAGTTTTAAAGTGATTAAAATAATTTTTCACTTGTTAGTATTTGCCAAAAATTGTATTATTAGCACATATGAACTTTATAACTAAGGACAGAGGAGAGTCCAGTAAGATGCCAGCAAAGTGAAAACACCACAAATGACCTAAGGAATACAAAGAATCATAAGAGATTACTCTGAAAAATTATATGCCAATAAACTTGATTACCTTGAAAAAATGGACAAAGTTTCTAGATCAATGGAGTTTACCAAGAGTATACAAAAGAGTTGAATAAAGTGATGACAAGTATAGAAATTGAAGTATCTTCCCCAAAACAAAAACTAAAGAGTAGGCAGCCTTACAAATGAATTCTATCAAATCTTTAAAGAAAAACTGATGCCCAACTTGTTTCTAAAAATTCAAAAAGTGGGAATGTTCTCTAATGCATCTTATGGTGATAACATTACCTTGATATCAAAATAAGACAAAGCACAAGAAAAGAAAGCCACATACCACTATCATTTATGAATACTGATGCACAAATCTTCAACTAAATACTAGGAAATTAAATTCAACAATATATTGCAAGGCTTATACATCAGCATAAAGTAGGATTTATCCCAGGAATGAAGGATTATTTAATATACATAAATCAATAAATAAAATGAATTATATCAACAAAACAAAAGATAAAATCATACAATAATGTTAATAGATACCGAGAAAACATTTGCAAAGATTCAGAACCTAGTTATGATAAAAACTCTAAACTCAATGGGAATAGAACATATACCGCAACATAAAAGACTGTATATTTGCAAACCAACAGCTGATGTTGTATAACCTTAATGATGAAAATATCTTTAGAGATTTGATCCCTTATAGCAAGCAAAATAGAAGCAAAAGCAAACAATTGGGATTACCTCAAAATCAGAAGCTTTTTATACATTGAAAAAAATATATAAGTTTATTAAAAAGATACCTTATTGAATGGGAGAAAGTATTTACACATCAGACAACCACCAAGGGGTTAATATCCAAGATATTTTAAAAAATACTATTTACAATAAAAATATAATACATGGTCACCAGATCTGAACAAACAGTTCATCAAATAGTATATCCAGAAGGCCAACAGATATATGGAAACTGTTCATTGATTTGAATAAGAGAGATGTAGGTAAAAACCACAGTGAACTTGAACTATCATCTCACACAGTGAGAATGATACATATTGAACAACTCCCAACAGGAGTCTGGAGAGGATGCAGATAAAGAGGAAGCCAGTTATACTTTTGGTAGGAATTTAAACTGTTGCAACCATTTTGAAAGCAATCTTAATTTACCTTTAAAAACTAAGAATGGAAATATGTGACCTACCAATCTTACTTCTAGGCATCTATCTGAAAAACGTGAAACTGTCAACTCCAAAATGTCCTACATTGTTTGTCACAGCACTATTTACAATCATTAAGATGGAAGCAACCTGAACATCCACTGATAGAGGACTGAATTAAGAAAATGTGTACCCACACAATGGACTGTTTTTCAATCATACGGAAAGACAAAATGTTGCCACTTACAGCAAAATGGAAGGAGTTGAAGGAAATTATGTGTAATAAAGCAAGTCTGAAATACAAAAAAAAATTGAGCATTTACACAGTGAACAAATTGACAAAGTAAAATATTTAATCTAGCAGACACTAATTGAATTTATGTTTCTGAAATTAAAAGGCAAAGGGGAGGGAGAAAGGGTCAAAGAGACATAAGGAATGGTAGTGGGGAAAATAGAGTGAATCACTTCTCAACTGACTTTCCACTTTGCCATAATTGTCTTCTAAATTAAAGTAGAATTAAAAAAAAAAAAACAACAAAACAAAACTAGAGCCCTAATGGAGTGGGATAAGCAGTCACCTTATAAATTCCATCACAGTCTGGTATTTATATGTGAGTAGCTAGGTAGAATAATCATTTGTTAGTTGGGGCTATAGAAAAGGGAATGGTACCAGAGATAAGGTAAGGAAGGCACTTTTTAAAGTGCCTTTAGGCTATGAAGATAGCCTTAGTCACAATAATATTAAAAAAAAAAAAAGGAAAAGAGATCCTCAAAGGCATTGCTGAGGATATTCTGTGTCCCTGGGACTCTCATTCTGCTTATATCAATCCCACGGTTCCCTTCTCTTTGGACTACCAACACACATAAAAAGCTTGGAGCTCTTATTATATCATATTGCTATATTAAAAGGAAATGCAGAGATCTTAGCATTTTAGATAGCATTTACATAGAAAACCCACTTGCATCAAGTCATTCATGCCTGGAAAGATCTTGCTAACCTGCCTATGCGTTTCCTTTACTGGAAATAAAATTCTTCCCCCACAGCCTAAAATTTCACAACATTTCTAACTCTTGTTTATAAAACACAACAAGCTGACATTTCTTTGAATGCAGTTAATATTTATTTTTCTCCCTACACTTGAATTACTTCAGTTCCCAGAAACATTAGAGACATAGCATGGGGGTGGGGATGGGATCATGGAGCATGGAGTAATCCAAAGGAAGAGAACTCAGAATAGAGCCTGAATGGCTGGGGGCCAGGGAGTAAACCAGAGTAAATTCTAGATGCGTAGAAGTGAGGGTGATCCTCTGGGAAAGTGTAACAGATATTTGTGACTCAAATATTTGCTGCAGGTTTAATAACGTTATTTTTCCTGATATTTACGTATCTGTGAGTATATATAAATACACATATATGTGTATTTAAATGCACATAAATATGTAAATATAAATAAGTATACACATATAGATTATTCTTAGTAAAAAATTTTTGGCTTGAGTCAGAAATATCTTTCAAACCCTTTTCCATTAGTACATTGACTTCTAGCAGTGAATATCCTTAAAAACCCTAAGATCAACCAAATTTTTCTGCCTTACAGGTAGTTATTTTATTCTACCAAAATGCCTGTATCATATCAGAGTCCACTACATTCAGTTTTAGTGTTTGAATTACTTAATCAAGTAATTCTTTCATTAGTTTTCTGTTGCTGCAAAACCAGACTACTGTAGACTTAATGACTTAAAATACAGAATTACGACCACACCTTCTGTCAGAAGTTCAACATGGATTGTAATGGGCTAAAATCAAATTTGCCAGTGGTATATTCTTTTCTGAAGGCACTAGTGGAGAATAAGTTTGCTTTAGTTTTCCTGCTTCTAAAGGCCATCTACCTGTCATGGCTTGTGATTTTCTCCCTCCAACTTCAAAGTCATTGACATTGCATTTCTATTGCCATTCTCCCATAGTCATTTCTCTCTCTAAGCCCAGCAGTGAACATTTCATTTCTTTACTTCTAGTGACACATGTGATTAGACTGTGCCCATCTGTATAAACCAGGAAAATCCACATTTTTAGACCCTCGACTTAATTGCATCTGAAAAACCCCTTTTGTTATGTTCACAGTCACTACTTATAGGATGTGTAGACATCTTCGGTATAAGAGGGTAATTCTTCTGCCTACTACACGACTCTTTGTAATGATTGATTTTGTGACTTATGTCATTTCCTTGAGATCTTCCAAAGAACAAAAGAAAAGTTACTTTAAAAAATAGCATACCCCTCATTCTCTTATCAGTATATTTATTGGTCCATTGCACCTTTTTATAAATCTATGATATGTTGTATTACCTTAGTGATCTTATTTTTCCTCTATCTTGAAACATTGAGCAATTTCATCATCTTAGATATTATTTCATCATTGTCAACAAAATATTACAATTTATGTTAAAAAGACTAAAGTATTAAGAAAATGCAATCATGATAGAATCTCCTAGAAGGATCACGAAGTAGTGAAATAAATCACTATTAGATGACCCCTCAGTCTTCTTATTATTGCTTGAAGTATTACAATATGTTTCAAGATGTTTTTAAAAACCTGTAGACACTTTTTTTAGTCTTTTTTTTCCTGTAGATTTCATTAAACATTACCAAAAACCATGCCTTTTAATTTTCTGTCCATAATAAAAAAAATATTGACAGAGGTAAATATTTCACATTTATTAAATGAAACCATGAATGAATGTAAAAAAAAAAAAAAAACAGATAGCTACACTCTAATTCTAATGGTGATGATAAAATTGACCATAAGCAAAATCTCCGCCAGTGTGTCTTCAGAGTCTATTATTCTAGATGAGCTTTTTAAGAATTAATGAGTGAATAGTATATTGCTAAGGGAAGAAGGCAGAAATATGACATTCTCTTCTTAGTTATTTAACAGGAAAGAATTAACCCACAATTATTTTTTAAAAAGAATATATATCATGGGACTCCCCTGTGGTGCAGCGGTAGAACGCTGGGTTGCGAAGCTGCCCACAGCCTTTGCAGTGCTGGTTCGATCCCCGGCTGCTCCCCGGCCACTAGAGGAGTGTCCCGCATGGCGCGCAGACCTCTCCTGCCGCCCGCTGCTCCCCTCAGCAGTGTACTTCGGTCCTTCTGCCTGCTCTGCTCCCTGCTCTGCCTCTGGTAAATTCTCTCACCCTCCCGCGCTTCTGACTGTACCCAGTGCTTATATAAATAAATAAATAAATCTTTAAAAAAAAAAGAATATATATCAGAATCCTTTCATAAAATTTGTGTACCAATATTTATTTGACAGTTTGTAAGTGGACAAATGCTAAGAGGATGGGTGTTTATATACAGGGGATTTAAAGGAATTAAATGATGTATAAATGAAAAATCATTGAGTTGAACATTCTAAATTATGACTGAATTTAAAACTGAATTAATTTGCAATTATGGAGTAAAGAAAATGGCTGTTTTCCCTCATGAAATTATGAACGATGAAAGTTTATAGAATTACTGTGTTTTGATATGAAAGTACAAAAATAGAACCTGAAATCCTGATAAGATAGAATCTATGAGAAATGAACTTGAAATCTCGAATCAGTGTGTACAACATGGGTATGTTCTAAGTTGATAAACTTATGTTTATAAACTTATGTTTATAAACTCATGTTTATAAACTTTGTTGATAAACTTATGTTCTAAGTTGATAAACATGGCTGGTGATAAACTTTTAGTTACATTTAAATTATACAGTCCATTTTTGATGTGGAGATATAAAGATATCTTTTAGAAAGACAGTGTATATATATATATATTTTACCTTCAAAACTAAGATGAAATGGGAAGATTTGAGTTTACTATATTTAAATTCTTGTTACAACTTCAAATAAATTTTTATTTATTTAATTGTTTTCCACTAGCCCTTTGTTCTTACTTTTGTAAAAAGGGACCAAACTGTACCCATGTGGTGAATGGCGATGATTTACCCTATAAAAGTTAAATGTTTATTCCCTTTACATTTCAAAGATATTTTCCTGGGTCCACATAAATATAACTATTGGAATAGAATATACTTTATTTGGTTCTTTATTTCTCTATTTGTTGGTTTCTCTCTCATCTTCAGTAGCCAATTATTCTTAGTTTTATCACTTCCACATTTCTATTATTTTCTCTCCATCTACTTAATCGCTTAATCTCCACCCAACTGTTCCTCACACCACACATCCAATCAACAGCATCAGGATTCACTAAGATGCTCTCAAGCCTTTCCTTGAATAACATTAATAAAGAGTTTAATAATCTGTTTCCTTCTTTTGTTACTATTTTAGTTTATTCCATTCTAGTTCTGAATGGAGGTGTTTTTGTCCTTAATTCTAGGTTTATTTAACTCTAGAATCTCTTTTTGTAGCACAACAGTACATGAGACTTTGGAGTCTATGAGACTTTTATCTCATAGTTCATTGATTGCTTTACATAATTGATTTTCTCTTTGAGAGGAATTAATTGTAGGTAATTTTATACTGTTTTCTGAATTTATATATTATTTCACAGTGAATTAGTCATCTATAATTTTTTTCTTATTTTGCTTCTCTTTAATTTTTTTGATGTAAGTTAACATTCTGATCTTTTATAAAGTAGACATTTCAAAGATTAAATAATAGATTCAAAGTAAGTGGAGTGTATATTTTTATTAATTTTAGCATTCATTTTTCTCCATCTTCATCTATCTTCCTAGGCTTTTTGCACAAAATTCCCTATTGGTGTAGTGCCTAATGGCCCTGAGCAGTAATGACTCTAGAATTCTATCATGTCAACTATAATATCTGGTGACCAATGTGGCAGCTAAAAGGCTAGGCATGCTAATGCTCTTTGTGATGACTTTTCAATCTCCTTAGAAGGCTATAGTCTTAATACTGATATATTCTCAAGGTCATTGACTTTGCATTCAACTTTTAAACATATCAACACAAACATATTTTTTGAAATGTTAGCCCTAATTTAATGATATTAATAAATTAATAGCTCATGCATTTGAGGAAATTTGAGATCACTATTAAAAAAAGTTATATATTAAATTATAATAAATTTGTACTATAATATTTGTTTATACTTGTATGTATACATATATAAAGGCAAAATGCTGGATATATGTGTGTGTGTGTAAAGGTAAAGTGGACTTTTCCCTAGTGCACAAGACAAAGCATGGCACATAGTTGGTATGAGATAAGTACTAGATGGAGTCTCTATCTCATTCAGTCATGATGGACTGCAATGGAAATATCCAGAAGCAATTTTGAGTTCCTGAAATATAATTTTCAAATATTATTAAGTACATACATTTTAGATTTTTAAAATTTAAACTTTTTATTTTGTGACAATTATCAATTCACGTGCACTTGTAAGAAATAACATAGGTGTTCATCCAGTTTCTGTCAGTGTTAACATATTACAAAATACAGTAATATTGACATTGATATAGTAAAGATATGGAACAATTTCTTCTCACAGGTATTTCCATTTACCTTTTGTAGCCACATCCACTTCCCTCCCACTGCTCAATCATTTTAGCTTTGGACAATAATTAATCTGGGATTGTCTTTACATTTAAACATATTTTTCCAGAGATTCATCCAGATTGTTTGTATCAATATTTTGTTAATTTTCATTGGTGAGTTTTTCAAGGTATGGATATACCAGTTTGCTTTACCATTCAGTCATTGAAAGACATCTAGGTTGTATTCAGTTTTTCGTCATTAAGAATAAAGCTGTTATAAACATCTATGTACAAGTTTTTGTGTGAACACAGGTTTTAATTTCTCTGTGACAAATACTCAGGAGAGCAATAGCTGGATCACAGTTTTTGTTTTTGTTTCTTAAAGATGTGCCAAACTGTTTTCCAGGATGAAAATATATGAGTATTACAGATTCTCTATGTCCTTACCAGCATTTGGTTTGCCACTTTATTTTTTTTAAAGATTTATTCATTTATACAAGAACTGGGGTATAGGCCAGAGGCGCGGGAGGGTGAGAAGATTCACCAGAGACGGAGCAGGGAGCAGAACAGACAGACGACTGAAAACGCTGCTGAGGGGAGGAGCGGACGAGGCAGGAGAGGTCTCCTGTGCCATGTGGGTATCTTCCTGGCTGGCTGGGAATCAAACCTGTGCTGCAGAGGCTGCGGACAACTTCACAGTGCTGTACTCAACCTGCTGTGCCACTGGGGAGGCCCACCACTTAATTTTTTTTAAAAAATTATTTATTTATGCATACAAGAACTGGGGTACAGGCCAGAGGCGTGGGGAGTGAGAGGATTCACCAGAGATAGAGTAGAGAACAGAACAGGCTGATGGACTGAAATACACTGCTGAGGGGAGTAGCAGGCAAGCCAGGAGAGGTCTGCTATGCCATGTGGGTAGCTCCCTGGCCGGCTGGGGATAGAACTCATGCTGCAGAGGCTGCAGATAGCTTCATAGTGCTGTGTGCTTAACCTGTTGCACCACTAGGGAGGCCCCTGCCACTTTATTTTATATTTGTGATAAATGTGTATTTCTTGATAGCTAATAGTGTTGAACATCTTTTCATATGCTTATTTGCTATCCTTAGTCTATTTTGGTGAGTTGTCTTTCTATATCTTCTTCTGGACTAAATGTTTGTGCCATACCCCACACCAAATTAATATAATGAAACCTTACTTCTTAATATGGTGTTATTAGATGGTGGAGCCATTGGGAAGTAATTACTATGAGATGAGGCCACAAAGGTGAAGTAATTAGGAATGGGCTTATAGGTTTCCCGTGCTATCCAAAAGTAGAGGTTTCCTATGAAACTTTCACAAGCCAAAAAAGCATAAAACAAAAAAGCAATTACCATTAATTTATACGAAAAAATATTTGAGCATTTGCACATCGAAAAATTAACTTACCAACTTGTGACAAATAACACATAAAACCTAAAATAACAGTAACATGTAACACAGCATGAATGATGTTGAGTCCTAGGGCAAGTTAGGGTTAATTAGGCAGCTTTAGGGACAGTGCAGGCAGGCACTTTGGAAAAGTTAAAGAGGCTTCTGACATAACGACAGTAAATTCTAAGAAGTGCTAACCAAAACATATTCCAGAAATGAGGTCAGAAAGTCTAGGAAGACTAGACAAAGACAGTAAAACTTGAGAGAATAAGACCTTGGATGGGAAAGTAAACTCTAAGAGAGAAAAAGGTTTAAATATTGACATTGATATAGTAAGGCCTTGCTCTTCCAGAGTACAGCGTACCTGCGTACCTGGGAGTCCTTACTTTGTTCCTTTAAATTTTTTTTTTTTAAGATTTATTTATTTATTTATATAAGCACTGGGATACAGTCAGAAGCACGGAGGGTGAGAGAATTCACCAGAGCCAGAGTGGATAGCAGAACAGGCAGAATGACAAAGTGCACTGCTGAGGGGAGCAGCGGGCAGCAGGAGACGTCTGTGCGCCATGTGGGACCCTCGCTGGCAGCCGGGGATCGAACCGGCCTCTGCAGCGGGCAGCTTTGCAGCCCAGCGCTCAACCACTGTGCCACCAGTGGAGGCCCACTACCAGCTTCTTTTTTATACTTTAAATTTCAAAATGAAGAAAAAAATATGATTAATATAAAAATACTGTTTTGAATATGTTGGTATAATGATTTTCTGCCTTCCATGCCCTTATTACTAAAATTGATGTTCTGAACCTCCTTTCCTTTTCACACAACAATGAATTTCTTTAAGTGTACTCACACATCAATAGACATGCCTTAACCATAGCTTGTAGTTCTGCCTAGCTATTACCTTTGTTAATCAGGCTAACTGTATTTTAGTTTTTGTTCTGTCATTGCCTCCTACATGCATCAACCTGGACAGGTATTGAAATGACTACCAAGTAGGACATGAAGGCAGTTAAGTCAGAAGAAAGGAAGTCAGAAAATTATAACTCTTGTGGCAAAGGGCAAGAAAAGCGGGAACAAGGATCTAGAACAAGGATTTGCCACTTATTCAGTGGGCAAATAAGTAGTAGACATTGTATTTTAAAATTTGAGTTCTTAAATTTTAAGTAGTCTGAGTGACATCTAGGTAACAGGCATCATCAATGTAGAGAGAATGTGGAAAAATGATGATATTTACTATAGTTCTGATGTTTAAGGTTATCATAAAATAAGGTCAGTAGGCATCAGCTTCCTATAAATGGAAGGACAGACAAATTTGATTTTAGCCAATTCTAATGAATCCTTTCTCTTACTTCTCAGTCAGTTACAGTGAAATCATTTCAGTGACTCAAAGTACCCATAGTGAAAAGTAGTTTTGTCCTAAGTTATTTTCTTTGTAATTTCTCAACATTGTCTGTAATATAATAAAGGATTATAAAAATAATAAAGGAAGTCCCACCCTTTGATAGTAGATAATACAAGGGAAACATTTCCATCTGGCACATGCACATTCTGAAACTGATTTGAAACAATATACCCCATTTATTGACCAGTCATAACTCAGCGAAGTGCAATGAGTAAATTGTTTGATTTTTCTCCAATCACTGCCTTTAGCAGTGCTGTTGTGCAACTCTTAAAGTTCTTGAAATAGCATTTGCCATAAATTTCATAGTCTGTTCGTGTCCCTTTAAGACATAAAAATTCCAAACCAGTTTCATCCAAATTAGAACTCTAATCTTAAATACAATTCGTACTCTCGCACTTTCCAGGGCCCACCAGACTTCTGTTGAGAGACAGGAAGGGTAGGGGCATAGTCTGCTCCTGTGACACCTCTACTTCACCCCTTCCTACTCCTACCTCAAATTCTTCTCTTCTCCTCAGTTTTGAGGCAGCAAAAGGGCAACACTGGTGGAAAGCATGCATGTATCTTGGGCTCTGTTGTTATACTGTTATGTACTTTCAGGGATGACATGGAGGGGCCATCACTAGTTTCTGGCGAACATATCAATGCTGTTCCTCTTATGGGGCCCTTGTGTGTGTCCTTTTGGGAAGCTGGACAAGATCTCCCTGTTGCCTGGCTTCTGAAGAAGATATATCCTGGTAGAACCCTTGTCCTTTCATCCATGGTAGTCTAACCCATAGATTCTGCTTTCTTAGGACTTTTTCCAGGTGAATAGCCTTCTTAGATTGGATGAGGGACTATAAGGTGAACCATCTGTAACCTTTGAGATGTGCCTATTTGACTAATAAGAAACTATCCAAAGTATGTTAGTGCAGGCTATTTCATTCTGCACATTTTCCTGTTCTTTTTCTACCATGTATCCCTGCCCTCTTAAAGAAGCACATTGGCAGATTAGTGGAAAATGAGCTATAAATCTTCCTTTTCAGATATCCAAAATCCTCTTCATTCATTTTTTTGGTGCCCTGAGTTGTTTTGGCTAGGGGACGTGTTCCACCATGGTAGAGGAAATAGAAATGGAGCAGTAGTCCTGGGAGATTCTTCTTCCCTGTCCCTCTGGCCTTCTGCTTACAAGACCAAGTGGGGAGAGGGCCCTGGGATGATGGGTAGGTATAATAAAGCCAGTTTGTTTACTCCAAGCAAGACTGAGAAAGGGGAACCTTACCCACTAATTTTTTTTTATTGGATTGTTGGCATTTTTGTCCTCAGTTTTTGTTCCCAAAGTTCAATTTCAGGATCACTGGAAAAGTCCTTTCAGTGTCCTGTTAGGTGAAGACAGAGGAGCTAAAACATTTTTTCATGGGTTAGACACTCCAGAAGCAGATTCTGAGAAACAGAAGTATAAAATGTTTGTTAGGACTCAATAACTCTCATGAAGGGAAGCAGATTTGGGTAGAAGAAGTCTAGGTATGATGTAAGACTGATAAGGTCTTGTTCAACTTGTTGGGAACTCTGAATTATACACCAGTAATCCAGGTGTCCTTTGTTGTCTAAGCCTTTGTATCCCCACTTAACACAGTCACTGTTTGGACAGCCTGGTAAGGGGTGCTTTGGATGAGGTCCTCTCTACACCTGTAGTTCTTGAAGAGGATCTGTTGCTGACTGACCATGCTCCCCACAGCTGGGCAGCAGATTATCCTTGAAAGAGGGTCTGGGTATTGCTCTTCTGTATCGACCACAAAAAAGTGACTAAAATTTGCCTTTCCTGCTCACAGTTTTCCTGTCATATAAATGAAGGACCACAATGCAAAAATATTTACTAGCAATTACTAGAAAAACTTTGATGGTTTCTCTTTGCACTTGTGAAAAAAGTAAATTTATAAGTAAAGCATGTTAAGAAGCTAAGTAAAGAGAATTGTCAGTAGGATTAGGGACAAGACTGCCACGAAACCTACAATGGCAGGGCAAAAAAGTCACAGTGCTACCTGAATTTAAACCTCACATGGCACATCTTTTTGAATTCTGGAAACATCTTTCCTTCAGCATTCCAGGGTGTGGCTAGCAATCTTGAAATTGATGAAAGTTATCTTCCTGTAATGGTATTGGGAAGTAAAATAAGCATATTTTTCAATTATAAAGACTTATCCATGTCAATTGGAGCATAGATTCCTGCCAAGTATGGTTGAAGGAAGATATAAAGACATTTTGTTTATATCATGTTTTTGAAGATCATGCAAAGAAATTGATGTGACTTGTGTAAGAGCAATGATTCATTTTCGTGTGTTTCTTCCTTGGGTTTTCCCAATTTCCACAAAGCAGTGGACATTCAATACAGGAAAACATTTTTAAAACAAGTCTTAAACCCTTTCCAATGTGATTTTTGAGTCACAAGCTTATAGACTTGACCAAATGTGTTATTTTCATATATGTTTATGAACTGTGAATTTGGATTATTCATAGAATTACATGCTGTTTAAATATGCTTTGTACATTCATGTATAAAAGAAATATATATAAGACCTCTGAGTATACTTATTTTTATATTTGTCTTCTGAGCATCTATAGATAATTTTCTTTCATGTAGTAATTGAAAAGTAGTCAGTTTTTGTAAACAGTGCTACTTTGAGGGGATGGGAATAAACAGCTTGGTAAGTGATCATATACATGTCACATCCATGTGAGCAGGAGGATCTATTATATTTTTGACAAGTTAATGGAAATAAATGAAAAAAAAGAGAAGAAAGAGAAGTAGCCAATTTATTGAGCTTAAAAGAGAGGTGATGCCATACAGCAAACAAAAATGTAACTTAGCATTCTAAGCCCTCATTAAAAAATGAGCTGTATTTGACAGATGTGTAGTTGTGTTCATTATTAATCTCAGCCATATGGAGGCATAAATCCTACTAAAACAATGCTGTTTGAGGCAGTTATATCTATGGAGATGCAACAGAAAAAAAAACAGGTGTCTTTCGAAGTTAAAAGTAACATGGACAACTAGAGTGTTCCTATCTGTTAAGTGAGATTTCTAATGAAGAATTGTCAGTAAGGGCAAACTAAGTAGATATTCAGCAGATCGTTAGGATTCTATGTGCTTTTTCTCTTAATTTTAATGAAAATTTTGTTACTGTACTTTAACATTGCAATAACTTACTAAAACTATTTTTTTTAAGGACATAGCCCCAAATAATATTATGGATAATAAATCTTTTATGATTTGTAATTTAATATAAAGAGAAATCATCTACTTTTTACCAAACCAATATACATGAATCTAGACAAAGGGATCTATTTCTCAGATTCCATCCCAATATATGGAGGTCAGGACTTACAAGAACACCAGTAATATAATTCTAACAGCTTTTGTAATTTTGCATTAAGAAGTAACTAGGTTAACCAAATGCTTTGCTAAATTAAATTGCTATAAATTGGCTGTTTTTTCTTTCTTAAATCAGCAAAGTGTGACTCAAATAGATTAGGCAGACTAACCTTCCCAAGACCATAGGTTACCTGTAATAAAGGGATAGTAGAATTTTTCTTTCCATGTTTTTTTGCAAATAACATTAACAAATCTGACACTCTTAATTAGCTCACTTTAGGGTTTTTAGAGATTATTTTTAAGCTTTTTAAAATGTAGCATGATTGTAGCTACTTTATTAATAATTATATATCCTGTATAATATAGAAATTATATCTAATATATGCTTATATTTAACATGCATATAAAATTAAATATATGTGTTTTAATATATAAAAGATTAAAAATTATAGAACATTTGTGAGATAATGTACTCAAAGCATTTGATACAATGGCTAGCACATACTAAGAGCTCAATAAAAGTACCTTTTTAATAAATCAAATCCTATTCGTGAATTTTGTGTGGAGTAAAAGGAGAATATGACTGCATTCAATACTGAATAGACAAGTATGATTTTTTTCTGTAGTCTAAGTGGTTAATATTATATTTTCCATAATATTACCCTTATAAAAAAAAAGGGTACATGTTGAATTTCCTAGAATCTTAAGTTGAAGTAGGATAACTGTGACAGAGACCAGTTGACTGCTGATAGGGCACCTCATAAGGGTTTGGTTTTATTACTGGGATCATTGAGTTCTGTTTTTGAGAAGTGAAAAATTTGATTTTATGTAGATCATAAATCATATTGTCATAAATAATAAATCATATTGTCTAGAATAGAATCATGCTGAATAAAGTAACCAGAGATGGATATATGAATCAAAATGCCAATGTGTTCATTTGTTTTCTCAAGCTGGAGATGCTTAAACTGTCTATCAAGTATATCCATAGTGAATCAAATGTGCGATTTGGTGAAGAGAGAAGAAAAGGAAATAGATGATTGGGGTGAGGCATAGCCCTTAAATCAGGAAAAAAAGTCACACAAAAATTTCCTGTGACCTAGTCCAATTGTATAATTAAAGGAATACTGCTTTTTGCCAAAATTATGTTTCTCATTTACTCAGACTATATGAAGAGATTATTAAATTTGTATTTCTTAATCTCATAGTTGACTCTCTGAAGATCACTGGCGCAGACTAATTTTCCAAAGGTAGTTCAAAAATCTTTCCACCTCACATGCTATTCTTTTAGCCCGCCACTAAAGAAATGGAGTCTATGTCTCTATTTACTTCAGTTTTGATGAGACATGTGAATGTTCCAAACAATGGAATATAGTAGAATATAATTGAGGCTGTGTTAGCTCTGTAGGTAGCCATTTATCCCAGAAGTTTATTTTTCCTGACTTTTGGAATACTAACTTCCCTAAACCAGAACCCAGCTACCATGGATAGGCACTCTCCGAAGAATCAGCAGGTTTCCCAGTCAAGAGTCAGCATTAACTGCCAGTCCAGTGCCAGTCCTACAGATACCTGTAGGTTCATGGTCCATGCACTTGACCACAAATGTGTGAGAGACTCCAAATAAGAGCTAGTTAGCTAAGGACAGTCAAACCATATGACTGTGAAAAATAATAATGAGTTCATTTTAATCTGGTAAGTTTTGGTATGTTATACATGCTAGATAGATCCTAGAAACAATTATATTCCTGGATCCATCTTTTGCTCCAGCTAGGTCAGATACTGAATAAGCTTTTAACTCTTGTGTATACTTCATTCATTTGTGCAACACATATTTGATGCTAATGTATATCAGATATGATTCTAGATGTTGGAGATATAGAAGTATCTCCATGTTGGAAGTAAAAAAGTCCCTTCCTTCACAGATATTAGCTCTTACTGAGGGAGAAACAATTAGCAAAAAATTTAAGCTAAGAGCTAAAAAAAAAATAAAGCAAGGAAGGAGAATGTAAAATGTTGAGGGGTGAGTAGGATTATGGAAATTTACATGGGTGGGGAGGGAAGGATTTACTGAAAGTGAGTAAATAAATACCTGTAGGAAGTGAGTAATCTAACTTAGTGACTAAATGAGGCATAGTAAAGTGTGCTGGTGGAAGTGACAGCAGTTCAGGGTCAAAATAATTAACGATAAAGTCAAGAGGAATAATGGTATGACTTTGGCACATAGTAAAAATTTTGACTTTAATTCTGAGTAAAATGATAATCTCCAGAAGAGTTTTACACAGAGGCAATGTAATCGGATTTATGTTTAACAGAAATATTCTAAGGATGGTGCTGAAAACAGGGTAACAGCAGATATATCAATGAGGAAACTCATACACTCATACAGATGAAAGATGGTGGTGTCTTAGTTAGAGTAGTATTTGATGAGTCCTTTTAATTCTGGGATTTGATTTTACCCTTCTTGTAAAGTAGTATATTAAACTATAAAAGTTTCATAGATTCTGGCAGAAGACATGAGATTCTTGATTCAGAGACAAAGAACTTTATTACTCATGGCATAAGAAGCAGCATGAGTTTCATGTTGGTGTTGGTTCCCCTTGTTCTGCCTAGTCTCTTGGAGGCAATATGGATGGGCCCAGATGAATGGTACATAATTGGTGGGTATGTGTTGCAGCTGAGGAAAACTGACCTTAAGAAATCCATCTCTTTTATAGCAGTAGGCAGTAAAAAACTGTATGTTGTTCTGGAGGGTGATATTGCCCTTTTACTTTAAGTTGCTCACAATGAACACAATACTAAGAAATATCCTGAGTGAAGAGTAGCTGGCAACCTTCGTTATTGGCATACTAGTAAGAATGTACAGGGATTCTTGGGTGGGTTATCTGGCCATTTGAAGTGAAAAGTAGGCAAGTTATGGTCATATTTTTTAATGATCAAGTTAATAAGATTTTCCAGGAGATTTGATTTGTGAGCTATTTTTCTAAATGATTAACTTATCATTAGTTTATATTTGAGAACAATTTTACCTGCAAGTATTAGGAATACCTTGTATTTACTTAGAAGCAACATTTCAGCAAACCAAGATGTGTTTGAATTTCTTAAACTATTGTCTGAACCTGGCTATTTTTTTTTTTAGTTCTCTGCATTATAATTATACATTATCAATGAATAATAATTAAAGCTCAAACTGCCATAGTATGATCAGTAGAAAGCCTAATTAATATGCTCCACTGAAAAACGTGGTATTGATGGACAGTTCCTCATGTTGTTGTTCTCAGTACTGATATACATTAAAGACACTTGGAATATAGCACATTAATCCTTGGAATACAGCACAAAGCATACTAATGTCCATGTACATGTTCTAGTCCTGGAAATTCTGACTTGGTTGGTTTTGAAAGTATGCAGATATTAGTATTAAAAAAAGAGAAGCACTGTACATGAATGTAATGCCACCCAGGTTTGAGAACCACTGCTGTTTGTATTCCGAAATACCATTTCCCCAAATTCAAAGATTTCTGTCCACTGTTCTATGTCATTAAATGCATAGAAATAAAATGGTTCCATTAATAAGACAATTACAAATATCTTGAATATTCTTTGATTTTTAATAGAATTTTAACAATTTGTTTTCTTTTTAATTTTCTTACATCATTGATTGTTATGTACGATATGTGATTTCTCCCCTCAGATGTAGTCACCATAATTCTCCCACCACCATGGCATCCATGAACCATCATTATGGTCCCTTGTTCTTTTCCCCTCCCCTGTTTTGACTCCTTTCTCTAGCCCTCCCCTGCTAGTCTGTTTCAGATCTATGGTTTGCCTGCAAGTTTTATCTTTTTCTTGATCCTTTGTGGAACTACAACAGTTTGTTTCACCATCTTGATCTTTTTTTTTTCTGTGTGCCATAAAACTTCTAAATCTAAAATTATAAAACTGCAATTTCTTCCAATTATTAATAATGGGACCCAGGGGGAATTCCATCAAGATTGCAGCACAGTGAAGATGCTGGGCTCATCTCCTCTACATATTCATAACCAAATTACAACAAAACACAGTCAGTAACCCCTGAAAAAATAAGCAAATGAAACTATGTATATTATGAGCATTGTATGGTGGAAAGGGCTAGGGAAAACTGTTAGTTAAATTATATTTAGAGATATACCAGGGAATACAAAGAGGAAAAGATATACCAGGGAATACCACCAGAGGAAAGTATGACTGCTGTGCTACGCCCATTTGCTGTTGTTAACCTCAAAGGCACATGCTCACACCAAGGCATGTAAAAACCTGTATGAATGCTTGTATGGCTGCTTGAAACTTTGATGGTCACTGGGGGTGACATTTCCATGTCCTACTCCCCAGATTTCTGTATCCTATTTTTCTCTACTGGCACCAGTTCCCTGACCATCTGAATATTTGTTATAAGGCATTGATTTATGAAATGAAAGATACCTAGGTATTCTAGGTAAAAAACTAGGATTATAACTACCTTTTTATTTTACCTGCCTTCTTATTAGAGCCATTTTTAATAAGAAAATAAATCTCCCCATTATAATCAATATAAAAATGAACAGACAAAAGAATACATCATAAATGTTGGAACAAACAAAATCCTGAAAATGGTCTCAATCAATCAGATACGTAGAATATGCCTAATGAGGAATTTAAGGTAGCAGTTATGAGAAGAATTGTGAAATTAAGAAAAACAGCATATGGTGAATAACAGGAGCAATAAAGATTGAAAATATATGAGTCTGTTAGAACAAGAATTAATGCATCTAAATAAACTATAACTGAATTTAAAAATATAATTGAGGGTCTCATGATAGACAAATGCAAGAATGGAGAGATTCAGTGAGCTTGAAAGAGTGAGCAGAGAATATACAAATAGAACAAAAAAGACCAAAAAAATAACCCATAAAAATGATATCAGTATTAGAGCTTTTTGGGATAACTTAATGCAAAATAAAATCCATGTCCCAGCTGCATAAGGAAAGAGAAAAGCATAGAAAGTTTATTTAATTGAAAGAAATGATTGTTGAGAACCATCTCAATCTAGGGAGTGAATCAGGCATCCTGATAAAAGAGATGAAAGATTACCAAAGAAAATAACATTAGTTACATACTCCATGACACATTAAAATTAAAGTATTGAAAGTCAATACAAGGAAAGTATTAAATGCATCAAGAAGAATGGCCATCCTACCAAAAGCAATATACTGATTCAATGCTATTCCAATAAAAATTTCAATGTTATTCTTCAAAGAAATAGAACAATTATTGATGAAATTCATATGGAATCACCAAAAACCCCGAATAGCCAAAGCTCTCCTGAAAAAAAAAAGAAGGGAATGGAGGCATCACACTCCCAGATTTCAGGCTATACTACAAAGCCATAATCATCAAAACTGCATGGTATTGGAACAAGAACAGACACACAGACCAATGGAATCGAATAGAAAATCCAGAAATAAACCCACAGATTTATGGTCAACTAATCTTTGACAAAGGAGGGAAGAATATGCATTGGAGCAAAGAAAGTCTGTTCAATAAATGGTGCTGGGAAAACTGGGCCGCTACATGCAAAAGAATGAAGCTTGACCACTACCTCACACCATACACAAAAACCAACTCAAAATGGATTAAAGAACTAGACATAAAACCTGAAACCATAAAATACATAGAAGGAAATATAGGCGAAACACTACGTGATTTGCACATCAAAGACATCTTTACAGACACATCACCCAAAGCAGTGATAGTGAAGGCAAAGATAAACAGCTGGGACTACATCAAATTAAAGAGCTTCTGCACAGCAAAAGAGAAAATAACAAAAACAAAGAGAAACCCCACCAACTGGGAGAACATTTTTGCACACAACACTAATGATAAATGATTGATCACAAAAATCTGCAAAGAGCTGATGAGACTCAACAACAACAAAGAAAATAATCCAGTCAAAAAAATGGGCAGAAGAGCTAAAAAGAAACTTCTCTGAAGAGGAAATGCAAATGGCCAACAGGCATATGAAAAAATGTTCAACATCACTTGTAATCAGGGAAATGCAAATCAAAACTACCATGAGATAACATCTTACACCAGTGAGAATGGCACATATTAAAAAAACTAGCAACAACAAATGTTGGTGAGGGTGCGGAGAAAAAGGAACTCTCCTGCACTGTTGGTGGGAGTGCAAACTGGTCCAACCACTATGGAGAGCTGTGTGGAGATTTCTGGACCTACTAAACATAGAGCTTCCATATGATCCAGCAATTCCACTCCTAGGTATTTACCCAAAGGACACAGAAACATCAATTCCAAAGAACACCTGCACCCCTATGTTTATAGCAGCACTATTTACAATAGCTAAGCTTTGGAAACAGCCCAAATGCCCAAAAATAGATGACTGGATCAAGAAGATGTGGTACATATATACCATGGAATATTACTCAGCATTCAAAAAAGATAAACACATGCAATTTGCAGCAACATGGATGGCACTGGAAGGGATCATGCTCAGCGAAATAAGCCAGAAAGAAAAAGAAAAATACCGGATGGTCTCACTCATAGCAGGAATCTAGAAAACTTAAATAAGGGACCAGGAAAATGAATAACTATAAGAAAGTGAAAATCAAAATCAACAAAAATCTATGAACCAGAGACACTTTTGGGGGAGTGGGTGGAGGGAGGGGAGGGATTGGGGTCAAAATGGGGGGTTGAAATTGTATGGGGAATATAAAAATAAAATTTATTATATAAAAAAATAGATTTTCAGTGCAACAAAAAAGAAGAATAATTTATATCGGAACACTTATCCAATCTGTTGCAGACTTTACAGCGGAAACCTTACAGGCTAGATGGGAATGGCAGGAGATATTTGAAGTACTCAAAAATAAGCACTTCTAGTATAGAATACTTTATCTAACAAGATTGTCATACAAGAACTTGAAAAAAAAAGGATAAGTAATTCCCAAAGTTAATAGGAAAAAGGAAAGAATATGAATAAAAGAAGAAATAAATGAAATTGAGACAAAATATCAGTGAATCTAATAATTTGTTCTTCAAGTAGACAAATTCTACAGATCAATAGCTTGGCTAATGAAGAAAAGAGAAAACATTAAACAACATAAGTAGAAATTAAATAAGAGATATTGCCACAGGTGGCATGGAAATAGGAAAGGTATAAACAATTACAAAAGGTATGAACAACTATTTGCCAGTAAATTCAGCAACCTTGAAGAAATGTATAAATTTGTAGATCATTGTAGTTTACCAAGACTAAACCTAGAATAGTTGAATAAACACATCACAAACAAGGAAAATGAAAAAAGTCTTTCCCAAAACAAAAGCCTAGGACCAGTTGTCTGTATCAGAAAATTCTATCAAGCCTTAAAGAAGAACTTATGTCCATTTTGCTCAAATTATTTTTGGAAATACCAGAAGAGGGAATGCTTCCCTGTACATTTTATAATGTCAGATTATCCTAATACTAAAACCAGACAAAGAGAGCATTGAAAAAGAAAATTACAGATGAATATCCCTCATGAATGTTGATGAAAAAATCTTCAACAAAATACTAGCAAATTGATTTCAACAGTACATTACAAGATTACTCTAGTGATGCAAGGATGGTTCAATCTATGTAAACCAATCAAAAACAGTTTAATATATGAATATAGATCAATGCAATACATTATATTAATTTATGAAATGCGAAAACCATACAACATCAGCAGATGCAGAAAAAGCATCTGAGAAGACTGAGCATGTATGACAAAAAATCTGTACAAAATGGGAATAGAAAGAATCTGTGTTAACAAAATAAAGGTAATGAATCAAAAACCTACAGCTGATAATACTTAATGGTGAAAAACTGAACACTTTCCCTTTAATATGAGGAACAAGACAAGTGTGCCCACTGTCCTCACTCCTATTTAATTTAATGTTGGAAGTTTTAGCTTAATCAATCAGAGAGCAACAACAAGTAAAAGAATTCCATATTGAAAAAGAAGTAATAATACAATCATTTTCGGATAATGTGATACTATATATAGAAAACTCAAAAACTCCATCAAAGGGTATCAGAAACAATAAATTAATATAACAAAATGGCAGGTTACAAAAATCCATTGCATCTGTATATACAAGCAGTGAACTAGAAGAAAAAGAAATTAAGAAAGTAGCTTCATTCAAACTTGCATCACAAAGAATCAAATACCTAGTAATTAATGTAACCAAGAAGACAACGGACTTTTACAATGAAAACTATAAGATATTGTTTAAGAACATAGATTATGACGTAAAGAGATAGAAAAATATTGCATGGTCATGGATGGAGAGTATCAATAAATCAAAGTGATTATTCTACTAAAACAATACATAGATTTAACACAATCTCAATCAAAACACCAACAATATTCTTTAAAGAGATATAACAAAAATATCAAAATTTATAGGAACTGATGAAAGGTCTCAAATAAAGACTCTCTGAGGAAAAATTAGACAAATAGAGAAATGAAGGCATCATTAACTAATTTTGAATATTATACAATACAACAATAGTAATGAAAACAATGTGTTATTAGAATAATAGACACATGGACAATTGGACAGAACCAAAGGTCAAAAATAAATCTATGCATATATCAATATTTAATTCATGATAATGGTGCCAAATGGTTCTGGGAAAACCAATGGCCACCTGTAAAAGAATGAAGTCAGATCACTAATTCCATGTGCAAAGATAAATTCTAACTGGTTTAAATATTTAGATAGAAATAATACAGCATTAAAATATACATGATATGATGATATGTTTCACAACATCAGTAATGAAAATGTTTTTAAACACTCAACTCCTATGACAAAGAAAATAAAGCACAAGTGAAAATTTCGTATTACCTCAAATTAAAAAGCCTTTACACAGCTAAAGAACATATAAGTAGAAAAAATGCATCCTATTGAATGGAAGAAAATATTCACACACTACACAACCAATAGGGGTTAATATCAAGATATAAGAAGAACATTTTCAATTTAACAACAAAAAAACAACAATTCAATTAAAAATATACAGCAAATCTGAACAGATAATTCACCTAAAAGGACATCGACAAGGCCATTAGATATGGGAAAATGTTCATCATTGTTTTCAGCAAGGGAAATGAAGGTAAAGATCACAATGAAATATCACCTAATAGCACATTTCAAAAAGATGCTGAGCAAGGAGTATTGGAGAGGATGCAATGAAAAAGCAATCATAATTGCACTGTTGGTGGATGTATAACCTGGTGTAACCATTTTTGAAAGTGATTGGGATTTACCTTAAAAAACTAAGAGTGGAAATACCATTTGACCCAGCAATCTCACTCTTTGACATCTATCTGAGGCACATGAAATCAACTCAAAATACTATATATACGCTCTATGATTATTGTAACATTATTTACAATAGGTAGGGCATGGAAACAGTATAAGTACTACTGATAAATGACTAGATCAAGAAGATGTGGTATACTGACATAATGGAGTACTATTCAGCCTTAAGAAAAAATGAATTTTAGCTAGTTATAGCAAAATGAAAGGAATTTGAGGGAAATATGTGTAGTAAAGCCTGTCAGAAAAACAGGTATTGGATACTTTCATAGAAGTCAATTTGACAAAGAAAAATACTTACAAACAGTAGTTGACACTAATAATGAAATGAAGCTTCTGAGGTTTAGAGGGATGGGTAAGGAGAAAGTTTCAAAGTAGTATAGTGGGGAAAAATTACTAGCCTAAATTCCAAAAAAAGTAGGTGGGGGAAGGAAGATAAGTAAAGTTGAAAATAGAAACCATTACAATTTGACATAGGTATTAATGATAGTTCAATTCTAGTTAAATAAATCATAATACTGCTTGGTATTTATGTATTTTGTAGAATTACACTGTAGCCATATATATTCACACTGTAGCCATATATATTACACTGTAGCCATATATATTCACAAGATATGTAACTCAATATAGTAAGTAGTGGGTAATAGAAAGTAATTCATTTATAATTTTTAAATTGTGCTGTGTTTATATAAAATTATAATTGATGACAATATCACAAATGTATGCCAAGACTGTAAGTACCATAGTAATTTATAAAAGTTAATTTTTTAAAAAGATTTTTATTTTTACGTAGAAGAACTGGGGTACAGGCTAGAGGTGCAGAGGGTGAGAGGATTCACCAGAGACAGAGTGGGGAGCAGAGCAGGTGAATCTACTGAAATGCACTGGTGAGGCAAGCAGTGGGTGAGACAGGAGAGGTCTGCTGCGCCATGTGGTTAGCTCCCTGGCCGGAGATCAAACTGGTGCTGCAGTGACTGGTGATAGCTTCATAGTGCTGAAATATGCACCACCGGGGAGGCCCTATAAAAGTTAAATTAAAAATAATCTCTTTTACAAAAACAAAGTAATGGGACCCAGTCTTCTTCTAGCTAGGAGACTACTCTGTTATGGTCCAGGTGAAATTGCCTCCAACATCTAAGTTTCCTGGTCTGTAGAAATCCAAAGTCATCTTCAACATTTCTGCAAATTCTCATAGCCTCATTACCTTCTTGACTCTTGGCGCCTCTCCTGACTTGTGTGGACTGTGACCTGAAACTGAGGCCTTCTTTGGTGCTCACATTCACTAAACAATCTCTTGCATGGACTATTCTTGTGATTTATTACAATTTACATTGGTTTGGCAACAAGAGAAGAGTAAGTATTGTCCTTCCGAGAGAAGCTGCTAATTGTCCTTCAATATACATTTTCTTTTTTCCTTCCTTTTAGCAATTCACCATTCCCTTCCCCACTAATGAATGTCTTTATTTGAAAGACATTTCCATGCCAAAAAGAAAATCTGATAACAATTTTAATAAACTAAACTACATAAAAAGACATTTGAACAAGAATATATATATATACACCCTCATAAATACCAAGGAATTATTTTCTTTAAAATATTTCACCAAGATAAAATATTATTTTTTTGTTTAAAATATCTTTCAGGATTTGAATAGAATATTAAGTGACTGAAACAATGGAATTTGACTACCTGTGTACATATGTATTTTTTTCTGTTGTTTCAGGATTTGAATAGAATATTAAGTGACTGAAACAATGGAATTTGACTACCTGTGTACATATGTATTTTTTTCTGTTGTTGTTGTTACCACCATATGTTGCCATGGTGTGACACAGCACCAGGCACACACATTTCTAGTTTCAGCATTTCCTATTTCCATGATTGCTTAGAGTCTTAAAATTTCAGTTTTATGATTGAATAAACTTCTAGCTATGAAATGATGGTCTAATTGAGTGGTCTAGTGAATAAGAAATTGTTTTACTTAAAGTAGTTCATCTATGCCATGAAGTATAAATCATTAGAGCATACAAAAAATTAGAGCATACAAAAGTGTATGACTGTGATAGGAACTACATCTTTTCTTGTCTGCATCTTCTATCAACAAGAAGATGGGGACTTTTTACCTCTCAGTTAGAACCTTAGTAAGGCTAGAAGTATGGATAGGGGATGAGTTAGGGTCTGGAGTAGGTTGGTGATGAAGTTGGTGTTAACCATCTCCAGTGTTTTTTTTTTTTTTTCCCAGTGTATTTTTTGAAGAGTGTGGTCCCAGAAACCAGATCTCCTGGGGTTAAAATCTAAATTAAATTTAGACCTAAATTAGTTTGACTGCTAAATGTGTGTATAGAGTCTTGGACAACTTACTTAAGCTATATATGTCTGTTCTTATTTATAAATTGAGGATAATAATAGTTCCCACATTATAGGGGTATTGTGAAAATTAAGGTAATACATGTAGTATGTTTAGCATACTTTTAGGGCTAAAGAAATGTTCTCTGTTATCATAAGGAAATTTCACTGACCAAGGTTAATATGAACTGAAATTTCAGTTTATGTTGGCAGAGTGTGAGACATTATATTCCATCACTTTTATAACTAATAATTCCAATTAAAAATGTGACCCATTTTATTATCTAAGAGATGAAATTCAATTCCATTTGTCATAGAAATTCCCTCTTACCCAGACTTTCTCTGGGGATTTCACCTACTTTAAATGAGAGTGAAAATCCTATGGAAAACATTAATTGTTCTCTTATATGTTATATATGTCTTGATATTCACAATGATAGCATGTACTTTTTTTGTGTTTTCTAGCCAAAAATAGAATAGATACTGTTACAGTCACCTTTTATTCCACAATAAACATCTGGTATCAACAGAAGAAACAAGAAAAAAATGACTGTACTGTCAGAGTTAATAATTCAGAAATATTAATCAGCTCTTATAATCATCTATAGTGTATCATGAATACTTAACCCTTGTGAATTTTTCTCCCTGTGTCACTTAGTGGATTTTATAACGATCTAACAACAAAAGCCATTTAGTCAAGTGGGTGGTTATCATTTATCTCTGATGCTGCTTTGTAGAAACTGGTTTTGAGTACTTAATAGAAAAAGCTTATTTTTAGCTCATGAAACCAATATTGTACATCAGCTTGATGGCAAGTGGCCCATGACCCAAAAATAATGTCCTTTCAGGTGGGAAGTTCAAAGCACATTTGGATACGAACTGTCAGAAAGGGTACACAGCAGCTCCTGCATTTGAGGGAGAAATCATATTACTACATTATGTTAGTGACCTTTGTCGAGCAAAAACAGTGAGGGAAGGGCTGTTGTGGTAGAAAGCAACATCCGTCCTTGAACTCCCTCTGCATTCAGAGATACCATGTTACTGTTTGAAATTTAATGTTTTCAAACTGCAGCCCCCTTTTTGTTTAAAACCAATTCTAACTTTCAGCTTCTGCATGCTGTATTTCACATTTCACATAGCTGTTTTCTTTATTTTGCAGAAAAGGATTAACTTCTGTTATATTGTCACATTTTACTATGCATTAAGCATCTGGTATCGATAGACTAAACAACACAGAAAGCAGGATTATGTTGTCAGACTTAATAATTCAGAAATATTAACCAGCTCTCATAATTATCAGTTCTTCATGTCTAATTGGCCCTCAATGTATGTTTTGTACTTCTGTGTAACTCTCTGCATACCAGTATAAGATTATAGTGCCTAATCTCTCATGTAACTAACAGAGTTAATTTGGTTAAATGAAATCAATTCATCAGTGATAGTAGTTCCTTGCCTCAAGAAAGTAGTTAAACACTCACACTCTCATACACATGTGTACATAAACTCCTGAACAGTTATTTTAAAACAATGCAATACATCACTGTATACCATAACAGATGAGTGATACTACTTAGTCTTTAAATGAATGTGGGGGAGTATATCACATTTCACAAGTCCTTTCCCATGAAAGGAATGTCATGTCTAGGACTTGGTTCTCTGAAAGCTTCAGCTTGAGACCATTTGCTTCTCTGTTTAATTAAATCGTGTTTATCATCTCCTGACTCTTTACCTGTATAATACTGCAGGGCTATTCAAGATTTGCTTTATGTTTGTTCTTAATTTTAACATGTCATTACCAGTGGAGGACCACAGTATAGAATTCTGAACTGAAGCACTAAGCACTAGTTAGAAGTTCTTGTTCTCAATCTCATAAGATCCTTATTTGTGTGTTTCAAGTTGAAAGACAGGAAATTGGAGAGATATTAAAGGTTACAAACATGCAACTAGAAGAACAAGTCCTAGAGATTGAATACATAGCATGATGATTATAGTGAACAGTACTATGTTTATAAACGTCAAGATAGCTGAGACTATATCTTAAATGTTCTTATAAAAATAATTATATGACATCATGGAGGTGTTAAGTAAAACTTCAGTAGTAATTATTAGATACATAAATGTATCAAATCAAAATGTTGCACACCTTAAACTTAATATAATATATCAATATATCTCTATTAAGGAAAAGTTGAAAGGCAGTCCTGTATATTGATCCTAGATAAATTTCTTAAATATTTCACTAATTGATATTAACATTTTACATATTTCTGCAGTGTCCTGTCTTCCCGTGCTCTTGGTTGCCATTTGGTATGACTGCCCATATACTTGAGAGAAGTGACTTTTTCTCTCTGATGATTTTATGTTGTTTTTGTAAAGCAGACTTTGACACAGTGCAAAGAAATTTGGTAAAAGCAAGTTTTATATAGGAATAAATGTGCTGTGAGTGAGGAAGGGCTATTAATAGAGAGCAAAGTCAATGAGCTTCCATGCAACTTCTGTGGGTATGTCCCTATCCAGGTTCAAAGAACTTTTAGTTGCTTTCTGCTTATTAGTTATGTTTGAACTGAATAAACTTGCTGACATTTGTGTTGTATATAGGGAAGATGGGATATTTTTAATAGGGAAGTCTTTTCACATGTATTATGTAAAAGTGATTGTTTCAGTGCCAGGCACTAAAAGAGCTCTAGGTCATAGTAGGTCAGCCTGTAATTCATACATGCACTTTGAGAAAGTTATTATGACATGCAGTTTCCTATCTAATTTCTTGATGACTGGTTGTATATCATTGCACCCTTTTTTATTTCTATAATAAGGTTCCTAGTGAAAAGAAAAAAGGAAGTTCTTAGAGAGTGGATGAATGGCTCTAGAGTTAAGAATGAGGAAGTACAAGATATTTATGAAGAAACATCCATTTTGATAAATCTAACCCCTGAAGAGAAGTGGAGTAATACTTCATTAAGAGAGTAATTTAATCTCTTTGAAACTCAACTTCTGCATTTGTAAAATTAGAACAATAATACTTAACTAAAAAAAGTTTTCTGAGGATTAAGTGTGCTATATGAAGCACTAAACACAACACACAATGAATGTCTTATAAATTTTATATTTATAAAATATTTTCCTAGACTATTGAACATTTGTGCCCAAATTGGGTTGAAACTATTTATATTAATATGCTGTAACTAATTCAGTGACTAAATATCACTATCTAATATGAAATATTATGAGTATTGGATTGAGAATAATTTTACTTTAAAAAAGGACTTTAAAAATTTACTGTGTTGGGCCTCCCTGGTGGTGCAGGCGGTTGAGTGCAGCGCTGCGGGCCTGTCCGCGGCTTCTGCAGTGCCGGTTAGATCCCCGCCAGCCTCGGACCAACCTACATGGCGAGCAGACCTCTCCTGTCTCGCCCGCTGCTCCCCTCAGCAGTGTATTTCAGTAGATCTGCCTGTTCTGTTCCCCGCTCTGTCTCTGGTGAATCCTCTCACCCTCCTGTGCATCTGGCCTGTACCCCAGCCCTTGTATAAATAAAATCTTAAAAAAAAAATAAATTTACTGTGTTATGAAAATCCATGATTGTAACTTAGAGCAAATGTAGTATTTTTTTTCCAAAGAAGTTAATTAACATGGAAACATTTTAAGATCTGATATAGAGGGGAAAGTTTCAGGAATGTGTATTGTAAAATAATAAAATTTTGAAAGATTTAAGTAGAGACAATGTGGACAGCAGTGGAATGTGTGCAAGGGACAAGTGTAGGTGGGAAGTAGAGCATGAAACTCAGCAAAAACAAAACATGGGATCCAGTTTCATAGACCTTTGTATGCCAACGCAAAAGGTTTGAGATAACTTGATAAATAAGTATTTAATGTATTGTTTTCATCAGGTATTCATGCAATTAGTCAGCTTTGTCTCACAGATAAGACACTGTATTTGTACAGAGGCCAAATTTAACAAGGATTTTGAGGACAAAAGGGGAAGTAGAGTACATTGCCTTTAGGTAAAGAAAAAAAAAGACCCGTGTTAGGACAGTGGTTAATATCCTACCAATATACTCTCACATATGAAAAGACATAGATATACTTTTAGTCAATGTCGCACTATTTGTAAGATTGCAAACACACTAATGTTTTGTTTACATTCAATGCCCAAGTTTTGAATATGTAGAATCTTGGAAATTGCAATCTCAGTAGTATGTGGGAGTTAAGTGGAGAATCATGTCATCAAGTTCCCTAGTTCCTCTTGCCTGCAAAAGGTAATGTTGCCTCGTTGTAAAGCAAATTTAATTAGGATGCAGTCTGAGGAAAGGGACAATATTCCTTGGCAGATTAGGCCTTCATCATTGTCTTTGCCTGCTCAAAGGTAATCACTAGAGTCATTTGCTAGAAATAAGGATAAAGACAAATGTATTAACTATCAAATGCCAGATTTGCTCTGGGAATTCAATTCAATATAATAAGTCAAGAAAAATATATAATGGATATAAGTATTCTAAAATAGAGAGTATCTTTTTTATTTTTTTTTGTTTAAACTTAAGAAAACCAGCTATTAGAACTATTACAATTCATGAATAGTCAATAATGTGGCATATTACAAAGTAATTTTAAAATACTGAATTTATTGTATATTGGCAATAATCTTCTAAAAATTGTGGAAAATAATCCTGTTCTATGATGATACAAAATAGTTAAGATTAAATTGACAAAAATATGTAGACGTCACATCAAGAAGCTGAAATTTCTTACGATGTAAAATCAAAACACAGTTTAAAAAAGGATAAATACAAATTGTCTAAATTCTATGGTGTACTCTTTTAATATATGAATTCTATCCTAATTAATCATAATGTTCCGTGAATCTAATGAGGATACTATTGAGGGAAATTTTAGATTGCAGCACAATTATTCTAAATTTTTTGATAAACAAAACTACATTTCCAATTACCAAAACAATTTTGAAAATTAGGAGCAATGTGGGTAATTTCCCTAAATGATAATAGCACTTACTATATAGCAATGATAATTCTACCTGTTTTTTTATTTAGTCTTATTGCAAAAGCAAAATAAATTAGTAGAACAGATTAGTTTTTATAGGTGTGTACTATACTATAGGTGTGAGCAATAGGATAAGATTATAAAGATACTAGAACTCTCAGAATGTTTAATTTATTAATACTCATTGTGAATTTACATGCATTGTTTTGGACATATTTGATCTCAGAATTCTTTATAGAGTGGATTTTTCAAGATAGTTTTCTTATAAATTTGAAGAAAACTGGAAGAGAATCAGACACATATTTGTGTAATAATTTAAAGTTCTACAAAAGGATGCACCAAATCATTTGGGCAAGAATCAATTCAATAGATAAAATTCAGGAAAGGTGGTAAAATTTGGAAATAAATTTCAAATGCCAATATTTAAATTTAAAAACAAAACCCATGAAGTAGTAATAGATAATAAGATGAATATGTACTGCCAATAAACATGTGAATGAATGCCCAGCCTCATTATCAACTTCAGTTGTTAAATAAACTAGATCAATATATAATTTTTGATTTAATAGATTGGCCAAGATTAAAAATAGATAACCTGTATTCACAAAAACTGATCACAAATTGAGGTCACATCTCCTCTTTTATTTTCAAATTAATATGGCAAGAACTACCATCTTATGTGACTATAGGAAATTCTTACACTAGGGTTGTCACATGTATCTTTTGGAATCCTAAGGGCTGCAGATAAACCCCAACATTTGGTTTGGTTCCAAAGTCAGTGGTCTTGCTTTGGACCCCTACTTCTGTTTCTCCCAAGATGCTTTATCCTAAATAAGGAAAAAGATGAGTGAATTATCCCCAGACTTTTTGAGAGCAAACTACTACTTAACTAGATAAACTAGAGACTGGGGAATAACAAGTGGATATTCCCATGCAGAAAACATGTGTATATGACTTACTTGACAGAACTTTGGGAACTCAGAGACCTGGCCTCTGCCAAAGGTGATTTGTTGGCAACTTTTCTACTTAATCTTGGGTTTCATTCACCATGTATTCAAACTCTCTGGTCACTGCTAATAGAAATATCCTTGAGCATAGTTCTATCTAAGACTCATTCTCTAAAGACAAGTAGAATAGAAAATTTTCTTTATCTTTGAATAATTGAAACACCAATTGATTGTTTTTCTTACAATAAATAATTGTTCTCAAAGGAATTGTGTGCCATGCTTGAGGTAACTTGTCCATGTTCATGTCTATATTTATGGGAGGAAGAATAGTGTGATGAGCACTCTCAGAGTTAGACTTTGAATATTGACTTTGTTTCTTTTTACCTAAATGGTTTTGGGCTGCTGACATCTTTTCTCTGAACTTTCATTTTATTTTCTATAAGATGGAATTAATAACACCTAACTTTTGGTTGTTCTAAGGACTAAATAAAATAATGTCATAGTGATGGTTCAACAAATGCCAAGTATATTAACAGTGCTTTTAAATACTGTTAAAAAGTGCAAAAATTACTAAAATTTATATTGAACCACAAAAGATAACAAATAACCAAAACTGACAAAAAAGAAGAAAATGGAGGTATCATATTTCTAGATTTCAAACTACATTCCAAGGTTATAGTAGCCAAAACAGTATGGTATTAGAATAAAAAAAGACCTAGAGACCAATGGACTAGAATTGAGAACCCAGAGATAAAACCACACTTACGTGAATGTTCATTGACAAAAAATGAGCAAGAGTGCATACAGTGGAGAAATGAAAGTATTTCAACAATGGTGCTTAGAAACTGGACAGTTACATGCAGTAAAACAAAACTAGATTACTATGTGATACCATATACAAACAGTGGCTCAAAGTGGACTAAAGGTTTGGATATAAGAGTAGAAACTATAAAATACAGAGGAGAAAAATAGGGAAAACATATTACAATATTCAGTGATATCTTTGGGAACTCAATGGCCAAGGAAACAAAAGCAAAACTGCAACAAATGGGACTATATTAAACCCGAAACTTTTGCAGAGCTAAAGAATCTATCATTAAAATGAAAAAACATCCTACAGACTGGAAGAAAATATTTGCAAATTACACATTTGGCAAAGGGTTAATATCTAAAAACTACAAAGAACTCATATAACTCAACAAAAGAAAACAAATAATCTGATCAAAAAATGGGCAGAAGAGCTAAACAGATACTTTTACAAAGAAGACATAAAGATAGCAAATGGACACTTGAAAAAATGTTCAAAATAACTTATTATCACATAAATTCAAATCAAAACCATAATGGGATACCACCACACACCTGTGAGAATGGTTCCTATAAAAAAAAAAGAGAAAGAAAAAATGAGTTTTGGTGAGAGTGTGGAAGAAAAGCAACCCTTCCATACTGTGTGTAAGAATGCAGATGACTCCAGCCATTATATAAAATGGAGTTTACTCAAAATATTAAAAAAAATATATATGCCATATGCTTTAGCAATTCTACCTCCTTGGTATTTATCCAAAGGATGCAAAAATGCTACTTTGAAGCATATATTCACTCCTATGACCTAATAGCACTGTTTACAATAGCCAAGCTATGGAAACAATCTACATGCCCAATGAGAGATGAGTGGATTTGAAGCTGTAGTACATATACACAATGGGATACTATTCAGCTATAAAAAGAAGTAAAATCTTTTTTTTAAAAAAAAGACTTATCCACTTATACAAGCACTGGGGTACAGACCAGAGGTGTGGGAGGGCGAGAGAATTCACCAGAGACAGAGTGGGGAATAGAACAGGCAGATTGTCTGAAATACACTGCTGAGGGGAGCAGCAGGCGAGACAGGAGAGGTCTGCCGCACCACGTGGGTTTCTCCCCGGCTAGCCGGGAATCAAACCCACACTGCAGAGGCTGTGGACAGCTTCACAGTGCTGGGCTCAACCCCCTGTGCCACCAGTGAGGCCCAAGATGTAAAATCTTGCCATTTGTGACAACATAGATCAAACTGGAAGGGATTAGGCTAAATAATATAAGTCAGAAGGAGAAAAATACATACTGCATGATTTCCCTCATATGTGGTACAAACAGAAACAAAACAAAGGAACAGACAAAACTGAAACAAAACAAACCCTAGAAATACAACTGCAGAACTGAGGCTACCATAAGGGAAGGTTGGGGTAAGGAACAAAGAGGGCATGGAGCTTAATGGACTAGGGGAAAGGATTATGGGTGCCTTGGTATGGTAACATGCATACGAAGATATGTGAACCTATTCCCGTGAATTATACAGTGTTTTAAACTAATGTTACATGAATATTTTTTTTTAAATTTCAATAAGAAATAAAATATTAAGGGCCTCCCTGGTGGCGCAAGGGCTTAAGACACAACCTATGGGGCCTCCCTTGGTGCCGCAGCGGTTGAGTGCTGGGCTGCGAGGCTGCCCACAGCCTCTGCAGCACCGGTTCATTCCCCAGCCGCCGGCGAGGGTCCCACCAAAAAAAAAAAAAAAAGGACACAACCTATGAAGCTGTCTGCAGCTGCTGCAGCATGAGTTCAATCCCTGGCAAGGGAGCAACCCACATGGAGCAGCAGACCTCGCCTGTCTCGTCCGCTGCTCCCCTCAGCAGAGTACTTCGGTCAATCTGCCTGTTCTGTTCTCCACTCTGTCTCTGGTGAATCCTCTCACCCCCCCACACCTCTGGCCTGTCCCCCAGTTCTTGTATGCATAAATAAATAAATCTTAAAAAAATAAAATAAAATATTAAATTTGGGAGAGGGCATCTACTCTCCTCACTCCCATCCTTCCTATTGCATAACAAGTAGATCAAAATGCCAAAAGAAATATGATTTTTTGAAATTCTAGGCTTGTTTTACATGGCTAATTTTTTTATTAAACTTTTTAAATTTTCTTACATTGTTGTTCTTTTTTGTACAATAATTGATTACTTACCTCAGGTGTAGTCCCCATAAATCTCCCACACCACATCACTTATGAACCATCGCCATATTCCCTTGTGCTCTTCCCTCCCCTGTTTTGACCCATCTAATGCTGTGTGCCTCAGATCTGTAGTTTGCCTGTGTAGAGTAAGTGAAAAATTATCAGGCTTTTCAGCCCTCCTGACATTTGCATTAATGATGGATCCCTGTGGTCCCACATGTGTGCCGGATGGTGGACACCTGAAGCAGGGTGTGGGCATATATAGGTGGGCACACCTGGGATGAATGACTGGGTTTATAAAGGCGGCATCATGGGGATGCCAGAGAGAAAGAGTAGAGAGCAGCAGAACAAGAGCAGAACCAGCAGAGCAGCAAAGGAGGAGCAGAGAAGCAGAGACCATGAGAGAATGTCAGAGAGCCCACAAAGAGTGAAGACTCACTGGGGGCTAGGAGGCCTGCCAGCCTCCTGGCCTCCCAGCCCCCCTGCCTGCTGTGTACCTGGTTGCTGCACTACATATAGCGTAAAAACCACTCAGTAAAAGCCTGAAAAGCCACCGAGGGCTCCAGGACTCTCCTTTACCCATCTGCTTGGATCATAGAGATCATGCTCTGTGCCTTCCTGGCACTACAGCCTGCACGTGTTCTTTTTTTTTTTTTTTCCTTTTTTTTAATTTTAATTTTTATATTCCCCATAACATTGCAACCTCCTGATTTTGACCCCAATCCCTCCTTCCCTCCCCCCCAAAGTGTGTCTCTGGTTCGTAGTTGTTTGTTGATTTTGATTTTTTTTCTTTCTTATAGTTATTCTTTTTCCTGGTCCCTTATTTAGGTTTTCTAGATTCCTGCTATGAGTGAGACCATCCGGTATTTTTCTTTTTCTTTCTGGCTTATTTTGCTGAGCGTGATCCCTTCCAGCTCCATCCATGTTGCTGCAAATTGCATGTGTTTATCTTTTTTGAATGCTGAATAATATTCCATTGTGTATATGTACCACATCTTCTTGATCCAGTCATCTATTTTTGGGCATTTGGGTTGTTTCCAAAGCTTAGCTATTGTAAATAGTGCTGCTCTAAACATAGGGGTGCAGGTGCTCTTTGGAATTAATGTTTCTGTGTCCTTTGGGCAAATACCTAGGAGTGGAATTGCTGGATCATATGGAAGCTCTATCTTTATTAGGTTGAGGAATCTCCACACACCTTTCCATAGTGATTGGACCAGTTTGCACTCCCACTAGCAGTGCAGGAGAGATCCATTTTCTCCACATCCTCGCCAGCATTTGTTGTTGCTAGTTTTTTTAATATGTGCTTTTTTGACCCTTTGGTTTCCTTGTATTCCTCCTATAAGTGAAACCATCCAGTATTTTTCTTTTACCTTCTGAGTTATTTCATTGAGCACAATCCCTTCTATCTCCATCCATGTTGCTGTGAATGGCACGAGTTTATCTTTTTTGATTGCTGAGTAGTATTCCATTCCATCCACACATATATATATACCACATCTTCTTGATCCAGTCATCTGTTTTTGTTTTTGGGCATTTAGATTGTTTCCATATCTTAGCAATTGTAAATAACATTGCAGTGAACATAGGAGTGCAGGTTTCCTTTCGAATTGATGTTTTTGTGTCCTTTGGGTAGATTCCTAGTTGTGGAATTGCTGGGTCATGTAGTAGATGCATTTTTAGTAATTTGAGGAAACTCCACACAGCTTTCCATAGTGATTGGACCAGTTTGCATACCCACCATCAGTATAAGAGGTTTCCTTTTTCTCCACATCCTCGACAATATTTGTTGTTGCCAGTTATTTTTTTAATATGGGCCATTCTCACTAGTGTAAAGTGGTCTCATTTTGGTTTTGACTTGCATTTCCCTGATTTTAAGTGATGTTGAGCATTTTTTCATACACCTGTTGGCCATTTGCATTTCTTCTTTGGAGAAGTGTCCATTTAATTCTTCTGTGCATGGCTAATTTTTTTAAGTCTGAAAAAAAAGGTAAATGTTATTTCAAAACCAGAAGTCATGCAGAACCATGTTATAATCTTAGCCATTTGCCCATTTAACTCTCTACAAACATTCATACTTACAGATAAATATTGGACAGCATTTAGTTAATTAGCAAGTAAAAAGTTAAAGAAGAAATTTAACAAAAATATAGCTCCTACAACAACATAAAATGGAATGTAGTTTTTCCCCTAGTCACTTTATCTTATTTCAGTGAGAAGCTAATTGTTTAGAGGCCAATATTTAGATGTGTGCTTTCATTAATTCTTGTTAGCTAATTGAATGTCAAAAGAACATTATACAATATGTAAATATGGGCTGAATACTTTTAGTTTGACATATTTATAGCTATGGACATCTTTAATTTTGGAGAACAGGTCCTTTTGTCACTATTATAAAGGGAGCTGGAATGTATTGTTCTAGTTCACTCATGCGCAATCTCATCATGGGTCTTTATACCATTCTCTAATCCATTGCACATCTGGGTGATTATGGTTGGAGAGCAATGACATATCTAGGACTCTTTTCTATCTTTTCCCTTTATATATATATAATATATATAATATATATATATATTTCCTTTTTTAATACCCATGCAGATGTAACTGTAAAATTTTTATTCTAATGAGAGAGGCGAGAGCTTGGGAGAACCCACCTGGAAAATCCTCTTATTTTTTATATCTTTGCTTATTTCTCCATAGAAAGCTCATCAAACTTACAGGTAAGGGAGAACTTAAATGAAAGTAATAGAGAACTAAAAATGGGGAAAACAGTGTAGCGGCAATTCATAATAAAAATACAGATTGAGAAGGAAAGAGTAAAAATGTCTAATAAAGTGTGAATTTTGCTGTTGGGAAATGTTAGCCCATTTGGAAGAGTCCACCTTTAAAAATAACTCCTTGGTGAGATTTTCTTATGCCTACGTATTTGGAACTTTGACCATAGTAATCAAAGGACAGTCTTTTTGTTCTTATTAACAAAGGGAAAATGAGAAAACCCATAGGAAACCCGCCATGAGGGTTTATAAACTTTACAGTAGGGAATGCTGGGATTTCATGATGTCATTTTTGTTTTTTCCTTAGCTGTAGAACAACATATGTTCTTTCCTCGTGAATCAGAACCACGGAAAATCTAAGCTACCATCTTCTAGTTAAGTTTAAGCAAATACCTAAGAAGAATTTAAATATACAACATAAGCCAAGGTCTGCTAGGTTTATGAACTCTAGAGAGGATTTTAATCATTGAGTCATTTTCCCTTTCCAAACAGTTGTTTAAAGCACTGGTTTTGGTGTCAAAACATCTGTGTGTGAATCTTTATCGCTTCCAAATTCATGGCATGAAGAAATCATGCAACTTCTCTGACCTGTTTCTTCTTCTGTAAAAGGGAAATCATAAAATCAACCACAAAGGTTACTGTGATGGTTGAATTAACTGTACTTAGGTTGGAAAAAAAAATTGCAAATAGTAAATACCTAATAAATTCTAGATGATAAACATCAGTTTTTAAGGAAATTGTTACTTTTTGCTAACAAATTTTGCCAGACCTTTTAGAAAGTGTAACAAAAACATGAATCTGATGATGTTCCCCTACAGCACCCTGCCTTCTTGGAGTTAGTGCAAAACAGGGCCTCTAAAATAGGATTCTATGGTGGGCATCAGGAGAATCCACGAATGCTTTGGTAAAAGAATTTTTTCTTCTAATTTCGGGTGAACATTTGGATAAGAGTTCCCATCCAAGGAGATTTCTAACTTTATCAGATTCTTTTTGGGTCAGTAATGCCAAAGGAAGGATCACTGATCAGTAAAAGTGACATTATTACACATTACAAGGGCCTGCAAACCTTGTACTAGAACGAGATGGAGGACACAGCTAGAGGACACAGGGATTCTATAGAGTCCAAGTACTATATTTAACACAAGCTACTCTCATTTCTTCATTTTCTTAAGAAAACCCACATCATATTTTTACCAGATGTGCATTTACATGTGCCACATCTATGCCAATAGAAGAGGATTTGATACTATAAAATTCAGCAGAAGTGTTTTCACTTTATAAAAAAGTTTTTTTCTGAGTCTTCTATAGGACATTATCTAGTGTCTTCTCTAGCCTGTGCATGATCTGAGGACGTGTTGCTGTAATCTTCTTATTAGGTTGTGAGTTCCTGAAGTACAAGAGGGGAATAGTAATGTCTTTTAACCCCCCCAAATCTAGTACAGGAAACTTCAAATCATACAGAGTAAATAAAGTTTTCAGTCCTTAGCTGAACTGAAGTATACAGATACAGGTCTGTATTTCTAATGAAGGAAGCAGAATTAAATCTATGAAAAATTTTGCTTTCTCCATTGCCAGACCAAACCCTCTGAGACATACTCAGTTTAGAAAGGCTCATTAGTAGTTAATGATTTTGACTAGACTTTAAAAAGTACTTTAGTTGCCATTTCACTATAAACAACGATAGAGTGACAGACTGAGGCAGAAGATTGGACTAGTATGTAAAAGGAAAGGTTGGTTCTCAATGCCACGTGAGAAGAAAAGAGTAGTCAAGGGAAAAGGGGGAGGAGGAGGGAGTAGGATCAAAACAAGGGGGGGTGTGGGAATTTTATGGGGACTATGGCCAAGATGAAAATGCATACATTATGCAAAAATGAAAAATGATGCAAAAAATAAATAAAATAAAAAAACTGTCCCTATTGTTATAATATTATCAACTGTATATAATTCATGCCCCTCTTGGATCCAAAAATTCTAGAATTTATGCACTCATTTATGTACAGCCATACATTGCTTAACCATGACAGATCAATACACCATAAATGTTTCCAACAGGCTTTACCATCTAGCAGAGGTACAAGTAGGCTATACTATCTAAGTGTGTATAATTACACTCTAGTTTGTTCCCACAGTGATGAAATTGCCTAATTACACATTTCACAAAATGTTTCCCTGTGGTTAAGTGACGCATGACTATACTAATGACTGGAAAAAAGGAAGTACTTTATAAATGCTTATTTGAAAATTTACTGGACTTTACAGAAGAAAATGGATTTCAGTTGAATCCCAAAAACCATAACAACAGATTTGGAATTAGGAGCAAAATGGGCTCTAAAGTGAATTTCAAGGTGTTTTTTTCCAGTTAACCCAGTGCATTTGGTGGAAAATTCAGATGAGTGGATTAACCGTGCACTATGGCAATGACAAAAATTCCAGTTTAAAAATGCATCACTTGTCTGCATTAGTATTCCTTCCAACTGATGAAATTCCAGGAGTTTTTAATAAATTAAAACTGCGTTTGTCTGAAGAAGCCAGCAAAGTTACTGACTGGTTCAAAAATAATTATGTGCACTGTAGGATAAGAAGACACACAACAGTTTTACTATTCAATCACCAGTATTGTCCCCACAAACGTGTATACCAGTGTATGTGTAATGAAATTTCATGTACCCCAAAAAACAGAAGCATGGCATAGAAGATGGAAAAACTTAATAAGGAATGCTCTGTCAGTATATATCAAATCACAGAAATTTTTCATAAAGAGCAGTACCACACAGAAAATTAATGTCAATGTATTATCCAAGGAGAATCATGCCCTAAAAGAAAAAATAAAAGCAGCTATTGTGATGCTAACACTATTAAAGGTCTTGAAAGTCAGCCAACTCTAATGTACTTAGTGCAAATGCCTATAACCTATCCCTATACTATACATTTTCATATGTCAAATTTTCTTTTTAGTTTTTTAAAATTTTTTCTCACTAGTTTATTTTTTAATATTTTATTTTATATAATTCTTACATCATTTTTCATTTTTGCACAATGTATGCATTTTCATTTTGGTTATATTCCCCATACAATTGCACACACCCCTTATTTTGACCCTAGTCCTTCCTCTCCCCTCTCCCCCGCCCCAGTATGTCTCTGGTTTATAGTTGCTTGTTGATTTTGATTTTTACTTTGTATTAACTAGTCTTTTTCCTGGTCCCTTATTTAGGTTTTCTAAATTCCTGCTATGAGTGAGACCATCCTGTATTTTTCTTTTTCTTTCTGACTTATTTCGCTGAGCATGATCCCTTCTAGCTCCATCCATGTTGCTGCAAACTGCATGTGTTTATCTTTTTTGATTGCTGATTTTTCTCACTAGTTTAAATCATCAACCATATTTCTTACAATTTGCTATACTATGTATTTCACCTTTGTTTCATTTCTAATAATGAAGATATGAATTGTAAAAGACAAATTAGCAGAATTCTAATTTATTTTATTTTATTTTATTTTATTTTTTTGCTAATTGGACTCTGCGAAAGGTCATTTTCACAACAACAGTGACTTAGTGTGTAAGCATTGTGCATGTACATAAAAATGTTGAAACATTCTCAATAAGAAAATGGCTGTCTTTTGTATATCTGTATTTATGGAAGGTCAAGATTCTCTTGACATGCATTTTATAGTATAGTGATCTATGAAGTTTTCTGTCATATTTTTATATGTTTATCAAATGCATCCTCTTTTAGAAATATAAATAAATGTCTTTTAAAGAATTTAAAAAATTATTTTTCCATAATTATATTATGGGAATTTCAATCTTTTGGGGTTTTGAATTTTGGGATTTCTAACTAAGGATTTTGATCATTTGGGATTTCAACATTTGGAATTATGACATTCCAGATTGTGTCTTTCAGGATTAGACCCAAACTCTTTAAACAGTTTTCTTCAGTTTTAGTTACAATAAGAAAAAGAAGAGTCCAAAGTGCTCTGTAAATAAAGTAACACTATGCCCCAAATATATTGGTTGTCCTAGAATAATTCTTAATAAGACCTCCTTTTATTTGGTAAGTTTCATGATTTTTTAAAATAAATTTCACAGCCATTCTATCTTTAAACATATTGGAAATAAAGGAAAAAGAAAAAAAAAGAATAACACAAAGAACATTCAGACATTTTCTGTATTTTTGGAAGGAGAACATGCAAAGGAAGCCAATGATACCACCCAATCTCAGTGGTTTTTTTTTTTTTAAGATTTTATTTATTTATTTATACAAGCACTGGGCACAGTCAGAAGTGCGGGAGGGTGAGAGAATTCACCAGAGTCAGAGCGGAGAGCAGAGCAGGTAGACTGACAAGTACACTGCTGAGGGGAGCAGCGGGCGGCAGGAGAGGTCTGTGCATCATGTGGGACCCTCGCCCGACATCTGGGGATCAAACCAACGCTGCAGAGGCTGCAGGCAGCTTCGCAGCCCAGCGCTCAATCACTGCGCCACCGGGGAGGCCTCCAATCTCAGTTTGTCAACAATAAAATTACTTTACTAAGAACTTTGCATAATCATGGTTGATGATAAAAGGAAAGGAAGTGATCTTGTTAGAGCTTCTTAAAAAGTTACACTCTGTCTTTATCAGTTACTCAAATATAAACATTTATGAATTCTTTCCATCTGAGGAAGTAAGATTATTTTCATTTAACAGTTTGAACAGTGTTTCCCAGAGTTCCTGGAGTTCAAAATCCTAGAAAATGAGTCTTGTTTTAGATTACCTTTTGTTTCAAACCCTTTTTTAGGATTGCAATTGATTGTTAATTTTAAAAAGTTCATCACAGGGCCTCCCTGGTGGCGTAGGCGGTTGAGCGCAGCGCTGTGAAGGTGTAGGCAGCGTCTGCGGTGCCGGTTCGATCCCCGCCGGCCTCAAGCAACCCACAAGGTGCAGCAGACCTCTCCTGTCTCGCCTGCTGCTCCCCTCAGCAGTGTATTTCAGTCAGTCGGCCTGTCCTGTTCCTCGCTCTGTCTCTGATGAATCCTCTTACCCTCTCACGCATCTGGCCTGTGCCCCGGCTCTTGTATAAATAAATTAATTCTTTAAAAAAAAATAAAGTTGATCATAACACAATGACTATAAGAACTCTACATCCCCTCCCCAAAACTGAATTCAGTAAATTGTAGAGAACCAGCAGGATTAATATAATTTAAAAAATCAAGAACTTCTACTTTTTGGAAACATTAAAGGTTCAATTTCTATAGAAACTGTTAACCTTTTGCAACGTGTTTGTTTTTGTACTTTAAAAAAAAAAAAAGATTTATTTATTTATTTATACAAGCACGGGTACAATTCTCTCACTGAGGGTGAGAGAATTCACCGAGCCAGAGCGGGGAGCAGAGCAGGCAGAAGGACCGAAGTACACTGCTGAGGGGAGCAGTGGGCGGCAGGAGGGGTCTGCGCGCCATGTGGGACCCTCCTCTGGTGGCCGGGGAGCAGCCGGGGATCGAACTGGCGCTGCAGAGGCTGCGGGCAGCTTCGCAACCCAGCGCTCAACCGCTGCGCCACCGGGAAGGCCCTACTTTTTTTTTTTTTTTTTTTTTTTTTAAGAGAGAGTTTGTCCTTTCTTTTTTTTGTTTTTTTTTTTAAGATTTATTTATTTATACAAGAACTGGGGTACAGGCCAGAGGTGCTGGAGGGTGAGAGAATTCACCAGAAAGAGAGGGGAGCAGAACAGGCAGACAAACCCAAGACATTGCTGAGGGGCGCAGTGGGTGAGGCAGTAGAGATCCGCCATGCCATGTGGGAATCTCCCTGGCCAGCCGGCACTCCAGCCTTGCTGCAGAGGCTGTGGACAGCTTCATAGCACAGAGCACAGCGCTCAACCTGCTGCGCCACCGAGGAGGCCCAGTTTTTGTACCTTTAATTGAAATTTATTCCATTTGAAAAGCTCATCTGTCTTTACAACATGGCTAAAGGTACTATGAATTTGGAGGCTATTTTTTTCATAGAGAAAGTTATACAGTGAACATCACAAGTTGAGTAAGATTACCCCAGGGAAATTAGAGATTGTTTTATCTTGCTTGAACTATACCCTAGTCATAAAATTGCCATCCAGATCTTGACATAAAGGCTGTGAACACCATGTGGTCAGTTCCTCCTAGGACCAACAGCTTCACCCTCCCATTTCTCTCTTTGTTTATCACTGCCCCTTTTAAATCATAGTTTATCCATAGTATAAACAATCTTGTCTTCAAGCTACTGGTTGCTCTGTCTGCTACCCTTGTTTATGTGCTAGTACTGTCTCTCCATATTGAACTGTGTTTGTACAGGACTAATTTCTGTTCGTTAACTTCCTTAAGAACAAATCCATGCTTTCCTCTGTGATCTCCATAGCATTAACCAGTACCTCCTTTGGGTCCCCTCATTGCTTTGTAGGTGGAATCTGATTCACCTAGCTTTTGCGCAGGTAAGAATCAGTATGACAGTATATTAGCAGGCTGTTGTAGCATCCAATAAACCTGGTATCTGTTAAGTCAGGAAAACTTCCAGTCACACATTAATTCAACAACCTTGATCATTTCCAGATTTTGTGCTATTTGTTCATTTGTTCACTGGAGGTTTCCCTGTGTTTTCTGGCTACCATTTTATTTCCTTGGCTTGGACTTGTACTTGAAAACTAATTTTGTATGTTAAGAATCTGATACCGGGCCTCCCCTGGTGGCGCAGGTGGTTGAGTGCAGTGCTATGAAGCTGTCCGCAGCCTCTGTAGCGCCAGTTCGATCCCGGCTGGCTGACAAGGGTCCCACATGGCACGGCAGACCTCTCCTGTCGTGCCCATTGCTCCCCTCAGCAGTGTATTTCATTGGTCTGCCTGTTCTGTTCCTGCTCTGTCTCTGGTGAATCCTCTCACCCTCCCGCACATCTGGCCTGCACCCTGGTTCTTGTATAAACAAACAAACAAACAAACAAATAAATAAATCTTAAAAAAAAAAGAATCTGATACTTTGAGTATCCATGGCACTTTCAACCTAAGGGCTCTTAAAATCTTGATCCTTGATTGGCATTTTGCCTCACATGACAAGCAGCTGTCACCACGATATGATGTTGAAGAGTACTTTCACTTTGGAACTCCTGTTGCTTTGCTCCCCTCACAATCAGCAATCTTTTAGATGTTATGTGTGATTGATATCAATCAAATTTGGTTTTTCATGTTCATGAGACTCCTTCTTGAGAAACAGTCCTACACCCCACTTCAGTGTAATTTTATATACCCTACTTCCACCTCATCCCCACTGGCTTGCATGTCCTTCTTCCAAGGATTCTCTGGTTAGCATTCCACTAAAATTGTACATCAAATTCAGTTCACCACATGCTCATTGACTACCACCTACATTGGAATATTGGGAAGAGAGGGGTGAGGATGATGAAATGGCACAATTACCACCCTTAAGAATGTATGGCATGTGTGAAAGACAGCTTATGAGTAGGATTACACCTACTAATAACCCATCTTAGTTTTCCTTTTTAGTCATGTGATTTATCCAGAGATGAATTTATAATCTTTATGTAAATTCACAGATGGAAAATCCAAACAAACTAAAATTAGTGCTGAATAATTTTCAATTTGATTGTTTGGAGTCTATATGGAGGATTGGCCTCCAAATGGACATATTTCTTACTTTCTTTGAAAATGAAATCAGAGGAGGGTCTCCATGGTGGCACAAGGGGTTAAGATGCAAACAGTGGGGCCTCCCCAGTGGCGCAGCAGTTGAGTGCTGGGTTGCGAAGCTGCCCGCAGCCTCTGCAGCGCCGGTTCGAGCCCTGGCCACCGGCGAGGGTCCCACAGGACACGCAGATCTCTCCTGCTGCCCGCTGCTCCCCTCAGCATTGTACTTCGGTCCTTCCGCCTGCTCTGCTCCCCGCTCTGGCTCTGGTGAATTCTCTCACCCTCCCGTGCCTCTGACTGTACCCAGTGCTTGTATAAATAAAGATAAATCTTCCAAAAAAAAAAAAAAAAAGACTTCATGATCTAAGTAAACTTTGGAAAAAAAAAAAGATGCAAACTGTGAAGCTGTCTGCTGCCATTGCAGCACGAGTTCGATCCCTGGCCATCCAGGGAGCTACCCACACGGCGCAGCAGACCTCTCCTGTCTCCCCCACTGCTCCCCTCAGCAGTGTTTCAGTCAGTCTGCCTGTTCTGTTCCCTCCTCTGTCTCTAGTGAATCCTCTCACGCCACCCCCCACAGCTCTGGCCTGTACCCCAGTTCTTGTATGCATAAATAAATAAATCTTAAAAAAAGGAAAGAATGAAATCAGAGGATTTAAGTTGTTGCCTAATTGAGGTCTTGATAAAGCCCTCTTGATGCTCTGGTCTCAAAATTAAAGTGATTCAGAAAAAAACTTCTTAGCTTTTATCATAGCATCAAAGAATTTTTCAAAAACTAATACTTGTGCCCATGGGGGTGGGTGTGAATATAGACTTCTTTGAGTATCTTCTTTGAGTACAAATCACTTCCTTGTAATTTATAGAATAACATTAATTGGAAAATATTTTAAAGACAAACAGCACTTAAATGTCTTCGTTTTTTGGAACTGAGGAAACTGGAAAACCTAGATAGAGAATTCAGTATTGTCTGGTTTTATTTTAAAATTTACATTACTTGTAAAAACAAAACAAAACAAAAAACTAAGGCAATAATTAGATTATCATTATCCATAAACTGTTTTATGGCCTTTAAGAAACAAATGTGCTATCTTTTGTAGGCAATTTAAGAACTAAACTAATAGAGACATAAATTTGAAAACCATTGTGCATTTAATTGCATCTTTAAAGCTTAAGTTTATCATAAAAAACTGAAGATCCAAGTTTTATTTTCTTTTAAAACTGTAAGATAAGGAACCAAGATGAAAGTTAAGCAAAGAAGACAATTTTGTAATGTAAGGAAATATTTTATATTCTGTAATTTTCCTTAATGTCACACAATCCTTGGGTGCTATGAGCCTGACTTGCTTTTGTCCATATCTCATACTGATCAACATTTTAACAGAATGCTCTCTTTGCAAAGTCATCTTATGGCTCCACTTTCAATATCAGCATCTATCACAAAATACATTACAACTGTTTTGCAAACAAACTTTCTTCTAATTAATAATTAAACAGAGGAACAGCTTGCAGTATATGCTTGGAACTAATTTTACTATATATAGTTGGAAATGACAAGCACACATGAAGATGTGACTAAAGCCTGGTAACATTTAAATATTCAGTTTTTCCTCTGTTACCTTGACTGGAGTAAAGTTCGTTCCCAAGGTAAAAACTAAGTGGTCTGCCGGCATATGGTATAACCTCCATTTGAGTGCTAAAAGCTGGATACTGTTTTTGTGAAACAGATGTTGTTGAGTGCAGCAATGCACAACTGACTCTAGCTAACAGCTGGGAATCCTTCGTGACCCATATAGCGAGAAATAAACATGGTCCTATGCTTGGCAAAAGTGTAAGAAAGCAAATTTCCATTTGTTAAGAGCTTATCAAAATGAAGAATAAATGTTTTTAGCCATAAACTGATTTTATTCACCAGAGTAATCTTTCCAGCAGCTTATGTGATGGCCTCATAATATTACAGGCACCCTTTGCCAGATGAAGACTGCAGTTGCACTGACATATAGTACAGATGGAAAATAAACATCTGCCTCAATCAGGAGAGAAGACCAAGGACAAGGTTGACGAATATTATCTGGCATGACTATCTTTGTAGGGAAGCATATAAATGCTACAGGATCAAAACCACTGGCATCGTCTGGTGTTGTCCTTATGTGGTTACTGACCATGAAGAGAGATGATTAGTCTGCATTCTCCAAGGAGGAGTGCTGCAGATGCTCAGGATGATATGATTCCAACTCTCTAGGATCTGCTTCGCTGTAGCCACACCATGCAAGTGGTGGAGTGATTCCACTTTATTTTTTTTCATTGTTCGGCTGCATTTATTGTCTGCAAAGTTTTACTTTTTTACCCTTGAAAGGGCAAATAAGGTGAGAAGGCGAAAAGAGAGCTAATTTGGAAAATATCTTTTTTTAATTGTCATAGGGAAACATCAACAAAGGTGCTTAGTCCAAGTTCAAATCAAATGCTTGTCTTCAGATGAAGACTAAACACCAATATTTCAGTTGTGCAATGCTCTGTGTTATTTGGTTCAACTTTACCTTTGGCAAAATCTAAGCTGAATAGCATATGTTCTGTGAAAATGCGTGTATCGTGTGTGTGCATGCACACACGTCCTGTAGTTCTAGCACCGAGTTTCTTTTGTCCTCATTGCAACCAAATGATTCATGTGGCACAAATAATATGACAGATGTAGCTTTAAAAATTCAGTTTTACTGCGAGTGTCTTTTTGACTGAACCTTCTTTCATTTTCTGGTATCTCTTGTGACCATATGGAGTTTAGATGGCAATGCATTCCCTTCTACTAACTCAAATCCTTTTCTGCACCTGGACATAATTTTGGATGAGGTGACGAAAAGGGGGGAAAATCATGCTTAACAATATACAAGATTATATTATGAATAAAGAGTACTTTTAGCTCTTTTATGTGAGAAAACAATTTTGCTACTCTGATTTTGTTGGAGTTTTAGTTTTAAAGTGACATAGTGAAGAATTCTGTATATGGGTTTTTTTTTTCTTGCCCTTCAATAATAAAGAATCAGAACTTGCTTAGATTCTGGTAATCCCAGTTGGAGCAATTGATTTATTGATTTTAACTTTTTTTTACTTCACTTTCTAGAATGAGTCAAAATCTCTGGCTTTACTACTAATAATAGAAATTATTGTTAACTATGTATCTGGTGCTGTACTTAACTCTTCACATGTATATAACACAATTAATCCTCACAAAAATCCAATGAGTTTATTATTATTTTCTCCACAGAGGAGGCAATTGAGGCACAGAATGACTAGGTAATTTGTCTAAAGTCACGCAGCTAGTAGTAGTAGAACCAGCATTTGACTGGAAGGATCTGGCTCAAGAATCCATGTTCTTAACTATGATGCTACTAGTAATCTAATAAACTAAAGCTTCCTGTACCAAATATGAAGTTGTGCTGACCTCATTAATACAAACTATATTTAATATGGTATTCAAAAAGATGTTTCTTTTTGTTGTTTACTATATTCAGTTTATTTATACACAAAAACAATTTATGATATTGTAGAGTCAAACAATACAGAAATTAAAATAAATATTAGTAATATACTCAATTCCTTTCAAATCTTCACTTCTGAAGTGACAAATGTTATCAGTTATATATTTCATCCTCTTTTTCCATGCTAATAACTTCTGTCTGTCATGCTTTTCTTTTTTCAGTCCCCAAATGGATCATATGGTACACATAATTCTGAAACATAAAAATACAATATTCCTTGCTATGTACATTATTTTATATATATTAAATATAAGTATTTAACACATTTATTACTTAACCATTCCCAATTAGTCCTTTATTTTCTATTACATAATTTGGTAAATTTTACCTATTCCAAAATTATATAATAGACATGTTTATATCTCCATCTGTTAGTAGTTTACATGTATATATAAGATTCCTAGAAGTTGGGGTGACAGTCAAGGTATATAAACATTCTTTTCAGTAAGTTATAAAATTTTTAAAGTACAGAAAAAAATTGTTCTATAAGTACACACTATTTGTAATGATTTCTATACTTATTGTCTTTTCAGTCAGCTTTATTATGGTAGAATTTACATAGAGTAAAATTCACTTGTTGAAGTATAGAGCTCTCTGAGCTTTGATGCATGCATGTGTGTATGCAGCCAGCCCCACAATAAAGATACAGAACCATTCCACAAGGCGAAAACTTCCGTATGCCTCTCTGCAGTCAATTCTCTTCCTTCCCCCAGATATCTTTCCCTACAATTTTGTCATTTCCAGAATATCACATAAATGGAATCAGAGTATGTAGCTTTTGGACTTAGCATAATACATTTGAAATTCATCCATCTTTTTGCTCATATTCTTTTTTATTGCTGAATAATATACAATTGTGTGGTTGTATCTCAGTTTGTTTATCTATTCAGCAGCCAATGGGCATTTGGGTTGTCATAAGATTTAGTGTTTCTGAATAAAGCTGCTATATTTGCCTAGAGGTTTTGCATAAGCATATAAGTTTGTGTCTCTGGGAAAATACATAGGCATGAAACTTCCTGATCACATGTTCAGTATGGGTTTAAATTTATGAGAAAATGTCACACTATATTCCTAAATGGTTCCACCATTATGAATTCCTGACAGCAGTTTTTGAGAATTTTTGTTGCTCTATATTTTGATCAGTAATTGATATTGTCAGTTTTATTTATTATTGTCATTTTAAAATTTTCCATCTAATAAGTGTATCCCATAATTTTAATGTGCATTTTCCTAATAACAAATAATGTTAAACATCTCTTCATGTCCATTTTTACCATCTGCATCTCTTCTTTGGCAATGTATACATTCAAATCTCTCTTAAATTGGATTGTCTGTTTTCTTACCTGTGAAGTTTAAGCAATTTAATATTTTCTGAACACCAGTCAATCAGAAAAATGTGTGACTTATAAATGAATTCTCCTCTTTGATTTATCTTTTAATTCTTTCAAAAACTAGTGAGTTCTACCACACATTCAAAGTCGAGTTAATACCTATATTTCTTAAACTTTTCCAAAAAATTGAGAAAGAGAGAATACTTCAAATACATTTTATGAGGCCAATATTACCCTAATGCCAAAACAATACAAAAGCACCACAAAAAAATGAAAGCTTGCAGGCCAATTCCCCTGTTGAACATAAATGCAAAAATCCTAAACAAAATTTTAGCAAACCAAATTCAACAGTGATAAAAAAGGATGGTACACAATGACCAAGTGGGATTTATTCCAGGACACAAGGATGGTTTGATATCTGAAAATCAATCATTATAATTCACCACATCAATGAAAGGAAATAAAAATCATATGACCATATCAATAGATGCCAAGAAAACATTTGATAAGATTCAACATTCATTTATGATAAAGCACCCATAATCTGGGTATAGATGGAATGTGCCTCAATATAATAAAGGCCATATATGACAAACCTACAGCTAACATCATTCTCAATGGTTAAAAAAAAACTAATTTTTTTTCACTAAGATCTGGTAGAAGACAAGGATGTCCACTCTTACCACAACTGTTCAACATAATTTTGAAAGGACTAGATAGAACAATTAAGTTAGAGAAGAATTTAGAGGAATCTAATTTGAGAAAGAAGAAATAAAGTTACCACTATTTGCAGACAACATGAAAATATACATAGAAAACCCTAAAGACTCCACTAAGAAACTAATTGAAAAAAAAATCAGTTCAGCAAAGGGGTGGGTTACCAAATCAATATATGAATATCATTAGATTTCCTATATGCAAATAGTGAGCTAGAAAAGGAAAAAATGAAGAAAACAGTCCCATTTACAATTTAATCAAAACCAATTAAATACCTACGATTAAAATTTACAAAGGAGATGAAGGACCTATACAATGAACAGTATAAAACATTGTTAAAAGGAATAGAAGAAAACAAAAAAAAAAAAAGAAAAGATACTTTCTTCTCATGGATTGAAGAATTAATATTGTCAACATGGTCTCTTACCCAAAGCAACATACAGATTCAGTTCAATCCCTATTAAAGTCTCAATGGCATTCTTTAAAAAGAACATAGAACAAACATTACTGAATTATATGGAACCACAAAATACCATGAATAATCAAAATACTTCTGACAGAAAAAGAGGAGGATCGTGGTATCACGGTCTCAGACCTCAAACTATATTACAAAGCTATAATAATGATACAAAATTTGACACATTGACCAAAGGCATGGATTTGAGAACCCAGACATAAAACCATATCTACATGGATAATTAACCTATGACAGAATTTCCAAGAATATACATTAGAGAAAGGAAAAATCTCTTTATCTCAATATTAAATGGTGTTGGAAAAGCTGGACAGCCACATGCAAAAGAATGAAACTAGAGCACTATCTCACAACAGAAAATCAGTTAACTCAAAGTTCAGTTATCAGTTATCTCAGGTCTTGGATTAAGACCTGAGGTCAGAAAATACATAGAAGAAAACAGGCAAAACACTCCATGATGAAGGCTTCAGAGATGCCTTCATGGATTTGTCTCCAGCAACAAGGAAAACAAAAGAGAATATAAATAATTGGTACTACATCATACTAAAAAGCTCTTGTAGAGTGAATGAGAGAAAATATTTCCATACCATGTATCCGACAAAGGGCTGATACACAAGAACTACAAAGAACTTCTATGACTCTACAAAAAGAAAATATCCCAGTCATAATGTTGGCAGAAGAGTTGAATGAACACTTCACCAGAGAAAACATACAGATGGACACAGGCACATGAAAAAAATGTTCATCTTCACTTATCTCCAGGGAAATGCAAATCAAAACCATATTGAGATACCACCTCATGCCTGTTATTATGGCACATAATAAACAGACCAGTAAGATGGGCAAGGATGTGGAGAAAAAAGAAAACTTGTACACATTATGGAAACAATATGTGTCCCCAAATAGATGATTTTCAGGGAGATGTGGCATATATACCACTGTGTAATGGAATACTACTAAGCAATAACAAAGATAAACTCTAGCCATTTTTGACAGTATGGATGGAACTGGAGGGGACTGTGCTCACCAAAAAAAGTCAGAAGGAAAAAGAAAAATACGGACTCGACAGCAAGCAACATGGCGGCGAGGAGACGCTGCGAGTAAGATCTCCCATTAAAAAAAGTGAATAGGGAGGAAAAGCGGCAGGTCCCAGTGAGAACTGGGACACGGAAGATAAACGGGTGACTCCAGCAAACTGCCCGAAGAAGAAACTGGCCATAAAAGAGGACTAGAAGGGAGGGAAGCGCAGAACCCTGCTCCCCTCCCCCGCCCACAGAGGCGGCACTCTCCGACCAGCAGAGAGGAGGAAACAACAAACCAAAACGGCCCACAAGAACAAACGATGCAGCAAGCGGGACTGTGAGCAGAAAGGAACTATTGCAGCCACCACACCCCGTGAACGGGAGCTGAGGCGAACCCTGCAGGATCCGCCGCAGCGGCGAGCGAACGGCTCCAGGCGCCATTAGAGAAGAACAAAGACCCCGGGAGACGCGCACACAGCCTGGGCTGCCGGTAAGCTGGCGCGGGAACGCGGCGTGCTCGGCGCGCTTGAAAAGCAAGTGCAGACCTGGATCGCGGCTGCCCAGGTCCCCGCGCCTGCGACCTAGGCTTGCGGGGAGACGACCTAGGCTTGCGGGGAGACGCGCGGAGGTCCTCACTGAGGTGAAGGTCCCTCCCTGAGTAAGCAGGATCCAGGCGCCCAGGCACGGGAGCTGTGCAAAAGGCGCCATTCCCGCGCCACTGAACTGGGCTACAGCCCGCGTCCTGGAACTGAGGGCTTTGAACTGAGACCCGGGGCACGAAAATTCGGGGCGTGGTTTCTCCACGACGGTGGGGCACAAGGCAGACACAGCACCCCAAAGCTGTTGAGGTGTACCCTACCATTCCCGCTCTGTTCTCTGTCCCACGGGGTGGGGGGAGACGAAAAACAGCCCCCCAAGGACAATAGGAGAGATCTCTGGCGCCACCTAGCGACCAGGAAAAAAAAAGTCACTAACACCCTATAAAACAGGACATTTCTTAAGACTGCTTGAAAAGGGCAGAAGGTTTCTGGAGGACCCAGTGGCCAGCCGGGAAGTTATTCCACGCCAGGCCCCTTCCGACCAGCAGTCTGAGCCCACAGAGGGAGCAGGCACCCACGTCCGGGGCAGACCGGGTGCGCAGAAGAGTGTGCCTGAAACCGGAGGCGCAGGGACTGCATCCCGCTTCGCCATTTGAGAACAGGGACATTTCTTCAGTAAAAACTGCCTAAAACCAGCAGAAAGCTCCCCCAGAAGACAGAGATGGCTCCTGGAAGAGCCAGAGGGGAGCAGAGAAGTTCACCCAAGATGTCAGTCAGTCCGAGCAACACAGTGTCCCAACGCATACGACAAATTAGAAAACAGACAGTAGGGAGTAGAAGAACCACACGCAACCTAACAACTCCTCAGGAAAGAAGCACACCACAAAAAGAAAACCACTCCCCAGATTGCAACGACAGCAACTTGGAAGAACTTCTGAGCCTTCCAGAAAGAGAATTTAAAATTGCCATGATTAAAAAAGTGATAGATCAGAAGAAGGAAATTGAGTCCCTAAAGAGGGAAGTAAGAGAAATGCAGGAGATCAAAGAATTAATGGAGGAACTAAAGAACTCTGGGAAAAGCAATGAAAGCAGAATAGATGAAATGGAAGAACGAATAAGTAATCTTGAAGACACAGAAATAAAAAGAACCAAAACAGAAAAGGAAAGAGAAGTACGAAGGAAAAAGAATGAAGAAAGACTTCGGGAACTATCTGACTCCATGAGGAAAGGAAATATAAGAGTTATAGGAATTCCAGAAGGAGAGGAGAGAGATGTAGGAACAGAGAAAATATTCATGGATATAATTGAAGAGAACTTCCCAAATGAGAAGAAGGAGCTGAAAATTGATATACAAGAAGCAAGAAGAACACCAAACTTCCACGACGAAAGGAAAAACACAGCAAGACACATAATAGTAAAGCTCCCAAGAATCCAGGACAAGGAAAAAATAATGAAGCTGACAAGAGGGAAGAAACAGATAACATTCAAAGGAAAACCAATCAGGCTGACATCAGACTTCTCTGAAGAAACACTACGGGCAAGGAGAGAGTGGACGGACATAGTCAACAGACTCCAAGAAAACAGATGCCAACCAAGAATACTCTATCCCGCAAAGCTCTCTTTCCTCCATGAAGAAAGAATATGGACCTTCCCAGACAAAGAGAAACTCCGGAATTTCATTGCGACTAAACCCCCACTCCAAAAAATACTACAAGGAATCCTAAAGCCAGAACCTCAGAGGGACGAATAACAACGAAAGAAGACCAAAAAAAAAAAAAATTATTAAAAGAATAAATAAATAAAATCAAAGGAAAGACAAACATAATGGCAAATACAGATGCTAACATATCAATATTAACTCTAAATGTAAATGGACTAAACTCTTCAATAAAAAGACACAGAGTTGCAGCCTGGATTAAGAAACAAAACCCAACCTTTTGCTGTCTCCAGGAAACACATTTAGCTACAAAAGATAAAAATAGGCTCAAAGTCAAAGGATGGAAAACAATCCTACAAGCAAATGGGCCAAAAAAGAAAGCAGGAACAGCTATACTTATATCAGATAAAACAGACTTCAAACTCAAAAAAATAAAAAGAGACCCCAATGGTCACTACATTATGATTAAGGGGACAATACTTCAAGAAGAAATAACACTCATTAACATATACTCACCAAACGAAAGAGCACCAAAATATATCAGACAACTGTTGTCCTCTCTGAAAACAGACATCAGAGAAAACACATACGTAGTGGGAGACTTCAACACACCACTATCAACAATGGATAGATCAACAAGACAAAAAATAAGTAAAGAAACTAAAGCTCTAAATAAGGACCTAGAGCATTTGGGCTTAACAGACATCTATAGAACACTAAACCCCAAAAAAACGGAGTACACATTTTTCTCAAGCGCACACGGATCATTCTCCAGGATCGATCACATACTGGGGCACAAGACAAACATCAACAGATACACCAAGATTGAAATCATACCAACCATCTTTTCTGACCACGAAGGCATCAAACTAGAAATAAATCATAAAAAGAAGGCAAGGAACTATCCTACCTCATGGAGATTAAAAGCCACACTACTGGAAGACCACTGGACTAACGAGGAGATCAAAGAAGAAATTAAAAAATTCTTTGAATTGAATGACAAGGAGGACACCAATATCCTAAATGTATGGGATGCAGCAAAAGCAGTAATAAGAGGAAAATATATAGCAATAGAAGCTCACATCAAAAAACAAGAAAGAACTCAAAGAAACAACCTAATCTCGAAGCTCAAAGATCTAGAAAAAGAACAACAAAAAAACCCCAGAACCAGTAGAAGAAAAGAAATAATAAAAACCAAAGCAGAAATAAATGAAATTGAAACTAAAAAAACAATCCAAAAGATCAATGAAACCAAGAGCTGGTTCTTTGAAAAAATAAATAAAATAGACAAACCCCTAGCCAGGCTCACAAAGGAAAAAAGGGAGAAAGCACAAATACACAGAATCATCAATGAAAGAGGAGAAATCACAACGGACACAGCAGAAATCAAAAGAATAATCAGTAACTACTATGAACAGTTATATGGAAACAAGTTCAACAATCTAGAGGAGATGGACAAATTCCTACAACTCTACAATCACCCAAAGCTAGATAAAGAAGAATAGAACACCTAAACAGACCAGTTACAATTAGCGAAATTGAAATGGTAATTAAAAACCTCCCCAAAAACAAAAGCCCAGGACCTGATGGATTTACAAATGAATTCTACCAAACATTCAGAGACGAATTAGTGCCTATCCTTCACAAACTCTTCCAAAAAATTGAGAAGGAAGGGACAATACCAAACACGTTCTATGAAGCCAATATTACACTAATACCAAAACCGAATAAGGACAACACAAAAAAGGAAAACTATAGGCCAATCTCCCTAATGAACACTGATGCAAAAATCCTCAATAAAATTTTAGCTATCAGAATCCAACAATGTATCCATAAGATAATTCACCACGACCAAGTTGGATTCATTCCAGGGGCACAAGGATGGTTTAACATCCGAAAATCAATCAACGTTATCCAACACATCAACAAAAAGAAATATAAAAACCATATGATAATATCAATAGATGCTGAGAAAGCTTTCGACAAAGTGCAACACCCATTCATGATAAAAGCCCTTGAATTCTTGGGATACAAGGAACATACCTCAACATCATAAAGGCCATCTATGACAAGCCAACAGCCAGTATCATTCTCAATGGTGAAAAGCTGAAAGCAATTCCATTAAGATCTGGAACAAGACAAGGATGTCCACTCTCACCACTGCTTTTCAATATAATACTGGAAGTCCTAGCCAGAGCAATAAGACAAGAGAAAGACATCCAAGGAATCCAAATAGGAAAAGAAGAAGTCAAACTATCACTATTTGCAGATGATATGATAATATACATAGAGAACCCCAAAATCTCCACAGAAAAACTAATTCAACTCATCAATCAATTCAGTAAAGTGGCAGGATACAAAATCAACACGCAAAAGTCAGTAGCCTTCCTATACACAAACAATAAATCTGAAGAAGAAGAAATCAAAAAACCACACCCTTTTATTATCGAAACAAAAAAAATCAAATATTTGGGAATAAATCTAACAAAAGAGGTAAAGGACCTATACAAAGAAAACTATAAAACACTGTTAAAAGAAATAGAAGAAGACACAAAGAAATGGAAAGACATCCCCTGCTCATGGATTGGAAGAATAAACATTATTAAAATGGCCATCCTACCAAAAGCAATATACAGATTCAATGCTATTCCAATCAAAATCTCAATGGCATTCTTCAAAGAAATAGAACAATTATTGATGAAATTCATATGGAATCACCAAAAACCCCGAATAGCCAAAGCTCTCCTGAAAAAAAAAAGAAGGAAATGGAGGCATCACACTCCCAGACTTCAAACTATACTACAAAGCCATAATCATCAAAACTGCATGGTATTGGAACAAGAACAGACATACAGACCAATGGAATCGAATAGAAAATCCAGAAATAAACCCACAGATTTATGGTCAACTAATCTTTGACAAAGGAGCAAAGACTATGCATTGGAGCAAAGAAAGTTTGTTCAATAAATGGTGCTGGGAAAACTGGGTCGCTACATGCAAAAGAATGAAGCTTGACCACTACCTCACACCATATACAAAAATCAACTCAAAATGGATTAAAGAACTAGACATAAGACCTGAAACCATAAAATACATAGAAGAAATATAGGCAAAACACTATGGGATTTGCACATCAAAGACATCTTTACAGACACATCACCCAAAGCAGTGATAGTGAAGAGAAAGATAAACAGCTGGGACTAACAATCAATTAAAGAGCTTCTGCACAGCAAAAAGAGACAATAACAAAAACAAAGAGAAACCCACCACTGGGAGAACATTTTTGCACCCAACACTAATGATAAAGGACTGATCACAAAAATCTGCAAAGAGCTGATGAGACTCAGCAACAACAAAGAAATAATCCAGTCAAAAAATGGGCAGAAGAGCTAAAAGAAACTTCTCTGAAGAGGAAATGCAAATGGCCAACAGACATATGAAAAAATGTTCAACATCACTTGTATCAGGGAAATGCAAATCAAAACTACCATGAGATACCATCTCACACCAGTGAGAATGGCACATATTAAAAAACTAGCAACAACAAATGTGGCGAGGATGTGGAGAAAAAGGAACTCTTCTGCACTGTTGGTGGGAGTGCAAACTGGTCCAACCACTATGGAGAGCTGTGTGGAGATTTCTGGACCTACTAAACATAGAGCTTCCATATGATCCAGCAATTCCACTCCTAGGTATTTACCAAAGGACACAGAAACATCAATTCCAAAGAGCACCTGCACTCCTATGTTTATAGCAGCACTGTTTACAATAGCTAAGCTTTGGAAACAACCCAAATGCCCAAAAATAGATGACTGATCAAGAAGATGTGGTACATATATACCATGGAATATTACTCAGCATTCAAAAAAGATAAACACATGCAATTTGCAGCAACATGGATGGCACTGGAAGGGATCATGCTCAGCGAAATAAGCCAAAAAGAAAAGAAAATACCGATGGTCTCACTCATAGCAGGAATCTAGAAAACTTAAATAAGGACCAGGAAAAATGAATATAAGAAAGTGAAAATCAAAATCAACAAAAAAACTATGAACCAGAGACACTTTTGGGGGGGGGGTGGGGGGCGGGAGGGAAGGATTGGGTCAGAATGGGGCGTTTGCAATTGTATGGGGGAAGATAAAATAAAATTTAAAAAATAAATAAATAAATAAATAATAAAAAAAGAGAAAAAAAAAAAAAAGAAAAAGAAAAATACAAGATGGTGCCTTAAATGTGGTGCAATGTAGAGAAGATAAAACAAAAGGGCCAAAAAAGTCAAACCAAAAATA